>NC_052533.1:24101677-24413882 GCF_016699485.2 Gallus gallus
GAGCATTATCCGTACTGATGCAGTAAATAAATTAGAAGCCTATTGATATTTTGTAGCATACTTCAAAGACACGTTTTGTTTCATGTTCCTGAGCCTCTGCTAAGGGCAGGAGCCGCCAGTTTCCATTTCAGAGCTGCACTGGTGCCTGCAGAGCAGCGTTATAGCTGCAGTAGGCATATCACTCTCAGAGGGACGCCAAAGTGTAACAGTAAGTAGATTATTTTCTTCTAGTGCTATATAAATACAGTCTTCAGGTACAACAATATCTTCAAGGATTCAGACTTCAGGGAAGCAAGCCCAAACAATACACGACTTGCTTTGGCATCTATATATTGGTTAGCATTTACGGACTCGTGTTTCAATAGACTGTTTCTGTCGCACGCTTTCTAGCTGATATACTGCAAGGAATTTTCAATTGTATACTTTTATAAGAGCTAGCAGATCAATTGATTTCAATGTAATCATTTGCAGGGAGACAGAATCTTTCAGAAACCCAGCCTCAGAAACTTTTAACACAGCTGCTATTGAGAAACAAATCAAATAAGTCAGACAGTCTATGCTTCTATATTTCATTTTTTTTTCTTCCAGGCTAACCCCCTGCTAGGGCACTCAATAACAGAAAACAGCACAAGGTTTCAGTGTCCCCCTGTTTCTTGTCATTGTGATTTACTCAGATGTATTTGAAATCCAATCACGTACTCTATACTACATATAGAAAATGACCTTGGAAAATGTCAGCTTGATCACTTTGACTAAAATCTAATCTCTTAGGGGTTGTGGTAGAAGACTTAGAAAAAGTAGACTTACTGTTGGAAATTATCATAACAAAAAGAGAAAAACATCAATTCTATTGGTTTTGGAGGAGAGGCATTAGGAAATGGTTCTTTACATTGTATTTTTCACCACTTTGGCAATTATACCCACAGAGAATTTGATATTATACAATAGTACTTAATGGCTTTTGGTGACTTATTTCCATACTTCTTAGATACCCAAGTATTAACCAGTTCAACTCCATTTTTAATAAGATCTGCATACACTTTACTGGGGTTTTGATGTATTAAAAATGCTCACTGTAATCAGCTGTATTAGACTGCTAGCCACATATTTATTTCTACACAGTGGGCACCATTTCTATTTGGGAATCTTATTTTTTTTTAACTCTTTATTGAAGAAGAAAAAACAAAAAGGCATCAAGTTATTTTATAAGTGTAAGCCTCACAGTTTGCAGAAGCAACTATACTGACCCCACCGTTCATCTGAAACAGCTTAATTAACACTGGCCATAGCTTACCACACTCAACATACTGCACTCACTCATCCCTTTTTCCCTCTCAGCAAGCAGCACTATTTCTGTACTACCATCTTCCTGAGCCAGAAGTCTACTCCATCTGCTTTTTCTGCTGCCTTAGTCTTGCTCTTCAAGAACTGACCTATGAAAATCCCATTCTTTTTCAAGAGCTTTTTCAGTCTCCTGACAGATAGCAGTTCCAGGGCTTAATAAGTTAAATCTTGGCTTTCACAACTGCAAATCTCATTTTAGAGCTTTAAATACTGACAGTATATGATAAAACTATAAATACTGACAATATACATAGTGACACCTACACACATTGTTAATAATAGATCACAAGGGCCAATGGAAAATACGCCAAGAAGTGCAGGGAGTCTGGGGAATGACAGAGAGACGGAAGGAGGAGGGTGGAACTTAGAAAGGATTTAGCTCCCATCGGTGCTCATGCCCTTCATAAAAATAATTCAGATATAAGAGTCTCCCTGTAGCACTGCAGCACTTAGCTCACTAAATACTAATTCAGTGGCTGGTAGCCCTACCCACACCAGGAGGATTGGAACTAGATGATCTTTAAGGTCCCTTCCAACACAAACCATTCTATGGTTCTATGAGTTTTAACCCAACTCTAGTCTTCTTTTTTTATATCAGAGTACCAATTTAGTGCAGACACTGTACTGTAAAACTCAGGAGGTTTGGTAAGATTTCTTTATGTTTAGGTAACGGGTCAAAGAAAGCCATGTACCAGCAAAACATTGTAATACACTTCTCCAAGCAGACAAAGCAAATGCACAAGTGACTTCATTGTTTGCATATTTCTATAACAGGTCAACTCAACTCAGAAGGAATTTAAATTAAATAATAAATATATCTACCACTTCAAAACATGATATTCCCAACAGTTCTCCAAATTAAAGATGCAGGAATAACCCTGATGGAAGGAAGACAGCAAGGATAGGAGAAGAAAGTTTACCAAATGGTCTAACAGCAAGGTGTCTACACTAACATTTTACCATCTGCAGGAACAATACTGAAACTCCCACCCCATTTTCTGAATAATGTGGTTTTTTTTTTCTCTAAGATAGTAATACTTCATCTGAGTCAATACAATAATCACTCAGGAATGTATCTGACTTCTTGGTGAGCATTGTTCAATTCTGATAATGGTATTTAAGTCTAACATGGTAATAATACAGTGAATGATTAATGGTTGGAAAAACTATCAAGAGTTGTATGCTGCAATAAAGGAGCAAAAGATATGAAAAATTTAAGCGGAAATAGTAAAATATTTACTTTATACATACCTTCAAAAATATTGTTTTCAACTCAGCTGGATCAGCTCTCTTGGTTAGAGCCACCTACAAGTAAATACAATTATATTAATATCCATAATTTTTTAAAAAGATGTCAAAGTGTCATTAAAAAGAAAGAATTCAAATAGCAGAATGAGAGATGAAAACAACTGTTCACCTTTGATAAATTAGGTACTGCTTTAGATGGTCATATTTATTTTACTCATTCCACATTTATACTAAGTTAATCAACGTTTTTGTTCTAACTGCTTCCCTTATGCAACCCCGCAGTTCTTAAACAAGCACACAATAGTAAGTCATATAGATATTCAAGCATGAAATCTTTTCAACATCCTTCTCTGTTGGGAATCGGCATTTACTACCTTCACCATATAGATTTTTATACTTCCAGCATCTTTCATCTAAGGATTTCAGAGTACCAAATGCAGCCCCCAACTGATAGATGACAAGAATAAAATACTCAGACTTACAAACTTGCCCAAGAATACAGCCTCCTAAAAGACCAAATTCCAACGTAAGCATTGATTTTATTGGTATTTCTACCTCATATTCGCAACATTTTAAAGTATTTAAACTTTGTATAGCTTTTTGACATGGCAAAGTAAGCACAGGATCCAGATTTTTCTGCAGACTAAACAACCAGCTACTTACAACTAAAATCTAAGTTACACATATCATCACAAACACAAAATAATTAGAAAGGTTTGGGTTTTTTTTTTTTCCTCCACAAAAAAAAAAACCCCACTGAATTAAATATTATACATCCACTATGGCCAACAGCATTTTCTTCACTTATGTACCATGCCACCCATTTGCTCAATTTGGCATTAAGTAGACTGATCCCTTTTGTCTATGCCTGCTATAGTTTCCCATTCTTGACAGTCAATTCAGCACACTGATCTATTTGTAATCCAAGAAAAAAATTACTTTGAAAGCACCTGAATTTTCAAAAACTTTGAAAATGCCTCTTTAATAAGGAACAAACAGCAAAAGGGCAGGATATCAAATCTTATCCTCAGCTAACAATTAAGCATCATATAATTTATCAATAAAACACATCTACCCATTTTCTTGGCTCTCCAAAACAATACTAAACCGTTATGGTGGATATATGAGGTAGACTGCAAGTGCATTTCTAATACCACACTAGACTACTGCACAAAACAGCTAAGGGGTAAAAAGTAGTCTACAACATAATTAGACCCTCACCCATAGATTTACTGAGAGCTCTTCAGTATGTTTTTCCTCACTCTAATTGGGTCACTGAAAAACTAAAAAAACAATATCCAAAGAATTCACCCCACCCTCTCCCCAAAAAAATCCATAGAATATTTTAAGAAAAGTATATGAAAATGGAATCTTATGATTCCTACAGTTCCCCTGGGACTCGAGTGACAAAGTCCACAGCTGGAGATCCGATTCTGTGTTTGCACAGAAATCTGTGTGGAGGCAGTTGTGAAAAATCAAAGTATAACGGTGAAGCTAGGAATCTAAAAGTCTCTATTTTCCACAGCACAAGCTGTTCTAAGTGCAATCATTGTGTAGTAAGCAGAGATTTACTTTAACCCCGTGAGTAACTGGGAACTTTGTGAGAGGGAAAAAAATACATCTGTATACTGCAGATACCACATATACCACAGTATGGGCGAATAAAACATACCTCAACCATCTATATCCATTAAAAATACTACAAGGATCACACTTCATCTGTATCAAAGTTTAAGTTTTATACTGTCTCAGAAATCTGCACATAAAGAAACCAGGAATTAATAGAATAAAGGGAAAAGGTATGTGCTGATAGCTGTACACCCATTTATTTTTGTTTTTGTGATTTCACTGAAACCAACAACAATCTTGGGAAACCTGAGACAGAAACACGCCCATGGCCCTTGTGCCATTTTTCAGTCTTTCTGTCATTTATACATACGTGCATATATACATATATATATATATATACACAAAATATTCATCATATATGTATTTTTTACAGCATGTTTCCTTCAAACTATGTACTGACAGGCAGGCTGAAGATGGCTAGATCAGTGAACAAATGATTCTGTTCACGTGTCACCCACTAGTCTTCACTTCGAAAGGCCTCTGTGATCCCAAGCAAGGAAAAGATCCCCTATTGCATTATGTCATAGCTCAGAAAGGCTGTACAAAGGCAGCCAAACCAGTGTGAAGAGTAATATTTAATTCAGCCTTCCACCCATGCTCAGCTGTGGGCAAAGCTCAAGCTGCACTCAGACGTAAGAACTGATCCTGATGACAAACGTCACTAGCAGATTCCTCTCCTGGAAAAGGTCAAAATATTGCTTTCAACATTATCCTGAAAATTGCTCCCAGTGATGCTAGCAGTTGAAGACGGGTTAAACCCAATGCCAAGAAGCACATATGCAAGCAGAAATTTAACAAAAAGAAAGTTAAAGATTTAGTGAAGAAAGCTCTCCAACAACTAACAATTCTTTAAATAAAAAGATGACAACACATTACAGAAATTAAGCTGCAGGACTATAGCGAAGCGAGGACGTGCTACAAAAGAGACAGATAATGTACAGAAAACATCAGCAGGAATCTTCATTCCTAAGGTAGAAAATCAGAAGTTATGAAGAACCAGTCAGCACTGTGCACCACAGGCAATGTAAGGACTGAGTTAAATACGCCTATGTCCTCCCATTTGCAATACTGTTCAGCAAAGGGAGACAGAGGGTGCACGGAGAACAGAAAGCTCTTCACATGAGGGCCAGGAGCACACAGGTTGATTTCCATAATGGAGCTGTTCATATCCTTAGGTTCCCTTGCACCCTGATGTTAATTTAACTTTATTATAGAAAGCTTATTAGAACAACAGCAAGTCTCAACCAAAGATCTTGAAATTTGAGATATAGCTTTCTTTCCCACAGATTAACCTCAATACAGCTCAAGCGCAAAGGGAAAAGTTGAGGGAGGTAAAGATGCTCCGCTCTACCTCATTATTTTTAACAATTCCTAACTCCAAGTTGGATCCTTCTTCAAGAACAGAACTGGGGAGCTCAGTACATTTAATTCTAGAGCACGCTATCTATAAGCACATTTACGTCTGATGAAAGGCCTAACAAGTACTCACAAACTTTAGTGATATCACATTGAAATGAGGAGCGTTTTTTAAAGTACTTCCCTTCTTAAACATGACTACAGATAGCAATGTACTTGGCACCACTGAAAGCCCTCAATTCAAGACTGAAACCTCATGTCTTCTAGAGATGTTCTTTAGTTTCTTCATCAGTTACTGAGTCCACCTGTAAGACTCAAACGCACACAGCCCGGTTTATGTAAGAGGTCAGATCAGATGACTGCAACGTTTCCTCTGGCTGAAAGTCTACAGATGTGCACAAAACACACAACTCCAAAGAAGATCGAGCCAGGGTTTGACCTTAAAGTCTTGCTTAAATGAGTGACTGGGATGTTGGAAACCAGGTAGGATGCACTGACTGGCCAAGTCGGAATGGACATCAGAACTCCATGAATACCGTGTACTATGCTACAACACTCAGGTTTGTATTTTGATACAATTAACATGCCGATGTAGACAGGAATAACCGTTTTTCCATATTTACACTAGCATTAATACAAATACAAATTTTTTTCTGTCCTCCTTGGTCACTCTCCCTCACCACACAGCATCACAGGCTGCAGCTTCTGCACTACCTGTCAGGGCACTGTTTCCTATTTCAGCTGCCTCAATCATCATTTCCCATTAGCCCAACATGCTTCTGCATATTCGCACCTCAGTAAAAGCACTGTCATTCCTTCTGCACAGAATCCAAGCAAAAGGGCTTGACTGTGAAAATACAATTAGATGGCATTTGGAATATCTACCCAAAGGCAGCTGGTAACAACTAAGCAGGTATTTCTATTACATTCAATCCAATGAGTCAAAGCACGGTCAGCCTTGAGACAAATATATATATATTTTCTAAAATCATCTTTCATCCTCAGAATTGCACATACTGGGCTTATAATCACACTTCGCAGAAGTGCAAGCCTACCAATCCACACAGTAGTTACCATATTCCTTTGTCTAGTAACACCTAAGAGCTTGACCATCAAGCTAAGGAAAATAAATGTTATTAATGCTAATCAACAAAATCTTCTTGGATTCTACAGGCTGATTTAGTATGCAGAGCTACAGAAAAAACACTGCTGAAACTAGAACTGTGCTAAGCCTGCCTCCCATCATGGAGAAGCAGAAAAAAATTGCTGGCTGATGGAGACAGCAAACCTCAAGAAAAACTATGTCATTCATCTTCAATCTGTCACAATTACAAATGTCTGGACAATTCCCAGTCCAGCTTCTGCACTGTGGTAAGTGGAAGCTTCACTTCCCCCAAGCGCATCAAAGCTAAGAGATCTACTTTATTGGGCAATTACCTGATATCTTTGATCCTATTTTCAAAGCCCCAAGGCAAATGCAGCTGGCTTGTTCATAAGCTGATTCTCACACAAGGACATTCCCAATAAACTGTGGTATTCTTGCATACAGACTGATCAAGGGATGAACACAGTTATGAATTACATACACACTGGAAAATGTCTGTCATCTTGCAAATACACGATTTATCAGTTTGTCAAATGCTTCTAAATAGGTACAGCAAACAGGTGGAAGTTTTTCTTACCTTAAAGAAAATTGGTGTATATCCCAAAACAGGAAATTCTTTCTATGTAAAAAGACATTTTGACAGGGTAATCCTGTAGTTTTCCTACTTGAAGGCTTGAAAAGCAGAAGGACTATACTGCTAGCCCAATACTGAAGTAAAAATAGCTACGCCCTGTCACTGCTCAGCAAAACTGTTTAGCAAAGGAAAAAGCATCACACTGCAACCAATGCTACCCGCTTCAAACTTTAAGCACATATCAGAAGACAACATCAGAGTTAGGAACAAACTCATCTGTTAGTTGGCAGTCAGCCTTCGGACTAGGACTAAGATGCAACTGTGGTAATCCTTACAATTCAATGCAAAGCACTACACTACAGTGAAAAACTGAACCTGAAAATCAACTCTTTGTGAGAAAATAAATAAATCTGTCTTCCACGTCCAGGTTACTAAAAGAAGCTCAGCCCTTCCATCACTTTCGCCACCTCTCACAAAGTGCTACGCTCTTCTGACTACATCAGTTCATCTTGTTCTCAAAGCAGTATTTCCAACCTCATAGCTATTTTACAACATGATTTTACCCAGATGGCCTTCAATATTGTTATCCAAAGATCCATCAACAAGCTACTTCATTATGGTCACTATTTGCTATTAACATATCCCAGTGAATGTTAAGAAACTAGAGACAAATTTGCATAAATGTAATAATTACACATAAGAAATATTAGGAATTCTTTAATTAAAAAAAACCCACTTATTTCAAAATGAGAATAGTCAAATGGCATTTTCATCCACTGATGGGCATTTTTCTAAAATACCCCTCTTGCTCACAACAGACAGATGGTATGATGGATGCTAACACTATTTCTTTGCTCCTTCTTTTGCTTTCTTACATCATTCAGAAATGAAGACATACCTAAACACCACAAATATCAACCTGCTAACATGACTTTGGTAGCTCCCTCAGTGCAATTCATAGACATTACCTTTTGCTTCTCCCAGGGTTTGTTGACTTACAATAGTGCTATTGCACAACCAGTGCATTGGCCATAAGCTCATGGCATGATCTCCCTCACATTCAACTTGCAAAATCAGCCAACTCAGTGCTAGCAATTCACTTTCTAGAGCTAAAGTCCAGGCTTACGTCTATCAGGGACATAACAAAAGGATAGCAAAATTCTCCAGTGTGACAGCAAGACCAAAACTAGTTACTGCAAGAAGCAGAAAAGAGATACGAAACAGCATTAGCCACAAACTCCCTGAACAGTGTTACAAGAGGTTTCTCCAGGACTGTGAGTGCAGTGGAGGATATGCTCTGAGTAGACAGAACAGTTTTACAGCAGCAAGTGAGAACCTCCTGCCCTTTGAAGAAAACAAACCTGCAATGGGCAGCAGCATCATAGAGGGGTTTCAACACAAAATGCTCTGCTTTAGATAACCAGTAATCCTGTAATTATAAGGAAATAACAAAACGTTCTATGGATGTGTCTATAAACTTGTGGAAAGGTCTGTCTCAGGGTGTTGCTAGAGTAACTGCCTTTATTTGTGACACCACACTCATGAATAAGCAACTGAAAGAACTGAGCTGGAGAAAAGTTCCTATACATTGCATGTCTTGACTAATAATTGTGTGACAGGAGTTAGGTAGGAATAACTGACAGGTAAATGTATTTTGTTTCAGTGTTGTGTTTTCTTCTTTGAACACAGAAGTTCACTTTCCAAGATCCTATTTATAATCAAATCCATCTATTCAAGTCTATTCAAAATGCTACACCTCAGTAGCTCACAGAACTGGGAAGGGTGTGGGAGTGGGCATGAATCCCTATGTACGCATGGATCCAACTGTACAATCTCTAAAAGAACAAAAGACAACTGCATAATGGAAACAGCATCATACGCACGAAGCGAACTTATTGAAGGCTATAAATGATGGGACTCAAAGAAAATCTTTAGTCCTGCAACCAGCAACCCTTCCTCTGAGCTAATAAAAATAGCAGCGGCATTTCAGCAGATACTTGTGCAAATAATAACCCTGTGCTACTGAAATACAAATTATTTTAAAGATGAATTGTTTTGTTTTGATTTTTTAAAGGGGAAAAATAAAAGCGTGGGGTCTTTTATTTTGCCCTTTCTTATCTGCACAGCATCCAGTGCAGCGGAGCACACCCACGCTCCATGACAGCTGGAAGGATGACAGCAGCTGCCCCCGCCTTTCATGGCTAAACACAATCGAACCTCTGTACGTGGGGAATCTGGACTTTGAATCACAGAAGCTCTCTCTTCTCTCCTACAGATTTCACCTGCAATCTCACGATATCTATGCTAAAGATGAGCGTGCAGATATGCTCTCTTCCTGCAAGCGCTGTGTCACCATTTGCCCAACTCCCATCGCACAGGCATCAGTTTTCAATTATGAGTTCACATCCCTAAACACAGGGCAATTACAGAGCAGAGGAAGTATAACACTTTCTTTTACAATTCTTATCTTCAGCATTAGCAATAAACAAATTCCTGCCGTTTAAATATTAGCAGATGACACAGCAGCTACAGGCCACTGTGGGAACATGACCTTCATTCTTGGTAAGAGCCTGAGCAGAAAGCTCAAGCTTCCAAATAGTGTACTTGGAACCAATCCATGGGTTCACGTGGAAATGGCAAACAACCCAATGAAGACCTAACTCAGTTATGTAATGCAGCTACAGGCTGATCCGAACTCAGCCAAAACTACTGAAGAGTTCACAATAACTTCACAAAATTGAAAAAGTTGTAAGATACCTGACAACAATAATTAAAAACCTCTCATCTCCTTAAGAACCTGGGGAAACATTTCCAGCATTTTAATACATTTTAATTAGAATCAATTCTGATTTTAGCTTGAATGATTTGGCTTCTCCTTAGCGAGTCTCTGTTATTACAGGCATTTGCATAAAGTAACAGCTGTTTCATTAAAACATCACATTTACTGGTGCTGCATAGTCATGACAGTGTTCGTATGAGATCATTTGGTTGCCACGGAAACGATGATGATGTCAAACTGAGCATTCTGATTTAGAGGTAGGAACTAGAAGGAGAATGAAAAATTCTAAAATTACTTTCACAGAGGCATCTTTTGGAGAGAGAAAAGCAGAATAAAATCAATTCCATTTGTCAAGAAAGATTTCCCTTTTCTTCGGGAGCAGTGCGGCTAAACTGAAGTCTAAAAACACGGGATGAGACAAACATGGAGGAGGATTTAAAATACTAGACAAGTTTCAGCACTGTTGTTTCAATGTATCCAGGAGCTGTTTCGTTTTGCTCACAGGCATCACAAAGGGAATTGAGAGCTGTATGCCTGCCATCCCACAGCGTGCTACTGCTATCAGCTCACAACATACTTCCCTTCTGTCAATGACTATTGAAAACATAGTGAAACTCCAAAAGCATCTTTCTTTCTGACCAGTTGATCCAGCTCATAGGAATGCAAGAAGAATGCTTTGCCTCATGGAATTGGGGCGATCAATCCATGGTTACTCCTCAAGGCCTTCACAAACTGCCAACCTTCAAATAGTGAACAGAAACATCAAGTGACCTTAGAGCAGTTTTTATTATAGATTCCTTTGTTTGCCAGAATATAAATTTATTTAATCAAACTCTGGGTTACGCACAACACAAAGTACTCTCACGCTTTCAAAACCACAAAAGAACTGTAAACACATACTACATATAGAACTTCCTAAAAAAAAAAAAGAAGAAAACATTTGAAAGCCTTTTCATAGAATCATGGAATCATAGAATCAAAAGGTTGGAAAGGACCTACGAGATCGTCTAGTCCAACCGTCCTCCCATCACCACTGCTACCACAAGCCACTAAACCATATCTCGTAGCTCCTCATCCAGAAGCCTCTTGAACACTGCCAGGGACAGCGACTCCACCACCTCCCTGGGCAGGCCATTCCAGCACCTGACCACTCTCTGAGAGAAAAAGCTTTTCCTTATGTCTAACCTAAATGTCCCCTGGTACAACTTGTGGCCATTTCCTTGGGTCCTGTTTGTTGCCTGGGAGAAGAGGCCAAACCCCTCCTCATCACAACCTCCCTTCTGGAAGCTGTAGAGTGCCATGAGGTCTCCCCTGAGCCTCCTCTTCTCTTTTCATGCATCCTTTGCTAAGCTACTCTCACCATTTCTGAAAGTGCCCTTTCCCTTCTTCCCCCCAGCACATCCACAAGAAAAAAAAGCCGGTTTACCATCTTTGTTGATGGCACATCAGATGAGGAACTGTTAGGTGCTATGTTAATTATATAAGATTTGGGATGAATATTTACAGAACAGTATTTGGATTGAATACTTACAAGCAGGATTGTGTATGCCTTATTCTCAAAACAGGTACTCAATCAATAGGTTGCACATAACGAATCACCAAATGCCAATCGCAAGAGGTTACAGTCACTCTCATTTTTTTTCCACTGTGAGCAGAAAAGAGAAGTCCAAAAGTTTTGCAGTGCAATGCCACAGGGCAGAAAAGATCACACCCACCACTTCACACCTGTCAATCTTGAAAGAAAAGATGCAGCTCAAGTAAGAAATTTGGACACGTGAACGAAGTAAAAGCAACTGTAGAAAGTTTGTTGTTGCCATGTTTTTCTTCCTTTTGAACAGCATCAACACGGAACTAATTCCTGATCTGTACGGAGCAGTTTCCAGTCAGACTGACACACAATGGCAAGCAGCATTAGACAGGTGAAGTGACAGGGAGGAGGAAGGCTGACTTGATGTCAGTGACAAAAACTATTTTAATGGAAATGTGAAATTATTCAAAAATTTCTTCCCCTAAACATGTGAAGATTTCTCAAGTCAGATTCAGACTGCACAATGGGCTGAGAGCAGGAATCAGCCAGACAGAGTATTTCTACATACCACTTTTTTTCTAATGGCTTTTCATACTCAGAGCCTTACTTAAAGGTTTCCTCTGCCAAAGATCTGTTAAATCAGTGATGTTCCATCAAACAGTAGCTGTCAAATGCGATAAAGCCCTACAATAATAAAATACGTGACCAAGAGGTTTTAGTAGCCAGGGATTGAAGAAAAAGTAGAAACAGGCCATCTTTGCAAAGAACAGAAAGATGATAACAACGACAATGCTGTTTGCTCAGTAATATTAATTTTCAGACCTCTTTCCTTCTATCCTAAAATTAGACCTACGTATGAGGTCATGTGATGGATGGATGTGACAGGAAAGTCACGTAGCAAAGGACAGATGACAACGTCTGACTCCTACTGCAGAACATGCCTTTCAATTAATTCCTTCAATAGGGAACCTCCTGCTCTACCGACAGAAGACAACACCCCATCCTCTCTCTGTAACATCACACGCCAGCCCGGAGCTCAGCTGAGAAGCTGTCACAGGTACCTGGCATAAAAGAGCTGCAGGGAAAAAAAAGCAAAGCAACATCACAAGTAGGCAGAGATGGGAAGAAACGTTAAAACAGATGTCGTTTATCAGCGCAGGAGGCCCAAGAGGACTGTTAGGGCTGCACTACGCATATACACACACGATACATTATTTATACACACACTCTGGTTTGGAGGTTTGTGGTCAAATGCACGGCAGCGTGTACACGTCTGAATACTGATCTCCAAATCAGATTTGCTTGCACAGATGTAGAATTTGTGTGTCATGAACCTGCTGACGGCTTTTTATGTTTTGGAGATGTTACCTGCATTTTGATTAACTGCAAAGCTATCAGTCTTTGATGAAAGATGCAGTCACATGCAGCTCAAGCTACTCCAACACTGAATAATTTGCTCTAATTTATTCCTTACAAGAAGGATTCTACTTTACTGCTTTACTTAAGATTAAACGGGCACATTTGCTAACTTCCCAGAATTAAATACCCATTGACTGGAAAAAAAAAAAAAAAAGCCAACAGTTCTATTGGCTGAGAGAGTTCAGAGAAGTTGGGATAAAACCCAGCAACTTAAATCCGAAGACAATTACAATTTCTTCCTCCTACTGGCTGGATGATTGGCACTTGGCACAGGATCGTCCTTGTGAAAGCATCCTCCGCTGTTGACTAAGTGCACTTTTAGGCAGTATGCAAACACTATCAAGAAAAAGGTAGAAAAACGTGTGCCCTTCTATGACTCCGTATTCTCAAATCTCCAGACATTGTTTTTTCCCCAGCACACGATGTCAGGAAGGAAAACAAAAGAACAAAGCGTGCTAGATGTTGTTCTCCCCATACCTCCTTGCAAAACCAGCACTAAAAAAAGACTCCAACTGCCAAGGAACCTTCTTTGAACCTTCTATTTTGTGATAAGTTTAAACTTATCTTCTCAGATGGAAATGAAGCTCGGCTGCAGGAAAGAACATTTTTAAATCTTCAGTAAATAAAGATCAGGTAATATTCAGCTGCAGAAACTGAAGTATATGAAAAGATAAAATTGTGCACAAAGCTGGAAAAATGAGGGGTCAGCAGCACTTTACAAACCAAATCTAAATCCCAGAATTTCAGTTATGAAGGAACTGTTAACACGGTTATGGTACCAGAAACATGGGGAGGAATAATTCGCATCTGGAGAAATAGATGGAATTCAAACACATCAGATCACGACTCTCATCCTTTTCCTGAGGTTTTCAATTGAAGAAAAATTTGTTCAGATGTACCAGAAAAATTCAGACTTTGATTCCCTATTTTCTCACTTTGTAGTTTCACAACTGATCCGAGATGTTACGCCTTAAATATCCTCGATGGCCGTTTAGCTCAGCAGCCAACACTTCAATATGTGAGGGCACCAAAACAGAAGCATTCAAAGGAGGGAATCAAAAATAATAATAATTTTAAAAGGCAGCTATCTGTCTATAATGTTGCCAAATAACCACAGTCATCCAGCTACTCAGCACCTTCTTTCATGTTCTAGCTTTGGAATTAAAGTTGCTCCTCATAATTCTTCTACTGCCCTCCATCAAAGACATAAAAATTATGGTTGTAGAAAGCACACGTATTGTTCTTCTAGTAGGTCCCCATAACTGCAAATGTAGTCTTTAAAAGTATTTCATTGCTTCTACCTTTTTTTAACCAAAAAGTAGTTAATTCAAAGAGTACTGAAATGGCTGGAAAGGCTACAAACCTGAGATAGTTTGTGGAGCAAGAAGTAACAGTCTCAAGAGTCATCATCTGTCCTATTCATTGCCTCAACAGAAAGAACATCAAACATCAGACTCAGGAGGTAAGACAGGCTCATACAGAAGTCTGTAGCATCTTCTGAAAACAAGAGGCTATTTGGACACTGCTTGACTGAGATCATGGTTAAGAAGCCAAACTGTATCGCCTTCTCAGCTGCCATAGCTAACATTTAGGTGTAAGTTAGAGCTTCGTTTTAAGGAGGGCAAACTGATGGCAAGCCCCAGACCCCTCCAAAAACCTACATCTAAATTCAATTCAATTGCTTGACAAGGAACACAGACCGTTAGGCATCAGGCTGCTGTGAGGACATCTCCATCCCACAGACAAGAGTTGTGGGGAACAAAGAAAATATGTCACTTAGGAAAGGAACCAGATTTTTGAGTGATGAAAGCAATCATAACTTGCAGCAGCACTATTTATTACAACAAACTCTGATTGCATTTAATACAACAAACTCAGACCTCAGGCTGGAGATCTAAAAACCAGCAGCGAAACAAAAATACCTAAAGAGAATCCAAGAAACTGGTAGTAATACTGCCTATAAATACCAGCTGTAAGAGCAGAAAAGGTTTATATTGCCAACCCAGCAATTCAGAGTCCTAAACATCACAAAGAGAGCTGTGATGGGAGCCCTCATCAAAGCTCCGAGGCAGATACACACTTCAGCTCTGGCCTTTGAGATTGGGCCTCCCGCTGAAGGGATGCACAAGGTACCAACATAAGTCATACATGGAATGGTAGGGAGTGAGACAAGGGCATACAAAGGTCACAGTCACAAAGGCAACAGCAACCTAAAACTCAAAGGCACAAAGTTTTATCTATATACCTATGGATATTTCAGAAAAGGCCACAATGCCTACCAATTCAAATGTGCAACAGTATTTCAAAAACAAGCAAAATACAGAGTCTATTGCCTCACTTGGAAGGTTGAATAATCTTCATCACTGGGATAGATCCCCCTATCTCTCCTATGTTTCTGAAGTAATAAAGAAGCTTCAGAAAACTAGGAATTCACCTGTTGCCTCACACCTGACTGGCTATGATTGCAGTTGTCTTTTGCGTGCCATTTACCTCTACGCTGAGCTAAAACTGATCAGCACAAATCACATGTGTTGGAACTTGCTGGGCTAATCAAAGAAAATGCAGGTATAAACTTGAATATATAAACCAATCAATCAGAGATACATCCTTAAAAACAAACAAACAAAAGAAAAACAGAAACCACAACACTCCACCATCTGCAAGAGCAGCCTTATTTCTTATTTCTGTTTCTATGGAAAATTTGCATTCAAGTTTTCCCTTTAAACACATTCCTGTGAGTGCAGTTACTGGGCTATGCAGAGAAAATGGGACAAAAGTCTTCCAAAGAGCCTGGTATAAAATCTAAGAGGAAAACAGTGTAAGAGAACTAATGATGACAAAGGTTTCTTGGTGTTTCAGTTCCATTTTCTTACTTTCTTCTAACCACGTAGTCTGACTGTTGCCTCCAGGCACTGAGATAAACAGTAGCAGCATTAGTTGACCAAGTAGTTCCATAACAACCTTGGAAGTTTGTCTCTCAAACTTAATGTTACATCCCCAAGGCTATATTCTTGCACCACATTAAGGGAAAAGGCCCCAGCATCTGCACAATTATCCTTCCCATCATGAGCGAAGCATGAAGGGCTGTCAACAACTGAATTGCCTGATCCATGGAGACCAGGACAGACATAATTTGTGTTAAATAAAAAAATAAAAATAGAAAAAAGAAACCAATAATTCCTTCTCATTTCTATGCTCAGAACTACGCTATACTAAGTCACTATGGAAGACAAACAGCACCATGCTGTTTTACTGTGACTTAAGGCAAATAACATCAAACAAAAGATCATCCAAACCCAAAGAAATTAATGAACAAACAAAGTTATCTACTTTCTGCCAAGTCAGCTACTCACTTCAATTCACCATGGCACCATTACATTTCTCTAGTACAGCTGCTGCACGCTCATTAATACCCACGTCGAATCAGTGCTTCAGGGTTACTGCTGGCTCTCAAAGCACAATGATCAGGAGGTTCAGGAATCACACGGTGTCTCCCCAAGCCAAAGGGCACCTCTGCAGCAGCACAGCAGCTGCAGTGGGCTCAGCCACAGCTCAGGGCAGGGCAGCGCGGACCAGAAGCCAGGCCTGAGGCCAGGGCCGGCCCAGCCTGGGGCTCCAAACAAGAGCAGACAACCCCTTGAAGCTACAGGAATAACAATGATATTTAGGAGATTCCAAAATTATTTCTTGACAGGTTTGGCTGTCTGGTCAAATCTCATTGCTCTCTCTATGAATAAAACGCTTGTTTGTATAACTGCAAAATGCATTTTGTTCAGCCTCCCAGTGTCAGACCCATGAGCACACTCCGCTATCCCAGTCACAGCATAATGCAAAATCTGTCCCTCAATGAGCAAAACCAGCACATGCGGTTTAGGATTTTCAGGATTCCTGAAGTTCCAGCACCGTGCACATCCAAGCAGCACTGCAGGCCTGACCAAGCAGCACAGCCATCTCAGACACCATTTGGGATTAGCACTCCAGCCAGGAGCCATGCACAAACACAGTGAGCACTGCAACCCCCCAAAGCATGATGGGAGCTATCAGCCATGCAAAATGCATAAACATGGCGACAGAGAATGCAAATTTCCCCCTCCCATCTGAGAGCCCTAATTGTCAGCGACTGAATGGGTTTCTTGTATTACTAACTACACAGTACTCCTGCCTGACAGAGCTGCAAGGCCTGATGCAAGAAGCTCTGCCAGGGACACCCTTATCTTTTGATTACCCACAGGCTCACTTTGCCTGCTGCTCAGCATGCTGGCATAGCTATTGCAGATAGCTATTCCAGGACAACTCAGATAGGCTTCTTAATTCTACTCCCAAAGCCAAAAGGCTACGAGCCAGGCATGGGGTGTTGATCTACAGACAGCCAGAAGGTGTGTATCTACATTCCAGGCTCTAGTTTGCATGTGACCAAGAGCTACACCAACAAGCAAGGTAGAACTCCAGTGGGACCCCAAGAGTGCACTCACTGGTCAGCAAAGAAACAGTTCTTACAGGCTGCCCTGGACTGCAAGGCATCAGCAGCATGTGAATCCAGCACTTGAGGTTAAGCACCTCACAGGTATCCAGTAAGAAGAGTTTGTTG
Source organism: Gallus gallus (assembly GCF_016699485.2). Taxonomy (NCBI): domain Eukaryota; kingdom Metazoa; phylum Chordata; class Aves; order Galliformes; family Phasianidae; genus Gallus; species Gallus gallus. The sequence continues at coordinate 24,119,248 of NC_052533.1, forward strand.
TTGCCAGGCTTGTGACAAGCTCTATTTCTTCTGTTTCTTCTCTAAACGCACGTAGCTTGGTGTACATGTGTGCACTTCTCCACTCTCTCAAATGTTTCTTTTTCTTTTTTTCACCTCTTTAAAGAAAAGAAAAATACCAACAACCCACTCCTTATGAGCAATTTCATCCTTTAATACACTGAGTTTTGTGCAAGTCAAGTAACATTTTTGGTAAAGAATATAATTGCAATTGCATGTTTCTAAGGTATTGTAAATAGCATGAAATTATTTTAAAATGTTATGAAAATGCATTTGCAGTGTTCCTTTAAGTGTTTTAACAAAGCTTCCAATGAAATTGCTTTATTCCAAAGCAATCGAAGATAGGGTCTTTTTATAAGGATCTCTTTATCTCCCTACAAATGACTGAGATACAGATATTTCCAGAAAGGGAATGCACCAGAAAATATGCAATCTTACATTTTACAACCTATAGTTATCTAGCACCATAAAACATCAGCTGCTATGTTTTTGAAGACTGCGCTGTAGCTCGAGCAAAACAGCGGTATTACAGAAGTGCCCAGAAGCCTTACACAACTTTAGGTTTGGTGACATACAAATATTCAGGGTCTATTCAGTACTGTCAAGCCATTCTATAGCCAAAGCAGAAGCAATTCAAGAGATCAAAAGCAAAAATGGAGCTAAAATTAAGCAACACGTTCATGCCATCTTCCAGGAAATACAGTATCACATACCTCCTTGTCACAATCCTTGGACAACATAGATAAATAAAATAGACATTGGCCTAAACAAGCTGGTCAGAAGACAGATTGTTATCATTCAGGGATGTAAGCTTGTCTACATTACAGCATCAGGAAGAACGCCTTATCATTTGAAGCACATTTCCAAGAGCATCTCTAACTTCCTGGAACATAAAGCTGCATAGAAAGTGGAATTCATTTCCTGACATGATAAGATCCAGATAACTTAAAAACACTTTTCAGCAGTATCACGATGGAAGAGATGCATGCGAGGATGTATGCATAACTCTCAGCCCAGTAACACTTTCCCAGGGCTACCCTGGAAGTCAGGTTACTCTGCAGCTGATCTTAAAGGGACACTATAGAGGAAAAAGTAAGTTTCAGAAACATGCTAAGAACTCCGGTAATTTCAAGACGTAGTCCCATCTAATGTATTAAAGACATAAATCCACAAAACAGCCCCCACCTTGCTCTGGTAAAGAAAAGGGGGCAAGTACAGTAGCACCCATAAACACACAGGCACAACTAAGACTGAAATGGAACAGTGTAATAAAGCTCCTTTGCAGGGCAGCTGCTCCCCCAGTGCTCACTGCAGAACGGAGCTCTGTGGAGTTTTCCTGCAGGTTATTCTTTCTGAGATTATTCTTACCAGTGGGCCTTGGAAGTGGATGCACACCTTGTAGGGTTAGGTGGTTCCCATGAAGGTAAATGTGCAGGAAAAGAAACAAAATGAAACAAAGCATATGACAATGGTGGGTAGGAGGGGGAAGGAGAGTAAATCACTTGCTTTCTCCTAGGTATGAAGTTACCAAGATTAACATAAATTCTTCATCAGATAAACTCTGGCATCTTAAGAAGACAGGACATAGTAAAAGGTCTCAAGCAGCAAAATAATACACATTTTTCTCTGAGGAGGAGGTGAAAAAAAGAGTTTTATGATACATAAAGCATTTCCGAATTTACAAGCTTACGCCCAGCGACACAACAGCAAGCAGTGCTGGACTCATACAGACCAGTAAGGGTAACTTCCCCTTGGGTCTTACACAATGCTATCACAGCCAAAGAAATGTGACCATGATGTACTGAAGTGTCATGACACTATTAAAGCACAAACTGAGTGATGATTTGGGGAAGTAGAGGTTCTCTCCTTACTCATCAGCCACTTGTTTCCCACAATGTCGCTGGCGTTGTTGGGTGTCCGGAGCCTATCCACAAGGGACTACACTCCCTTTGGGGACACAGAAGCCCATCACGATGCTAGGATCCCTCACCTGTTCACTTTTGAGGGCCCATGTAATACAATGCAATTCTGCTATGCCATTTTGAAGGAGGAAGGGAAGAACAGTGTTATCTAAGGCAAGAAGAGCTAATTCAGTCTGTATCCAGACACAACCCAATCTATTGCTAGCAAGGGGGAAAGGAGCATGGGAGAAGGAGCTGAATGAAGGAGGTGCAATGCAGATGGATGATGCAGAAAAGGAGCATACTGGGTATCCGTGATAGCAAGATAGCACTTCTGGCATGGTTGCATCAGGATCTAATGGTTCTGGCATTGTCTGGAATCATGTTCTCCTTGAATCTTATTGTCATGGTATTCATATTTCAACCACTGCAAACCCAGACCTCATCAATTCAAATGGCACCGGGCCACTTGTGCACACAAAAAGGACCAGAGGCAGGGCCAGAACTCCAGTGAATTCAGTCAATGCAATGCATCTTGTGGGACTGGGGCCTTCACTGTGAAACATCGGACCACACTTACACCAGGGCACACAGGGAGTCCGTGATGGGCACTAATGGCCTTCCTTAACAGTAAATATGACGCTACCAGAAACATGTAACTCCACTGACACAGTTTCCAAGGCAGTTAAAAAAAAATAGATATAAGCAAAAAGAGAATAAAAAGTTGTTAAGTATACCCAAATTGTGTAACAGAGTTTATTTCCCAGGCATTAGAAACATCCTAAATATTGTCAAGAAGGTAAGGGCAGCAACCTTATCTACTCATTGATACACTTTGACAGACAGGCTCTAGTCCTTCAAAAGAGTGATGCATGCATTTAATTTGAAGCATGCAAACAGACTCACCGGATACTGAAGTAAGGTTCATGGCTTTACTTGAACAGTTGTTTTACAACTACTTTTTTAGCATATGACATTCATATTACACTTTGTTGATAAGACGATCACTTTTAAACAAGCAGTTTATGCATTCTGGGTAATAGAGGTAACCCAATGGATACAAGTTCACACATGCAGAACAATCACAGTGGAAAAAGACAGACCACAGCACTTAAAGATGTTATCCCATATTAGTGCTATGCAGCTTAAAACAACTGCCAAAAGTTATTCACATGCTATCCACAGCAGAAATGAAGTTCAATGGTGTACAACACTTCCATGCAAAGTCTACAGTTTTTACACAAGTTTCTATGCCTTAACGTGCCTACTGAAATCATTCAAGTTTGGAATTTGCTTTAATACAGTTTTAACTCCTTTGAAGATAGCTTAGTGGCTACGAAGCATAAAGTAAAAACATTACACATACTTTCTGCTGTTACAAATATCAGTTTCTGGCCTTGAGCTGAACAGATAAAGTAGCAAAGTGGCAAAGGCCAAATCAGGTATGTGAACAGGTTTCATTGAGAAGCACCTTAGAACTTCCCACTGAAAATAACTTCATATTTTACCAAGCAGTATGACTTTAAAAAGATATCAAGTCACACCTTGAACATGCATGATACAATCACCATAGCCAGAACTGTGTAATGGTTCGTGGAGGAAGGGCAGCTTACGTTCACTCCGCAGCCACAGCCTATTTAGCTATAAAACATACTCTGGGTGAATCACAGGTGGCATTAGCTAGATTGTGTAACGTGTCTCTTTAAAGGTATCTGACTAAAGGGCAAACAAAGCATGGTGCTTGCATTGTTAAGCACTCAAAAATGAAGAAATAAAGCATGAGATGCTGTGTACAAGCCCATTACAGCACTATACGTGCATTACCATAGTCTTTCCATAAAGCTTGTGTTTTCTGCAATTCAGAGAACGAAGCCAGCACTTAGAAAGACAATTTAGTTATCAGTAGGTTAAAATTCTACTGAACATCTCACCTCTAATTTTACTGGGCACTTGTGCAAATATAATTTGCAACTCAGTTTTCTCAAAGCACTATCAGGAAACACTTCTGAAGACTCCAAACACACATCTGTGTGTAACAGGTAAAAACTTATACACCATATAAACGCTGTACAAGTAGTATGACACTGAGTAACAAACAGTGATGGAAACTCTATGGCCCTGTAATGGACATAAAAGTTTTCACACATACAAACTCTGCCCACTTCTTGATCCCTGAGTGCTTAACTATGCAACCTTAACAGCATCCCATCTGGGCTTTCCTTTTGATAGACCGAATTCCAAGAGTCAGCTTAACATGTCAGCGTTGGAAATCTTGCGAGTGAAGAACAATTACATTCAATTCCAAAGCCTCATATGCCTAAAATGGTATAATTAAAAAAAAAAAATGAAAGGAAGCGGTCATGCAGGATACTGGCAAGGAAAAGGTACTGAAGGAATTTTAGAAAAATCATTCAACTCACCAGTCCATTGTTTGGCTGAGGTGAAAAAGGCAAACATTACTGAGATGCATCAGTGAGGAAGTTAGAACACAAATCAAGGCCCATGCCTGCAAGCACAGGTGAATAACTTAAGGCCCAGAAGTTCTTTATGTGGCAAAGTTATTCATGTGTGTGCTTGCAGAGCCTGAGTTGAGACGTTACCGTTAGAGCACAGAACGCTACTTACATGTTGTTGCTGACAAGAATAAAAGCAGAAAGTCAGCTGAGTTTAACGGCAACTATTTCACCTCGAAAAGATAAAAACCCTTCAAGTCTCACGAGGTAACTTAATAATTAATCCAGTCGAGCTGCTCCCGGTTCTGCTGCTGCTTGGTTTTGTTGCCTTTTTTTTTAACCTAAGTCATTCAAGTCTGTACACAGCTTTCCTCTGAAGTTACCTGAGGGCAGTAAACCCTGCAGTAGTACAAAGTGCTGCACCTCTGTCTCAGAGTGCACCACAGTTGCTTATGACATTCGTAACAAAGATGTATTCTTTTTATTAGGTATATCTTTGCCAAGCTTGGTGTAATATGAAGCATGCTGTATTCAGCCCAGTTTCTCCCCAAGCGTTGAGTCCTTCCCAGGTATTCCAGTAAAGATTCAGGTAATAAACAAAGCTAAAAGAAAAAGGCCACCATGCATACACATGGCATGGAGCACATCTGTATATCCAATTAAGCAAATGCTAGCCACTCATGCAATACATTTAAAGTATATTTGAGTAGTGTGGATTCAAATGGACTGCAGACTGCTTCTTATGGTTCATAAATTCAGTGAAGACTCAAGTCTGAGTTCCATAAGAAGTATCTAATATGTTGGTAGTATGGGCCAGCGGGCAATTAAGAAAAGAAATTGAGACAGCTAAGGTTCGTTTATCCTAATATTGAGGGATGACTGTTTAATATATGTTAGCAAATAAAGAGGAAGAGACTGCTCAATCCATTATAGCTGTAGGTACTTCAGTTCCCAGTGAGCTAGATGCTGACAGGAGTAGTTCCATCACAGCCTTACTGGCATAGAGGAGCACAGAACTCCAGCCAGAGCGTCTGAGCACGTATATGTGTTTGCTTGGCTTTGTTACTGGAAGTTTTACTATTTTTTCACATAAATTTGTCTGTCATTAGGAATGGAATATCCACTTTTAATACGGCCTTCTTTTGGTAGGCAGCCAACCGTGGGGGAGGTGAGGTGGAAGCGTGTTACTGATAAAACTATTTACATTAATTTATTATACTGAAACAGCACAAAAGCCTAGCAGAGCAGTACCCATCTGACGGAAGAGCGGAGAGAGAGGTGAAGCCGGTCAGAAATTATAAGCAAAAGTGAAAACAGCAGGATTCCTCCACAGCCACAGGGAGAAAAGGGAAGAGAAGGCTGCAGGGGACGGCCCGCAGCCGTGCCCGGGCCCGAAGGCAAACACGGCCGGCACCGCGCGCTGGGCCGGGTGCACCTGGTGCCGCGCAGCCCTCACCGCCGGCCTCCGCGCCGGGGCCCCGCCGTGGCTTCCCCACCGCTGCAGCCCCAAATGCGGCTGCCTGCAAACAGCTGCGCACGGCAGCGCTCGGTGGGGCCGGGCCGGGCCGGGGAGGCCGCCCGAAGCGGGCCGCGCCGTGTCGGGCACATGGTGCGTTCCGAGCAGAGAGCAGGCCCGCGCCCCGCAGGTAGAGAAGTCCCCGCCGCGCAGCCTCTCTACCCGCAGGCGGGAGGCCGGCACCTCGCTGAGCGCAGGCCGGGCGGCCGTCCCCGCGGCACGCCGAGCGGCCCCGCTGCCCTGCGGCGCCCCTTCCCCGGGGCCGGCGGTCCGCGGCCGCGCGGAGGAGGCGCCGCCCGCCCTTAAGTTTCGCCAAGGACGGGCCCGAGGTCACGGCCGGCAGCCGCCCGCCTCCCGCCGCAGCCCCTTCCCCGCCGAGACCGCCGCCACCGGCCGCACGCCTCACACCGAGGGCCCGCTGCCCGCCCGCCCGCCGGCGGGGACTTACCTTGGCAGCCATGCTGTGCCCGGCGCAGCCACCCCCTTCCCTCCCCTCCCTTCCCTTCCGACCGCGGCAGGCAGCTTCTCCGCCTGCGCACCAGCCCGCCAGCGCCGGCCGTCACCGCTCTCCAGGCACGGACGGGGCGCGCGGCGCCGCCAGCCCATTGGCTGCACCGCCCGGCCCGGCGCGGCCCGGCGCGGCCCGCGTGATCGCCCGGCACGGCGCTGCCTCAGGGCCGGCGGCCGCGGGAGCGATGCGGCGGCAGAGGCCTCGGAGCCTGGGGGTGCCCGCAGCCTCTCGCTCCTATTCACTTTAATCTGCGGTTGGTGCCCTCAGAGCGCCTCCATCGCTGCCGAGGGGCAATACCAAGGAGCTGCAGAGCCCATACAGACGCTGGAGAGCGGCCCAGCTAACGACTCGTGCTGTTAATCACGGGAAGTTTCGGCCGTGCAGTGAAGAAGGATGCCAGGACGAGCAGCTGCAAGATGCCCTCCAGCCTCGCAGTGCTGTGGCAACCATGTTAGCGTCACCCCTCTCGGCGAAACCCGCTCTCGTGCCCCGAGCTATTTTCTTGCCCATGAGTCAGACTGCTGTTTGCAAGATGCTTAACTGTTGTATTTCAAGACTTTCGTCAGAGATGTACAGAATTAACATAATTTTGATATGCTTCTGGTGCCTGACTGACTGAACGTGACACGCAAGCACCCTGCTGGAACCGGCAGCTGTGTCCAGAATGACCACAGGCACGGCCCGCTCGGCCTCACAGACAGTTTGCAGACCGTCTGCAGCCAGCCTGTCTGGGCGTGTTTGGCAGCACACCACTTGGCACACAGGCCCATGGCAATCACTGGCCCTGCCGATGCCTGTGCTGGTGGCTTCGTGGCCTCTGGCTTCTGGGGAAACTTTAGGCTGGCCGGGGGCTGGCAGCATGGACAAGGAGCTAGTCACTTGTGGGTAGCTAAAGGTTGCTTGGAAGCATTTACAGAGTTGTTGCAAATAGCTGTCAGGCAAGGTTTTGCTTTGCAATAGGGTTATGTTAGTCATAGCTTTGAGGTGGATCTTCCAGCACCTTCCCTAAAGTGAGCTTTGTGAGGATGCTAAGAAGGCTGAAAGCGATACTAAATCTCAAAACCAAGTTGATTACAATGTAAACCATAGCAATTAACTGTTTCTCGTCTTTAATTGTCCTAAAGTGAGACTGTAGAGATCCCTCATGAAAGGGATTCATAAACTCATCTGCTCTTGCCCACTATGCATCTTTGGAGGATGGATCCTTTATTTTGTGTTTGCTTGTGGTAAATTAATGACTTCTTGGTTTCTAGCAGATTGTTCACAGTCTCTTTGTGTGCCTCAGAAGTTTCTTCCATCACTGGTGAGGCCTGGCAGTCTATCTACGTCCTTCGTTTCCCCACTCTTCCAGTTTCTGCTTGCAATGAAACCACCCCGTTTGCTGGATTATCTCCCTTTTCTGCCCATCCTGCATCCTTGTGCTTGCTGCAGGTGCTCGGCTGTACACAGAAAAGCTTCACCTTTTCTTTTGTGCTAGTTCTGCCTGACCTAGAAAACAGCAGCTAGGACAAAGCAGACTCAGAGCCTTCCTCCCAGCACACCTTTTCAAATAAACACACACACACACAAACACATACAAAAAAAACCAAACAGATTATGTATTGTCTATGTGCTAACAACTGGATAAATAAATACTGTCACCTTGTCACAAATGAATAGATAATAGCAGTCCATTTATAAACAACAAAACCAATCTCAGATTATTTTAATAATACCACTACAGAGAGAAAAATTACAGAGAGAAAATAGCATAACAATTGTCTTAGAATACAAATACAACGTTCTGCAAATACACAGAAGCCAGGATATTTAGATGCGAGGCTGAAAGGCTGTCCTATTAAGCTTTATTTTTGTGAAAACAAGCTTCAATGTGATTATTTTTTTCCAAATTGAGACAGCTAAGAAAATTCCTACAGTTCTCACACTATGCTACCACACGGTCTTGAGCCTTATCGAAGAAAAACACAACCAACAAACCTGCATGTGTTTCAAGTAGACTGGTGGTAATATTCAGACATAAATAAAAAACAGTGACTCTGGAAAGCCTCTTTCAGCTGGTCCCTACATGTGACAGCATGTAAGCTCTGCTAGCACTTAATTTCCCAGCCTTTGAGAGCCTCAAGTGCCTCAAGTCCTGAGTGAGCCTTAAGCAGAGTCTTGGCCCTGACAAGGCTGGGAGGTCATTGCCCCACTTATACAAAAACTTGAGTGCAATAATCAACCTAAAGCTGTCAGCCCAGCAGGTATCTGTCCACAAATAAAGCACATGTATGGGCCCAAACTCCTTATCTTCCCATAAGAGGTGGAGACTGTTCACTTTTACAATGGCATGTGATACGTCTGTGGTAGATTACAGCATTATGCTTGGCTACATAAGCAACTTGTTTTCAAAGTCCTCCACTGACTGAGGTTAGGTTCAGATCCATGTTTCATATTCCTTTCAGTATGTTTTAACCACAAAGCCATAAACTGCTCTGGGGAGCAGAGGAGGAACATTTTTCATTCTTTTCAGTGAAGCTGTCAATTGTATAGAAGAGAATCCAAGATGAGTGAAACCTCAGAGAAGCATGATTCTTTTGTATGAGACGATGTGACGAGGGTAGCAGTATGAGTCAGTTTTCGTCACAGAAGTTATAAGCGTTTCCTGGATAAGTTGGGAAGTTGCTTCTTCTGATCAAATGGCTTTTTCTATGTTTAATTGTAGTGGTCACACAATCACACTCAGCAGGGCTCTTCAACAAGAAACTACCTATAGTCACTCTCCTTATTCCTTCTTCTGATGCAGGGTACCCTAAGTTTCTTTATACATACGCTGACAAGTTCTGCAGGAGAGCTGTAGCTTGTTTCCAAAATACTTCACAATCTAGTATCTGGAACCTGACCATGAGGTGAAAAATTTGTCCACTAGGTGTTTCAGCTATTAGGTTATTATGTAGCAGGGCAACTGTACTGTAATAGACACAAGATTTTGCTGAGCTTATTAAAAATAACGCCACAGAGACTGACAGCCTGGCTCCCTTAGGGTTTTTAGTCTTGATAAAGGACTGATCTAAGCATATGCCATAGGATCAGCATTTTGATACTGACTATTGACTACTGATTATAAGGCAGAGTGCTAGCTGGTTTGAGGAAAGCTTGAGGAAAGGTTGAGGGAACTAGGCTTGTTTTGTTTGGAGAAGAGAAGGCTCTGGGGAGATCTCATTGCGGCCTTCCAGTACTTGAAGGGAGCTTATAAACAGGAAGGGGAATGGCTGCTTATGAGGGTGGATAGTGATAGGACGAGGGGGAATGGTTTTAAACTGGGAAAGGGGAGGTTTAGGCTGAATATTAGGAAGAAGTTTTCCAGTCAGAGGGTGGTGACACACTGGAACAGGTTGCCCAAGGAGGCTGTGGATGCCCCATTCCTGGAGGCATTCAAGGCCGGGCTGGATGTGGCTCTGGGCAGCCTGGTCTGGTGGTTGGCGACCCTGCACATTGCAGGGGGGTTGAAACTAGGTGATCATTGTGGTCCTTTTCAACCCAGGCCATTCTATGATTCTATGAATCATAGTCTGACATTCATTATTCTTTCTATGATGTCTCTTACAGTGTTCTGGCAGTTTTGCACTGGCAGTTCAGTGCTTAAGCTGTAGGCATTGAAACATGTAGCTTGAAGGCAAGGAAATCTCTTCTTGGGTCTAGAAAAACCTGAGCACATCTGGAAAGTTCTGGAAATGACTGGATCTGCAAAGAGTCAATCTGGAAAAGCCTGAATGCACCAATTAGCTCAGTGACTAAGACCAAGGTAAAGCAAAGACTGACCCAAGACCCTCAAGACCTATGCTAGTATCATCGTCACTGAGCTGTTTTCCTCAGGATACCTTCTGTCCACCCCACAACATAGTAGTTTTCTTCCAGATGGCTTCTTCTACGTTACATTATGCATACAGTAGCACGAGGAGCATGCTGCGTGTTAACTTACCACAAAACTTGCATCAAGTATGTCTTCATGTAAGTATATCTTCATGTAAGTATATCTTACAGTAGAAATAAACAGTGTAGTAGCAAAGACTTCAACATTCATATTAAACGACTGCAACTGATTCAAGCTTTTTCCAGAGCATGTTTTACTTAAATAGTTCTTAAAACTCATTACTGATTCCTCTCCTTCAGTGTGGCCTCAAGGAAAGACATGAAGCAGTATTCCCTTCCTTAGGTTAAGGGTTTGATTTTTTTTCCCCTTGGCTTTGGTTTCTTTGTGTGTTTGTTTTGTTTTGTTTCCAATAAAGGCTATCTGGCTGCTGTGGGTTAGCACATCAGTCTAGTGAACCCTAGCCAAGATCTTGTGCTCACACAGTAGGCCTAACTGAGGATTTCTCTAATATAATCCAGTATGACTCAGTCCAAATGAATCACTCACAATCCCTCTTTCTCTATTTGCGGAATATTCACAGCAGATCATGATTTCCTCAAATATATTGCTGTTCCTCAGGTTATTTTATACCTTTGTCTGATGATTGTCAGTGTTTCTCTTTCGTTGCTGTTTTTTTAACGTCCCACATATTTGTAATTTAAACTGTGCTTTTTATCTGTGGCCACTGTGATCGGTCACCAAACATGATATTGTTTCCCGTCCCTTAGAACATAAGATTTTTAAATGCTTTCACGTGTGTGTTTAAAATTCATTGTCCATCAGTTTTTCTGCCGGTGAAAATCCGAACTGATCATGTAAATAAAGCAGCACACATAAGTAGGGATTCATTTAAAAATCCATACCAATGGCAGTGTATTTTCATGGCATTCCCATCTCAGACTATGACGCTGTCCCCCACTGAGTGCATTGCATCTACGTGGAATTCACAAAGCTGGGGAGCTATGGCTGTGATTCTGACTTCAGGCTGATGATAGCATTTACACATACATTACTGTTAAAATTGAATATTTGAAAGTGCTTCACCAAGGCTATGTTTTAGAAATGCATCTGAAATAACTGAAGAGGTAGAACTGTCAATACTGATTACAAACAGAGGGTTAATTCTTCTGTTGGTGTAAATCAGCATAACCGATAGATTTGTGCTGATTTACGTTGGTAAGGCCCAGAAAATAGAGGAGCTATATGACAAACAAAGGGTGCTATATTTATTTCATAAGTGAGAAATACTTCATAACTCAGGCACACCATTGGCATGAATAAGTTATGAAAAATCTTCACAGCCAAAAGAACATAATCATCCTTCATGTATAACAGATTTGTTTATTCTGTAAAGATTCATTTCAGTTGATTAATTATCAGTATCTGCTGATGGTGGAGGTAACAAGCCATCTCTGATGAGAGAATCATTTTAGGACATGCTCAGAATATTTTATCACCTCGCACAACTTGTATATGCCTAGAATATTTATCATACTGTGTACTAATACTATCCCATTTTTTAAAGCTGAGTACTGAATGTCAATGATATTACAGATATAGGAGCTGCCTATGTTTTTCCTGGTGGTGATTTTTCTTTTCCTCCGTAAGAGGAATTTAAAAGAAATAGATTAAAACACAGTAACAGCATGTCAACTGCTGAACTGCGCTGCTTCATTAAATCATTGTTATTCTGAACCAGTAAAACATTTGCATAAGTGCAAATGCCATCTTCTAACAATACGATCAGAATTGTTTAATCTTACACCAAATCCAAGTCTGTACCAGCCAGTGCATGCTTGGTGGCCAATATTTCTCTTGTAATTTTAACAGTTAAAGTTGTAACACTAAGTTAAAATAAAAATTAGATTGTCTCCATGCTGAAACATTTTTAAAGAGAAGAAAACGATAATAAATCTGTCTATCACTGCAAAACAGAGAGCAAAAGTAGATCAGGTTTCAATGCAATCTATTAATTCGCTATTTACAAAGTTATCCTAATCACCAAAATATCTAGAATTCAAGGCATTGCTGTATTATCCATAAAAGATGGGTTAAATATCTATTATTAAATTGCTTCACCAAAATGTTTATTGTATTTGAATAGCAACACTACTTTTAATGAGACTTTATTCACAGAAGAGACTGATTCATTTTACAGAACATGTGTATATCTGTGATATATATATATAGATATCTGCACACACTGCACATTTCATTCAAGAGCACAGCTGGATTTTAGTTGACCAAGAGCCTGCAGAAAGCATTAGAACCTCTACAAAGTTTTGTACAAAGCACCAAGTTTCTCTCAGCTTTAACAAACTGAAAATATAACATTTCGTCGTCTTGAAGTTGAATATATTCTTTCACTTTCCAGCCAAAATACATTATATATATATATATATATTTTTTTTTTTTTTCCCATGGATATGCAACATTTATTAATTGTCAGTACACATTTCCAGAGTACCCATGAGCCTCACCTCAAGAAAGGTGTTCTAGCTTAAAGTCCATTAAAGCCAGCTATAGTTTTTCCATGAGTTTCAGTGCTTTACATGGAGTCACCTATGTAGGTAATTACAACTGTCCATTATCAGTGTATCCCAGCTTTTGGTATTTGGTTTGATAAAATGGGCTGGATAAAGAAAGTTCAAAAGGTTCTTAATTACTTAAAGCACTGGAAACATTGATAGCAAGTATGTTTACCTGGGGATGATGATAACTTCTAATTATTTTGAGCACTTGTTTTTAATTTGATTACCAAAGAAAAGCAGTTTATTTGATCACGTTTCTTTTGTATATATCTGGTCAGAAGTCAGCTTTTAGCCAGTTTTAACCAGAGAGAAAAACAGCAGTCTCAGAGGTATTAAATTCCTCCAGATTTTGTAAAAAGCAGCAGCCTGATAAAGAATAAAAACGTCTTATTTCTCCCACTGAAGAATAGACTACATAGTAAGTTCATCTCTTAATAGACTCTAAAGAATCCGTATCCAAGAAGAGACTACAAAAGTATAACCACAGGGGAATACGTCAGTTCAGATACCGATCTCTTTAAACTCCAGAGGAATCCACAGGAAATCAGACCATCTCGGTTGCTCTGCTTTCCTGATGGACTGTTTCTTTTTTTTAGCTTTGGTTGTTGTTGTTTTCAATATGGTTGGAATAGGCCTCGGAAAGGTGGGAAGAAACCATCTGGGTCTATGATTTCATGCCTCAGAAGCAGGCATGGTATTTCAGGATGAGTTGTATGGTAAGTGGCAACTCAGTAAAAATGTGTCATGCAGCTTTTATGCTCAGTGCCTCAGAGCTTTCCCAGATGGAAGTTCACACTCTACATACCAAAAGGAGATGTTTGGGACTTTCAGCTGAGATCTTGAGTTGACCTGTAACAGATTTTGTTCGTATCTAGCTCATTACTTCTGCTGGTAACAAGATTTAAACAATAAATAGAGAAAATTCACTTCTATGATTACTGAAAACAATAGGAAAAGTCCCATTTGAGAATATGATTTGTCTAGTGTTAGACTTTATGGATGGATAGCTCTTTTCTTCTTCTCCACTACTTCTACTATAGCAGGGCTAATCAGTAACAAGGAGAGAGAGGGAAACCTGCAAAAGTAAAGAAACAATTTATGTCTACTGTAGTGAAGAAAACAACTTTCTTGTGTACTGCTTTGCTTGTTTATATTAATACAGAGTGACTCAAAGTGTGCATCACCAAGCTGTTCGTGGCCTGCTGAGGGAATCCATTAACAGCCTTCTGTAGGAGTACTGTTGATTTAGTCATAACATGCACTCAGGTGATGTGTACTTGCTTCTTGACGTATTGCCCTGTCAGCTCACTACAAGAATACATAGAGTCACCATGAGCCTCATTACTGGATTCAGCCAGTTAATGCAAAAAGGTAGACTACACTGATGGAGGGAATATGTGCAACTTTTGTTACTAGGATTTGAAAGCAATATTTTCTTAAATTCCCAGCCACAGCTCACATGCTAGGATGATAACCAGCATCAAAGAGCTACAGATTGGTTGCTCTTCCATAAGTGAGTGTTTTTTTCTCCTGGCCTGCATTAGAAATAGTGTGGCCAGCAGGATCAGGGAGGTAATCATCCCCCTGTACTCAGCTCCGGTAAGGCTGCACCTTGAGTATTGTGTTCAGTTTTGGGTCCTTTACTACAAGAAAGACATTGAGGCCCTGGAATGTGTCCAGAGAAGGGCATCAAAACTGGTGAGAGGTCTTGAGCACAAGTCTCATGAGGAGTGGCCGAGGGAGCTGGAATTGTTTAGTCTGGAGAAGAGGAGGCTCAGAGGAGACCTCATGGCACTCTACAACTTCCTGAAGGGAGGTTGTGATGAGGAGGGGTTTGGCCTCTTCTCCCAGGCAACAAACAGGACCCAAGGAAATGGCCACAAGTTGTACCAGTGGACATTTAGGTTAGACGTAAGGAAAAACTTTTTCTCTCAGAGAGTGGTCAGGTGCTGGAATGGCCTGCCCAGGGAGGTGGTGGAGTCGCCGTCCCTGGCAGTGTTCAAGAGGTGTCTGGATGAGGAGCTGCGAGATATGGTTCAGTGGCTTGTGGTAGCAATGGTGATGGGAGGACGGTTGGACTAGATGATCTCGTAGGTCCTTTCCAACCTTTTGATTCTATGATTCTATTCCTTGGTCATGAACCAACTCACCTCCATTTGCAACTTTGAGACTGCACTTGATGAGGTTCCCATAGAAGCTGAACCTGAAGAACATCTGATGTCTACTTAGCAGTATGGCTTGTGGCAGGAATTATATATTTTCAAAACCCCTGACAGAGTTAAACTGCATAAGGCATTAGAGGTGAATTTTAAAAGTTTAACTAATCAGATCTTTTGAGAGTTTTATTAGTCCAAGTCAGAGAATTCTCTGAAGCAGAAAGAATATATTCCATAAGTGATTATGTAGAAACAAGCTAGGCCTCAGCATTTAGCATACCACTCTGTATTTCAGGGAGAAATTTTAGGTACTTAGATCAAGTATCACAACAGACGAGCTTTCAGTTTCCCTTCAGACAGATCATCTGTAGTCCACTTACCTCTGAGCCATTGACTTCAAAATGCTCATGTAAATCATTAACTTGAACCATTTATTCTGACTACAGCTACATGGTCTAAAGTTGATGTTTGGAGTCTGTTAATCATTACTTGTCATCTGCTTGCTGTGTATCAGAAGGTGATGCCAGACTCTCTTGCCAGTTTTGCTAAGCTCAGCACCTCTGGCTCTCCTTACATAAGCAACTTACATCCAGCTTCTCTTAAACAGCCTGAAATGCCTCATCAGGTCTATTTGCTAACCCTTCTATTGCTACCTGAAGAGACATCCTAAATTCTTTGAGTCAGATCTGTGAAACGATGCTGAAGCAATTGGGAATGTGATCCCAAAGCTGTATGGGGAGCACCATAGAAGTCTCTCTGTCACCAGTTCTGCAGGTGTTGCAGGCAATATCGTCCCTCATGTCCTCGCCTGACCCATTCCCATGAGAGCTGAGCAGCTTAGTTCATAGCTCAGCCAAGGTTTTAAGGCCAGAAATTGGCATTCCTTTGCCCCAGAGGACTTGATCCACGAGGGACTAAGGACACTGACCAGATTCTCAGACCAGTTTGCGGCGGGGTGCGTAACAGCCGATGAAGTGGTCAGAAATACCTGCAGAAGGAAATGTTGCTGCTGCCCAGCTGCTTGGTGGCTCCCAACTGTTGTTATTTCTGTCACATTTTGTTGTACAGAAAATGATCTGAGATCCTTGGACACATTAAAATGTTACAGTTCTTGAAGCGTACTTGTGCTTGTATCTTTAGATGTTTGGGTTTTTTTGCCCCAGTAATACACAAGTCCATACTGGCCTTTCACCTACTATCTCCTGATAATTTGTTGTTTCAGTCTCTTATCATCCAGTCTTCCTTCTTTTCATGCCTTGATCTTTCCTCAGCTGCTCTCTGTCCTCTGCTACTCATAAAACTCCTTCTCTTATTGGTTGCCTTTTTCTCTTTGGTCTGTATTTCATTCCCTCTACCAGTCAACATTCTTCCTTGCTCTGTCATATTCCTAATCCTAGTATTTGCAGCTTCATCCCCCTTCAGTTGTTCTGGTTTACCCAGTAACTGAAGTCTTTCGAGAAGTCCCTTCCCATTTTTTCAATGGCTCCTATTCCTTGGTCTCTTTTTTCTTGGCTCAAGCTTTGCTACTGTTTCCCAACACAGACATTTTTCTCTTGTGCTCAGAGGGAGCCATTTTGTCCTCTTTTGTACTCTGGAAGCAAAAGATTTTAGTTTGGGATTAAGCGCTGCCTTAGCCAACAGTAGCAAAGAGTTTCCAGTCCATGGAAATACAGAGCCTACAGCCCTCAGCTGCTGGCTTCATTTAGTGCTAATATTTGAAGAATTTAGGTACCAACCCTGAGCAAACCATTACTAAGAATTTACAAATTTCAAATTTTCCAAAGTTTTCATCTTGTCCATGTTATTTTAGTGGCATGAGGGAAAAAAAAAAAAAAAAAAAGCACATCCCTAATACAAGCATTAAGTTGTCTATTAGTTTTCATCCATCTGATCCAACATATGGCGGGTGAAACAGCTAACATTCTGAAAACTTTTATAGCATTCAAAAAAAAAAAACAAAACAAAACAAAACAAAGCAAAAAAAAAAAGCCCACAAAACACCCACATTCTTTTTGTCTTTTTCTCCCAGATGACTGGATGTTTGCTAAAATGTCACCATAAGCCAGCCAGCTAGCATGGAAGATACCTGCCAAGAATGATGGGTTAATATGTCAGCAATTGAAAATAAGGTCTTACAATTGAAAATATCAGAAGAAAACTGTGTTCTGTATTTTATCTAGGATTTAATAATGAATAAATTATTTGTATAATCCCTTTTTTCCTTCATTACATTTAACTGCATTTTTTCTGGAGGCGTGAAATCTAAGTTGGTACAACTAGAAAAAATGCAACAGCAGAGAAATAAGAGATTGCTGTGTCTACGTGCAAATGAGAGACTCCACTTGCTTAAAAGAAACAGGTAAGTTACAGAACAGATAGGTTACAGAAAAACAGCTGAGAAGCAACAATATCTGTGTGAGGATTTAACTGCTTTATGAGCTATGTTTTCTTAGAAGGAAAAATGACTGCACAGAATGGGCTGTATAGACACTTGGCATTGCTTGTAGCAATCATTGATAAGACAGAATAAAGCCTCACATAGGTGTATTGGTCCTTAGAGAATGACAGAAAATTAGAACAGATACAAGCGTTTTCTTTGGCAAGACAGAGCTTCTGAAGCAACGTGGTTTCTAACACAGTTGAAGAAGTCATTGTATAACAGCAAGAAAGCATTCCAACTAGAAATGGGATTTGTGCAGAAAATCAAGAATTTCTTTGTTGTCTCTCGCTTCAGCAGGCATCCTGCTTTATTGTTGTAACTGTTCTTTAATTTAGAATGAATTGTGGATGTAGGGTGCAAACAGTATTACAGATAGTACAGATTTTTGAAAGAAAAAGAAGTATAAATTCTATACTGATAAAATAAAAATATGTATTCGAATATAATTTCTGATGCTGGAGTTGTAATTCCAGACTGAAGAACAAAACCTAATAGAGCACAGGTCTTATTTCAACCTTTGTGGTTTAGCCACTTACACACAATTTTTTCTGTATCTCTGTAAAGATGCACTGCTTCTTTATGGTTTGCTCTGGAAAACCCTCTGTGCTGTTCTTCATGATGAGCAGTACCCTAAAGCACAAATAGTTTTGTGGTGGGAATGGTGCTGCTCCAGAATTTGGAAGTTAGGGTTAATGAGGATCTCAGATCCTACCTTTAGGTTTGCACAGTCCCATGGATGAGTAAGTCAAGGAAAGATTGCATAGCAATGTGCTCCACAGATCTTTAGTGGGAAATGAAGTTTAGATCTGCTGCAGCATATTTATTCTTACAGTTCTCAGGTCAAATATACATGGTTGCCTTCTTCTGATGCCTGGGGGAAATTCTCAGTTCAGGCTGCAGCAGATCTGCTGGATTAGCTGGAAGGTGATGGAAAAGATGGTGAATAGATGCATGGAAAGAAATGGGTAAAGGCCACTCTTGTTAAAGAATGCACTTAACCAAGAGTAAACCAAAAGCTGAACAGAAAGATGTAAATGGCTAATTACAAATTAATTAATTACAAATTGTATAATATTCATGACTCCTCAGGAAGTAAACCAATGCAGTGCTCTAATTTTAACCTGAAGTCTTTGCCATTAACCGTAAATTCTAGTACTCATTAATGCAAAGCAAATAAACACAAAAGGCACTCATTCATTACGGAGAAGTATATGTAGTTCTGAGAAACGCAGTCTATCTATCTTCAAAGTATCCGATTTGAAAAGGACCTCTTTTTAAGATGAAGAATTCTGAAAACTCATCTTTTCCTCCTGAAAGCTTTTCTGCCACCTTTTCTGTAACGCTGTGACATTTTTAAGCCGCAGATCTCCAGTGTTGTTTTCCAAGGGAAGCTATTTCCGTGGCCTGGGTGAGCAAACTGTGCAAAACAGGCCGCAGAGCAGGAAAAGGAGAACGAGTGTCCAAGGGAAAACAACCACAGCTACAAACAACAATTGCAGTGAACGGACCGGGAGGAGTCTGAGGTTTTGTGACTTTCTCAAACTAGCCTTTAGAAAGCAAAAGTAGATTCAGGTCACAAACATGTTTACTTGGTGGGACAGCTTTGTGATGCGTATTTTCCTTAAGGTCTCAAGCAGGCAATTTCTGCCAAAGGGTACAAAACAGCTTAAGCAATGACTTATAATTCAGAATACTACTAATGATACCCAGGCTAAGATTTTGTTAAGGAAAACTAATCAGACTCTCCAGGAGCAGATCTAGTGGCCTTGATTTTATTGTGAGTGAGGATTATTTGCTGGAGTGGAAACGACTCAAGAGAAATAAGCCATTGATCCAAACCCTATATACAGTCTACAGCATTGATTATTCACCCACACTATATATTCTGGCATCAATAGCAGTCATCCCCTGGCTATGTGAATGCAGTCCCAGTGGTATCGTCCCTCTCCTTCTTCACTCATGGGCCTCCATAATCATAACAGATTCAGGGAGCAACTCACAGACATGCCTATTCAGCTGGGTAACTGTGGGCTCCTGCTCTGAATTTGCTTTGTGTGCATGGGTCTGTATCACATATAGGATCGCATCTGCTTGGCTACAAGCTGTCTATTTTAAACTGCAGAAAGTGGAGATAGCAAAGAGTATTTAAGCTATTTTCATCCTTTAGACAGAACATTCAATTTAGTATGAGTCTCACTGGTTTGGTCAGTCCAGCTGGAATTGATCCAGGTGTCACAGGTTTCATCACTTTCCTTGAAACCAGAAATTCTGATAGGAGAATATTTGTAATATTACACCTGAATTTTCTTCCACTTACGTCTGAATTTCTTTTGCTGGTTTCTAGTTATGGCAAGCGGAAACTTGGCATCTGTGGAGAGCTAGAATGACAAGGAGGAAGAGGACACGTACATGGAAGGAATGGTGAGGAAATCCCTTCAAAATCTGTGGGTCTACAGAAAACAAAAATAAAAATTGATGAGGGAGGATGTATTTTAAACAGTGGCCTGGCTACCTACTCTCTCTCCATATAGGCTGGTGAATGGCGCTTTCCGAGATTAAGGGAAAAGCAGAAAATTGTTGCAAAGGGATACTTGCTCCTTTTACCCCTTTCCATCTCACCTAGATTCTTTAGATTGTGTCAGTATCCTACTCTAAACATCAAAGTCCACTGGGGAGAAAACAAAGCAAGACCAAACAACAAGGTAGTTTATTAAGACTGAAAGCAGATAATATAGCAGGTCATATATAATGCAATTGGAATGACAGCAGTAAAAAACTGAGACATTTCTGATACAGTTTCATTTATGGGTATCTGACTGCAGATAACAGATTTTATTTCCATCACATTAATCTCAGAGCACTGATCAAGTGAAGCCAAACAGAAGAGGAGGTCAACAGTTATTAGAAGGTGGAGAAGAGTCTGAGGGGGAACTGAGAAAATAGAAGGTGTTCCCTTCACTAAGCAGCTGGTAGTTATGTTGTAAGAAAAGGATTGCTCTAGGGGATGAATCAGGTTTGGAACTTTCTGCCCTCAAAAATGCAAGAGCAGAGGAACTTAAGGGCAATAAATCTAAAGCTACAAAAAGAGATGGCCTTTTCCACAGCACACGATTACATTTAAAACACGCCACTACAAAACGCTACTGCATTAATGCAGTCAGCAGAAGTCGCAAGGAATTGGGTTTTTCTGTCAGGAATACTAAGACTCCCATCCTGTTACACTTACTAGAATAAAACTGTTGAGCTCACAGTTTTAATCTGAATTTTATAAAATGCTGCTGGAGACAACAGAAGCTAAATTCTCCACAGTGATCTTTTTTTCTTTGCACTATGTGTGTGTATGTGTGTGTGTGTGTGTGTGTGTGTATGTGTGTGTGTATTCGTGTGTTGTGTTTTTTATTGTTGTTAATGCTTTGGTTTTGGTTTGCTTTTTTTTTCCCTAGGTTGTGTGCTGTGGGTAAGTTTCATTAGGATTCAAAATAATGACTACTTTTGAGTAATGAGAACGATGTGTTACCTTAGGTGGAAATACTCTACTGTTGTGCATGCATTCTGAAATGACATCTTTCTCTATTATTTTGTTATATATCCTTCTTTTGGATGCTTGGTTTATCACTTGTTATCTCTTTAAATTTGGATTCCATTTCAAACTTCGGCGCTACTCTGAAAGTGCTTTTAATTTTGCAACATTTTTGGTTCAATTTCTTCCTAAAGCCCCCGGGTTCCGGACTGGGCCTTCAGCCATTCTCAGTTATTGGTCTTATTGTTCATTAATTCTACATTAACAGCAGTAGCTCCAGTGGAGATTGGGCCTTCAGGGTTAGGTGTGATATAATTAATCAGCAAGATTTAAAAAACACATCGTTTTTGTTGACATATAAGGCAAAATGCCAAGCTTGCACTGATGTTAGGGATCTGCTCGTCATTGTCTTTGTCTTTGAAAATCACTCTGAGTTTGTTCCTTTGTCCATAGATTTTGTTCTTTCCAGTTTGAGTTTGAGCTGTGCTGTGGGGGATAGAGATGTTGTAATGCTGGCATTACAAAACTGGAAAGTTTTATATGGCTTCTGACATCTGAGCTGGCTTGGTGAGAATGTGCAGGCGTCTCTACCCAGAAGTATCTGAAGCTATGTAAGAATAACATTTGTATCTTACACTTGTTGCATAAAAATAACTTCTGCATTGATATATAGGTGATACCATTCTGTTCAATTGTCAATAGATAATTACTATCAGCCATGTTCAGTAATGAGGAACTGGCATGATAATGCATGTTTGAGGCACACACTGGCCCTTCTGTCATCATTTCACTTCACAAGACGTTTATAGCCATGTACCACTGTAGCCCCCATTTTGTGGCCTCAAGAAGCCTTTGCTATTGCTTTTTTTTCTGTTTACAAGTTGCCTAGCTTTTGAAAGTGTTCAGCATTGTGAAATGTTGGACTGATATTACAGCAGAAGCCAGCTAGGCTTTCACACACAAGATTTTGAAGGCAATGACAAAATGGTCTCCAGCATGGCCACAAGAACCCATATATGTAGTTCACTGTGGTTTCTGAAGGTCATGCAGGGTTGCATCACTAAAAGACAGAGCTCTTTATATACTTCTGTTGTGGTTTAACCCAACAAGCAGCTGAACACCACACAGCCTTTCGCTCACTCCCCCACTCCCAGTGGGATGGAGAATCAGAAAAAAAGTAGAACTCGTAGGTTGAGATAAAAACCATTTACTAAGACAGAAAAGGAAGAGAGAAATAACTAATTATTATATGTATATATATATGTGTGTGTATGTATCTACAAAACAAGTGATACGTAATGAAACTGCCCATCACCCACCAACCGATCCCCAACCAGTCCTCAAGCAGCATCAGTGCCCCCTGCCCCTGCCCAACTCCCCTGCATTTTATAGTTTTTCCACACAATGCCATATAGTATGGAATATCCCTTTGTCCAGTTTAGGTCAGCTTGTCCTGGTTCTGTCCCCTCCCAGCTCCTTGTGCCCCCCAGCCCCCTTGCTGCCAGGACATTAAGAGAAGCTGAGAAACTGAAATGTCCTTGGCTCTGTGCAGCACTGCTCTACAGCGACTAAAAGCTCAATGTGTTATCAACACTGTTGTTCTCCTAAAGCAAAAACAAAGCATCATACCAGATACTACGAAGGAAATGAACTCTGTCCCATCTGAAACCAGAATAACTTGAGAAGAAAGAATGATGATTTCCACAAAAATACCCAGAAGAAACTTTCAATGTAAACTAATAGAAAGTATATAATATAGCTGCAGTTTTAATGGGCTTGCTATTTTGAATATGAAGGTAAAAATGATGCCGTTCTTCCATTTTCCCTTCTTCTAGACTTGCGTTGGTTACAGAGTGGTGAGTAGTAGGCCAGACCCCTTCCTATGTAAAGTGATGAACGTTTAAAGACCTACCACATGAAGTCTCAGTCTTGCAATCAAACAAGTAGGGAGAGATTTCCGTGTGTACAAAGGCCCAATGCAGCCAACAGAAACATCAGAGATCACTTTTGAAGGTATAAGCTCAGAAACCAAGAGAGATTTACTACTGCATTTTGCTTCCATCAAAATGCAGGCATATTTTACATTTCTTTCATTCATCTCTTTAATTTTTAATATTGTTGATTATCTACAGTGTGCAAAAGAGTTTAAAATATGACCTGAGAGAAGTGATATAAAAATGTATTTTAATTCCTAATGTAGAGGATTATAATTATGTGATTCTATGATTCTTTTTTCCTTCCCTGATGTTTTCCAGAACGTGCTATAAAAACAAAACCTTACCGCTGTCTCCTGGCATGTGGTAACATGGTACTGGCTTGCTTTATTTTTCTTTTCCGGCCAATTCAAAGTCACTATTTTGAAAAATCAAAGCCTTTTTTTATTTATCTTCCTCTGGATCACTTTGTCCAGAACAAGGGTCCAGTGTCAACAAAGAAGAGACGTAGTAACTTAGCATGTCCCTTTGTTCCCTCCGTGAAGAACAACAGCACTGTACGTCTATGCTCCCACTGGTTGAATGACTGTCAGATATCAGCATACTGACATTTGCAGAGCAACTCTCTCAAGTGCAGTCCATATTTATACAGACTAATTTATGTGCAACTGCGGACTCTTATAGTAAAGGGAGCAGAACTCCTGAATAAACCAACATTTCCTCTCTAACGGAAACAGAAGTTAGCAGAGGCCTTTAAAATCAGTACTAACTTATAGCAAGCAACATAAAACTGAATTTAGCTGCTTGTTTCTATCAATGCCTTCCTGTTGGCAAGGTGTGGGAAGTCATATCATTTCACAATTAGGTCATTTTGGGAACTTTAAGAATACATATACATTACGATAAATAACTTCAAAAAATAAAGGAAAAAATACTGTGATTGGTCAGCAAAAAATGATATGGTATATATACATCGTACCTTGCGATGTATCCTTCTATTGCAAATAGTTTACAATGGTATGCAGCCTAGCTGAGACCCCTTAGAAGACAAGACCTTCATCTTGAGTGCCTACGTGGTGTAATCCTAAGGACTGTTCACATTACTGAGATACCCTAAGCACAATGATCTGGGTGTGAGTGCAACACAGTACACATGCCCATTCCCAGAAATAGGCTCCTGTCCCATAGAACTTCCAGTGTCAGAAGGTCTTAATTTGCTGTCATCAATAGGGCTTGAAATTGAAACACTTGATTAAGTGATTAGCAGTTATACATTAAGAGGTTTTGTAGTAATCATAACACACAAATAAGCCTCTAGGCTTTAAGTTTATGTTGTTTTTATTATACTGTAACTGATTTGCTATTATGTTTCCAAGTGACAGATTGTTTTCTTCCCTCAGGGACACAGCCATTGCTAATATTGCCATTATGCTAATATTCTCAGAGGCAATTATTGATATTGATATCACAACCTTTTTGGAAATATATATATATATATATATATGTGTGCTGTTTAGGAATCTGTGCTATTCATGTTCCTAGAATGAGTTAATTTTTCTACCATTAACATGCCAATTACTTGAGTTTCCATTGATTACCCAGTTCCTGTGGATACTGCCTGTCATCGCTCCTGAACACTGATTACTATGCAAGAGGCTGTCATACTGCAGAATATTTTTGCAAAACCAAACTGGTTCGCTTCAGACACACAAGACCCAGGAATTCAAATGGCCAACCCCAGTCTCCAACAACTAAACAAACCACACAGCTGAGCTCAGATATGGAAAACCCTGTAAACCAAACAACTGACTCAGGACACACAGCAAGCCAAAAAGTCTCCCAGATGGAGCCAAGACAGCCAGCCGAGAGTGGCTAACAGGAGGCAGGAGCTACATAAGCTAGCGAAAAGGAGGCAAAAATGTTTAAGACAAAGGGCTTAGAGATGACTTAGTCTGAATTACTTGCAGTACAAAATACTGTGCATTATCAAGTTGCTGCTTTTTTTGCCCTCAGTGTTCTTGGAGTAGAAATTCTGTAGGAAGCATGCAAAGTTGGTGTGAGGACAGCAAGAAGCCTCAGGTGAAGGTAAGAAGCCTCAGAGGGCAAAGGCACCCCAGGCATACACCAGTGCGTCCAGGTAAAGCCATGTTCCCCTTGATTCTATCAGCTTTTTACTGTTTCCCGGTTTCCCAAGCTGCCTGGCCTGAAGTTCAGCTCCAGAATCATCTCATGGCATTCTCATGTTGGTCAGCCAGGGCTAGAAAGCCTGGGGAGCAAATGAAAACCATGTCTGGCACATGAGTGGCTGCAGAAGAGGCTGAAAAGAGGAGGATTAAGCAGCAGATTAAGCATTCCCTGTTACCTTGAAAAGCCTCTGAAAGAAATGGTTTCAGGGATTAAAAATTAATGTGATTGCTTTAACAAATGTTGTTTTTGAGAAGAACAGGAATGAGTTCCAAGCAGAACTATCTAAGGGACTGTGAAACAGCCCCAAAGAAAAATGGTCCCCAAAGATCCTTTGTTGAGGGTTATTTTAAACTACTTTGAACAGAGCGTATATAGGTGGGGATGAAATAATCCATACAATACTGAAAGTCATTTATTTCCCAGTAAGACCTAGAAAACAAAACCAACTCACATCTAAGTGCGTTAGCTTGGAAAGAAACATTCAAAATTAAAGATCTTTTTTTTGTGTGTGTGTGCCAGTAACTCTTTACAGCAGTAGAATGTTTGCAGTGCCTGTATTCCTATCCGTGGAGAAGGTTCTGCACACCAGCCGACGAGGTGAGACACTTAGAAACATAGAATGCTTTCCTAAAGCCTGCAATGTGCATCATTTCTTGTGACCAGCAAATAACTCAGATGCCAAAAGGCTCACTCCTTTTTGGTACTGGTACCTGTTTGTTCTACTTTTTTTTTTAATATAAATTTGATTTAATAGCTTAAGAAAAAAGGAAACTTCAGAAAAGAACCAGAATATTAAGGTGGCTGCTTCGTGACAATTCCAGATCTTATCACAGTGTAGCTTTAATTCCTAACTCTTCCTAAGGCTGTTCTACACTTGAAATTATTTTTATTAGTATAAAATCAATTCTAACTAGAAATAATTCGATCAGAGCTGATCTGATACAGCTTTCTGTGAGTGCCTAGGATCTTCATGTTTTTAAGGTAATTATCTAACATCTTGGTTAGCAGAGAAGCACCTTAAAGTCCCTTTCACTGACGTGTTACTGAGGCCCAGAGAAACTACAAGTGACGCTGCCGAAAGTATGGAAGTTGCACCTTAAGAGCAGGTTATGCATCCAAAGAACGGATCTCAGAATTTTCCAGGCTGTCAGCTCCTACTGAATGACTGGGAGTTAGGCCTGGGAATATCTGAATGTCATAACCTTGTTAACTGAAACTCACTTACAAACTCAGAATGAGAAGTAAACAGGTGCCCAGTTCCTGTAGCCAAACCATCAGGCCTTTCATTAGGCGTTTATTTTCCATACGTGCTGCTTAGGAAGTTTGGGTGTCTTCATGTCTTTTGCCCATGCAGAACAGTGCCTTTTGCCTCTGAAGCATTTTAAGAAAAGATAAAAATTTGTTTGTTCTTTAGGCGCTTCTGAGGTTAAGCTGTAGTTGAGCAGGAATTGGCAGGATTGCAGTCTCGGTCATAGCTACTTAAAGACCTCCCTAAGGTCCATTTTAATCACATAAGCCCTTTTATAGATCTGGGCTTAATGTCCAAATCCCTCCTGGAAATTTTATCCTAAGAGAATGTCCTGAGGTCACACAGAAAACTTAGCAGAGAAGGAACTGAAGTTAGGTAATGTCTTCAGGTAGTGCTCTGCCTCTCTGACTGTCCTCCATAAAAATTACTTTGTGTTGTAAGAATGCGGCTTTTGGTGCTCTAAAATTGTTAGGAATCTGCCTATTTTAAGAGTAGAGTCAGGATGGCTTTCAAAAAGGGGTGCATGTATACAATCAAAGGCTTAAAAAAAGAAAATCTGTCGAGAAGGCAGAAAGATGGCAGGAAAATGCTGTCCAGATCATTTAGGGCACACTTCCCTCCCTTGGGAATCACTGTTAGAAAGGCAGGTGGCACCAGAATCAGTGGGTTTGGTGTCGGTGTTGGAGTCCCTGTGACATTCACAGAGCCCACTTGTGACTGTGAATAAAAGGAAGGTGAGAGCACTATCTGGGGCTGAACAGTGATATTAAGAAGGACAAGGACTTCCATGGTGCACATAGCAAAGGGAGTATAGAGCAACATTGTTCTCCTTGCCCTGAAGACGAAGGATGGCTGAACACAGGGAATGAGCAAAGTCACTTGCCATAATTACAGAATATATTAGATGTGTTTTATGTCTTCTTTCAACTAAATTAGTGTTGCATTTTCAATACTGTGTGCAAGAATATATGAACGATACAGTCCTTCACTGAGAACAATGTAGAGATGGCACTTTGTTGCTTCACAAGTAAGAAAGTTAGAAAGAAAACCCTGAAACTGAGCTGACGTAAATTGTTTGTGCCTTAGTGAGGTCAATGAATGGTGACAGTTACAGTACTTGAAGATTTTCATTCTCTTTCTAAGCAGCATTTATGAAAACAAACATCTTAGCACCATAAATCTGACAGTAGAACCCGCTGGCCATCCCACTTGAAACCAAGAAATTAGAATCTATTCATTACAGTGCTGTGCCTGCATTAAGTTGTTTAGTCTTCTGCTTGAATGTCAAATTGTTTCTAACACTTGTAATTCGATGTTGTATGTTCAGTTAATGTAGAAAATTCTATTACTGTGTTTAGGTTTTTCCAAATCTTCATTAGGTTCAGATAAAAGCTGATGCCAAGTAATAGCATTATATAAGCAAGGAAAAAAAGAAAAAGTGGTAATAATTTGGTTTAAACAAAAAGGAGACAGAATTGATTTTTATGTTCTTCATTGAATAAAACCACTTTTAAATCTATCCTGTGGGTTTTATACCTTTAATCTTCCTTCCTCACATCCTTTTCTTTCCAGTCCTGTATATGAAGCCATAAACACTCCTTTATTAGAGAGAGGGAAAAAAGTAAAAAAGGTGCAGTTAAAGAAGCCTTTGCCTGCTGTTTACTCTCAGATCTCTGAAAAGTAGCTTTTAAAACAAAGCAGAAAAGACGGCTGTCTGACATGTAGGGAAGATTTATCATTCTTCAAATGCATTTTAATGAATGTGAAGGGTTTTAAACTCTCTGCGCCTGTACAGCTCGCTATTCCCTTTGAAAGCAGTTTAACTTCTGTAGGCATGCAGAGTCTGCTGAGACTGTGAGACTAAAACAATTACCAACATACCCCATCTTGTGATACTACAGCAGGAAAAAAAAAAAAAAGACAAATTTTATAAGGAAATCTGTTCCAGTATCTAGATTTTGTTTTTATTAGTTGCTTATTGCATGAGATCACAGGTCAGTAGATGCAGAGACCAAAGTAAAGGCTCTCCGTTCCACGGTTCGCCTGCTATACTATTTGAAACTTCAAAAAGTTTCATGCTGGACACATCAAAGATTTTCTGTTTTAATACAGCGAAGGTACATAATGGAGCTTTTGTGTTTTCTCCCACAAGCTAATAAGCATCCTGAACTCTTAACATAAACAAAATCCCGATATTAATTTGGTTGGGCAAATTGAGCAAACCCAATGTTGTGACATGAAACAACCTCTTGTTCTCATCAGATGGAAATGAATATCCTGGCATTTTAGGTCCAGGAGCCTGAAAAAGTCAGAGCAGTTTTTGCATGCGGAAATGTATTGGGAGGAAGTAGTGTCATTAAAGAAAATCAGTGAACTGATCCATTGGTACACATTTCACCTTGCCTTTAGATATGCAGCAGTTCATGGACTATGCAGGCCCTCAACTGTGCATGCAAACATATCCCAGACTGTGCATGCAAAATCATCCAGACCACTTAGGAATGGTGAAGAGTATCTTATTGCACTGCCTCAGATTCAGCAGTGGAACCTTATTATCTGGTTGACATGACATGTCATCATATGTCATCATGACATAAGGTGTACATGGCTTGATTGAGCAAATGTGAGGAGAATCCCCCGAGAGATGGAGGAATTGCCGCAACTCAGCATCTGCCACTCCTCCACTCCTCCTCTCAGTGACTACAGCAAGGGTAGCTGAAAGCTCAGAGACTGATGAAAGACGGGGTTCATGCAGACGTTTGCACTGAAAATGGTACGGTGTGAGATCATTAGCTCTCGTGACATGAGAGAGCAGAACTGCCTCTGCTGAAGTGTTGGCTAGTTCTTTAGTTTGAGGGCAGACAGTTAACAAATGCTTCATGCAGAAGTTCACGGATATTCTGAGCTTGATTCTCCTGTACTACTCCGGCAATGCTAGACAGCCTTAGAAATTATTGATTTGACATATGGTGTGTTAGAGCAAAAAGAACTGTCTCAGTACTGAACTTTGCAACAGACAGTCCTGACCTTAGGACCAAGTCAGATATCTAACTGGGACCACAATGACACAAATATACAGTAGACATCACGTAAATGATATGTTGGGTCCTTCTTGGATGAAAGTAACTATATGAGCGATCAGAGAGATGAAATCTACCATTTGACCTCAGTCGAAATAATCCTTTTACATTTTGGAGCAAGGACTGTACAAGCCACTGTCAAGATAATAAGAATAACTGATAAGTCCACCAAAGTAAGGAAGTTAAAAAAAAAACAACACAGCAGTTCAGGGAAATAATTAGTCCCCATTGACTGATGATCCGTTATTACATCTTTGGGTCTTTCTCTTCTTCCTGCAAGATGATGCAAGGGAGACACTGCAAAACCAAAGCCCCTTTCCCTCTCATTCTGGTTGCTGCTTTCTTCGTCCCTCATGAGTTTACAGGAGTGCTTGTGAAGCAGTGAACTGGGTAGTAGAACTGATGGGTCAGGCCCAGCCATCTCTTCTGAGCAGTCCACTTCAACCTGAGAAATTCCCAGCTCTTACTGCAAAAACAAGAGTTGGAAGGAGAATTTGCATCTCTGGGCAGATAAGGCAGAATTTCTCCTTTTACCCTAAAGTGCTACTGAAACACTGATAAAATTACTTTGATGACAAAAGTTCAGCAAGATTAAAACAAAACAAAGCAAAAAATTCAAGCAAACAAGGGTTGGACACTTACGTGAACAATAGATCTATGTAAATTTTAATAGCTTGAAAATATATTTTAAATGAGTAGTGAGAACTTCAGAATCCCTCACCCTTTATGGGCCATTGCACAAGCCATCCTTAACAAGAAAAAAGGAGAGGTGAGGTGCCGTAGGGACAAGCTATCTGATAAAAGCTTATTGTAAGGATTTGTGCATTTTCCTTTGAGTCAGCTGGTACTGGTCACTAATGCAGATCAATCCAGGTGATCCCATATGGTCATTCCATAATTTCTACCTCCAAAAACTAGCTGCCATGGTTTTTATGGCAGCAGAAGTTACACCGTGTGCTTTGATGAGCTGCAATTTTCCCATACGTGTATTCAAATCTTCACACATTCAGAGTGCTTAAAACTGAGAATGTCTGAAGGTAAGCATCCGGCAGAAATTTAAGGGTGAGTCCAGCAAGAAAGGCTGTGCCCATGCTTTCAAGAGAAAGGCAGTGTAACTCCTTTTTCTCCCTGTGAATGGAAATGTTGTGCCCCATCAGATGCATGGACATCTCATCTCCCACTTACAGCCCAAAGCTCAGCTGTACTTCTCGTCTTCATTGGTTCTGAATGTTAACAAAGCGTGTTTCCTTCACAACATGCATGTAGGTTGCTCCAAAAGAAATGCCTCTTATTAATTTCCATGGAAACTAAGCAGTTACAAAGAGGAAAATAATGCCTCTAACATCGTGGGCCAACATTATAAAGTAGGAGGCATTATTTTTGGAGCATCTCTTGTGAAAATATATTCTTGTGACCCCGGGAGGAACTCTGACACACACAGATGTTAGGGGAAAGCTTGATTGATACTGGTGGCAGATTTGGCAGAAATTTGGTCTCCTGGCCTTGCTGCCGCAAATATTCACTGCTTCCTGATGGCCTCCATATGGAGATTTCTTTCTGAATTGTTTTAAGAAGAGAAAAAATGCCAACTATCAAAAGAAAGGAGAAATAGGAAGGAAACTAAAAAGAAAAAGCAGTGTAGTGATAAAAGACAAAGTGCAAGCTTGAGCAGTGAAATTGTTAATTAGGAAACTGCTACAAAGAAAGGTCTCTGTTATGTGAGTTCAAGAAAGATTTCTTTCTGAAGGATGAAATTAAGTTGTGTTAGACCATCACTTTGATTTTACCGATCTAACTAAAGGAGAGGTATTATTATTTTCATAGTAGGGGCTGATCTACTGAATTACACATTGCTGGTCTGTCACTCAAAATGACAACACAGACGGGATTTTCTTTGATCTCCAGCAGTTGACGTTTCAGACAGGAGTCCATAGGGAAGACAAAGTTAATTTTTCAGACCCTAAACCTCAGAAAATCCATGGCAATGGGAAGAGGTTATTGTAGAGCATATTTGTAAGCCACTGCCAAGCGTTGTTGATTTGCTTCCTAATAGGTATTATGATAAGAATCTGGTAAGGCTTAGAAGCCAATTACCAGTTGAAGTACTACCATTACATCACAGTTTAACTTAATTTACAAACAGTTTAAAAATAAAGCAGTTAATTCTTCAGGTAGGTTGGGATGGGCAGCTCTTTAGCTCATTCACACCAAGGGCTACGCTTTAAGTTCAGTGTAGTTATTCTGATTTACATGTGAGAATACAACCCTCTAGTAGATCACCATACACATGCAGATGAAAGCTGGAAATATGGGGGCGTATTCAAAATTAGAAATAAACATTTCTACACAAATATTTGGATGATAAAGAGTAAATGAGATTGTTTGAAAATGATGCAGCAGATTTACCGAGGCAGTCCATCTAAAACAGTTGGCCAATTTAGCCTTGGACCCTGATTTAAAACATCAGGAGTTACCATGTAGTTTTCCGTTCCACTGGTATTTGCAAGCAAATATTTACATGAGAGACTCTTGAAGTGTGAAAGTATTACTGACAGCACATAAAATAAAACAGAAGCTCTCTGAACTCTTGATGGACTTTTTTTTTGTGTGTCCAGTTAAGTTTGCAGAATATTTTTACCCTCTGGAATCTTACCTGTCAATTTGATTTCCATAATGTAAATAGCAAACAATGGAAGAAGCTATGTTTCCACACAAGATGTACGTACCTGCTTATTCCCTGACTACTGACATATCTGTTTACCTGCCAGCACAAATTAGCCTTTGTAAGTATGTACAATCACTCATACTTACATGACAGTTTTAATAATTGCAATATCAAAACTAGTTTTCCTTAGCCCAACGTGTACTCACTGAGACTTTCAGCTACCCTTTGGCTCCCAAAGTTGAACAGCTGGGGCTAAGCCAACACAAAGTCCATGTTTTCCCTTACATCATGTTAAACAATAGGACAACAGTGTTTGGAAAACAGGATCATCTCCAGAATGAGAAGGAGCAGTGTGACTTTGGCAGGGAAGGTGTGGCAGAGGGACGGGCAGTGGTGGTGTGTGCATTGTGCGTGGAGCCGTCTCATCAGTCTGGACTCTCCAGTGCATTCCTGCCAGGATCAGCTCTTCTCTGTGATGCATACTGATGGGCACAGTGAAGCAAAGGTGATTCTGCTGGGAGGGGACTTGGGAGACAAGAAGGAGAAGGGGTAATCTATGTAGTGCAAGAAAAGATGCTAAAAAAATAAAATGAGGCAATATAGCAAAATAACAGAAGAATGATGCATGTTTTAGCAACCTTCGTATTTCCCCTC
The DNA here is from genome assembly GCF_016699485.2 of Gallus gallus. Taxonomy (NCBI): domain Eukaryota; kingdom Metazoa; phylum Chordata; class Aves; order Galliformes; family Phasianidae; genus Gallus; species Gallus gallus. Next base: position 24,151,955 of record NC_052533.1, read on the forward strand.
CTTCTTCTACTACAAGACTGGAACAATATCATATTTTGAACCAATCAGTGCTAATAGTATGTGCTTGAGTAAATAAATGAACACATTCTCTTAATTCCAGCTTGCACATTACTAAGTCATTGCTGCACACTTTCAGTGTGAGGAAGCTAAAATTCTGCACAAGCATACAAATATCCTTCTAACGCAAACCATGCCCTAATCACTGCAAAGGGAGGAGAAGCTTCAAAAGGACAAATGCTGTGTTCTCTAAGCTCCCACTCACGTGTGATTTCTGTCTAGTTCTGGGCTCCCTGGTTCAAGAAAGTCAGAGAACTACTGGGGAGAGTCCAGCTGAGAGTCACAAAGACGATGAGGGGCCTGGGGCGTCTTCCTTACGAAGGAAAGGCTGAGAGACCTGGGACTGTCCAGCCTGGAGAAGAGAAGACTGATGGGGGATCTTAGCAATACTTATAAATATACAAAGGGCAGGAATCAAGAGGATGGGGCTGAGCACTTTTTGGTGGTGCCCAGCGATTGGACAAGGGGCAACAGGCACAAACTGAAAGTTCCATCCGGACATGAGAAAGAACTTACTTTGAGGGTTACCAGTACTGGAACAAACCACCCAGAGAGGATGTGGAGTCTCCTTCTCTGGAGATTTTCAAGAGCTGCCTAGAAACTTGGGTAGGAAACCTGGTTTAGCAGGGTGTTGGACTAGATGATCTCCAGAGATTATCTTCCAACCCCTATCATTCTGTAATTTTCAATTATTTTAGTATAACTGTCTCCTTGAACTGACCATCTGGTTGACCTTTGCAGTCCAATCTCACACACAACCCCTGGTCCCACAGAGGGCACAACCCTCTGCTCTATTTTCTCCTGGGCTCTCATGTTGTCAATAGCTGAACCCAAGCCCTTTGCCCAGATTTCAGTCTTTCCATTAAAAGTGATATAAATATACTCTAGATGCAGAAATTTCCGCTCTTTGGGAGGTTAACAAACATCCCTAGTGCTGCCCTGAGCCAAACAGAGGGTATGAGCACCCCACATCTGTCGTGCTATGGCCATGGACCTTTTCCACTTATATATCTGTGAAAAGAGCCCTTCTTCACACATGCTGTGTGAACTCTTAATAACTGGATGCGAAACGTGTTTTGTTTTTCTCTCCAAGGAGTTCAGTTTCAAATGCTCTGAGACGACATTCACATTTCTTGTGAGTTTTCAGAAGGCTAAAAGGCAGTATTTACAGCTTCTGCCACGGAGCCAGTAAAAGACATGAAAAAAATAAACAGCCACTGTGGTGGGTGATGATGCCTTGACGGATCCAGCCTGTGGATGGGGTCAATCAACCAATGAGTTTCTCCACCACCGTCCTGTTTTGCTGGAAGCCCAGCTGGGAGGCCTTGGCCTGAGGCACGGCCGGCCAGGATCAGGCACACACACAGGTGTCCTGTGCGGGAGCCATGGCAGGGCAGGTCTGGCTGCAGGCTTCACCACCAAGCAGCCTTGGCAGCATGCTTGGAGGGCCAGTTAGTGCATTGCTGCCTGGGATAAAGATGTTAGAGGATAAAAAACAAGCATTGCCTTGGTAATGGTGTGAAGAGGAAATGGATAAAGTAGGACAAAATAGTAAAGGGTGCTTTTGCAGAGGGAAGAAACAGTGCAGAGCACTCTGCTTGCATAACAAATGTCTTTAAACGTCACTAACATCTCTCTCCAACACTCTTTCTTGTGATGGGATTTTCAAAAGCACTCCTTTTTCACTAATGCTGTTCCCTCAGATACCAATGAGCTTTGCCACTGCCAGAAGAAGGCCTCACCTCTGCTTCTGTGGGAGAACTGCTCAACTAGCAGTGAATGCAAGTTCAGGTCTCAGCCTGTTAGATTTTGATTTGGCAATGAAGAGACACAAATAACGCTACTGAAATTGCCTGGTCATTTTTCCTAACTTATCAGGCTGATTTCTGTGAGAAGACTACTTGGGTTTGCGTTGGTAGAAGAAAGGCAAAAAGCACAGGCCAAGTAAAGTGATTTCTACCGTAACATTAAATAATAAAAAACAATGTGATAAACAGGATCTAAAACTCCTTACAGAGTTCATTTCCAGAATGGAAGGTAACATTTAATCTCCATAGTGACACCCTATTTCTTTCACACAATAAAACCTGCTATACTCCGTTTTAACCCACTACCTCCAAAAGCAAATTCTTGAGGATTTTGAGTTAAATCTCCAAACAGAACGAGATTTTTATTTACTCTGAGGTTTGGAATCTGCATTAAAAAATGAATCATGAAGTTGTGTTATTGTTTGACTCCAGAGGTGGATGCTTTCTAAAATCTATGATAAAATTGAAAGAATTTGTAACACGATTAGCCCTCTTTTAACATACAGGCTTCTCTGCTGCTACATAAAAGGTATGCTTTAACTCTACTGTCCACATTTCTAAGCATTTTTTAGTATGACCTTAAATTTGTAATGTTTTACAGCTCTTCTTCCAAGATTGAGCAAAAAGACTTTTAGTTTTTATATGCATTTTGGAAATACATATTTGCTGGGATACCTTGCTGGGATTTGGGAGAATTTGAGGCATTTAGCAAAAATAGTCCACTGTCCTAATCCAGCAGTTCTGTTTTCTTTCTTCATCTGCCATGCTTTCTCAAGGCACTGGCACTGGCACTGGCACTGAGGTCTGATGAGATGTTCACTTCAATCCAGTGCTGCAGCACAGTGACTGAGATCTGTCTGAGTGCTTTTAGTTGATATCCTCTGGTATATCCATTTATAACATGAGATGGCAACTCTTCCAGGGAGAGTTCCCAGCTCTGTGGTTCTCCTGCTGCTCTTCCAACAGTCACTGCACGCTCCTGAACTTCAGAGTGTACTACAAGCACATGGTTTTGGGTCAACGTCATTTGAATTTGTTGGTCACTGATGACAAAGATTTACTATCAGTAGTAACAGCACAAAATGATCTCATACAGCCACACAGGCTGATTTCTCTTTGCTTTCTTTCAATGCCTATAGGCAATTATTAGATGAGCTAGGTCAAATAAAATCCTAATTTCATGTGCTGGGAGTACTCAGCAGTATCAGTCTGCTAGCACCACAGTGGCCTAGTTTCTAGGGGAGGTCAGAACAAGAAGTGTCAGGGAAGAGATGAAACAATGATATTGCACACCACAGAAATAGCTGAGCAGTTGAGAACAACAGATGAAAGAAAGAGAGCATAAAAGAGCCTGTGTAGTGGTGGGCAATGCAGGCCTTCAGCAAGGAACCTGCTCATGAATACAGGGGAAATCCTCAGCAGTGGTAGGGTTAGTGAAGGAGGTTCAAGGACAATAAGGGAGCTAAGTGACTTCTTTGTATGCCCCTTCTGTCTGTTAAAAAAACTAAGCATTACCATAGCTTCCTCAGAGAGCAAATTATCAGGATGGAAGGAGGTTGCGCTTTTTGAGGACTTGGAGTCAGGTCAACTGTAATCATGTTAAATTTTGTAAGTTATTCGGCCAGTGGAGAGTGGAGTGATGATATGTTTACAGGAATGCTCCTGTAACGGATGTAGATGTGGCTTCAGCAGTGGAATATGTTTCATCTCCTCCCTCAGATGTGATGTGCTGTGTTTTCCTCAGCCAAGCACAGTTTCTGCCATGAAGGTTGCCTTTTGAGTATGTAACCTCTGTGCTTGCATAGAGTTGCTGTCTTTTGAGGGTCCTTTGGGAGACTTCTTAGTGGTCCCAGAAATTCTGAGTGGGGTCTGAGTTGGTGCTGTTCACTACTTTTTAGGAGGAGCCTTTTGACGTCCGAATCCCACATTTGTTTTTTCCTATGGTGGTTGGCAGTTGGGTACAACTGAATAAATGAATAGAATTGCATTTGATGAAATACAATATGACTTCTCATCACGAATTGATCTACTGTCCTTCTGAGTGTCTCTCTGTGCATTTTTATAATCCCTGCACAGTGTTTAGACATTAGAGTGACAGACACTTCCGAAACATTTCTTGCTAAATCACAGCTGGGAGTCAGGGCACCACAGTTGTGCTTAATTAAGTACCTATTCTTATTCATGAGACTCTAGTGTTGAAAGCAGCAGATTATAAAAACCTTAGCTGACACAATATCTACTGACCAAAAGTTTGCTTCTGAAAAAATCTTGTGACCCTCAAGCATCACTTCAGAAGAAATTTGCTTATTTTGGAAGATGTCATTGTGCTGTTTGTCCACTCAAAGAGTTGCTAGGAAGTGAAAGAAGGACTTTGAAAAGACTTTTCTCGAAGATACCTTCTGAAGCCCAGCAGTGCCCTGACTCTTGTCTGAGAGGAGTATGGTGGAAAGTCAAGGCTGCTCTGGGAGTTACTCTCTTCTCTGGGACGCTGCAGCCAGGTTGTGTCCCAGTAACAAGATAAAGAATACAAGTGGCACCAAAATCCTTTGGATCATATGTCCAACAGCTTGCTTAGGGAAGAACATCTGCATCCACTCTGAAGTATAGTTTTGCTTTTGCATTTCTGGCTGATAACAGCAGGAATTAACACCACAGACTTTAACCTGGAACAATCCTGAAAAGCTTGCTCAAACATGAGTAAAATATAGCCAGCCGTATATACCACCTAAATATAGTGGATAGTTCTTCTCCAGCAGCACTGTGTGAGACCGCTTAGGAGAAGAAAAAGGAATGACTTCCCATTTTGGAAGAAAAAATGAATCATTTGAGGTAGGAAGAGTATAATTAATCAGTTTGGGCTATGGCCAAGGGTATGTGTGTGCAGTGAGTCCCTGCACAGAGGCAAACGGGGCAAACTGAAGCAGGAGAAGAAAAAAAAAATGGATGAAGAGGAAAGAAACTGCTGGCTGAAATACGAACTCAAATTATTGTTTTCAAAATAATAAACCAGCGATCAATCTGGTACACAGAAATAGGAAGGATTTGGCAGAGAAGAGAACCAATTCTAACTCGTAGATGTAAAGCCAACTCCTCGCTTGCCTTCTGAGAAGAGTCTTATGTAAGCTGAGCTCAGCACCTACAGGACTTGTTGCTCTTCCAGGGAAAACCAACCTCTCTCTGCAAATACAAACCCTTTCTTTACTCAAACATCCAAAAATGCACCCATAATGCTGCTGCCAGGAAAACGCAGCGCTGATACTACTTTAGTAGCTAGCGAAACCTTCATCCCCTACCACTACCAGGTAGTGTATACAGCTGCGTATACAATATCTTTGTATTATCACATATTCAAGTCCATTAAATAGCGCAGTCATTCAGAACGTGCGTCAGCTGAGCCTGTTTAACAAATCCCACAGCCTGGCAGTTCTGCGCATGGCCAATGGCAGAATGCCACTGCATTCCCACAGAAGGAAAAGCAGCTATTTTTAAAATGTGTGAGATTAAAAACTACACATTGTAATCTTTGGTACCAAATCCAGTTTGCAATTAAGCAAACCAATCTTTGTTTGCTTAACCATTTCTTTTTTAAGTACGGAGAGTTCGACTGAGAGAAAATAATCTGTACCAAAAGGAAAAATATGAATGCATTTAAAACCCTTCTGAAATCAGATTCTTTGTGTATGCACACACATGTCCGCACATACATAATATAAATGCATAAATAAAAGGAGAGCAATTTGGGGGATTAAAGCATTTGAGGCAAAGATTCTCACTTCCTTTATGTTGCTGTTAGTCGCTTGGATTTTTTCATGGCAAAATACTTTTAAGGCAGCTAGAGTCTAATTAAGGTGTTTCTAAACAAAAAGAACAGCTTTGAAAAGCCCATGGGGCCGCAGCTCACGCTTATTTTGAATAGCAGAAGAGAATGTTAATAATTCTGACATTAAAGAAGATCAGTTCACGATTGGAAATCCCGTTGCTGATTTAGAGAGGGCTTTTTTTAAGCCACCATTTCTCTTTCAGAATCCGCGCGGCTGTGGTGAAGAATCGAACTCCAATGCATTCCTGAAATATCCAGGAATGCAAATAGAGGAGGGTGAATGAGTGGCTGCAGTGTTACTCAGGGCGATGCTGAACCAGCACTGACTGAAGCTGCGAGCATACCAGCATGGCCTATTTGTGAATGCAACCATGTGTGGGCAGCTCAGAGGCTGGCAGTCTCGGCTCCAGGAAGCCCACAGTGGGGCAGCATCAGATGCTGAAGTCCTGTTAAGAAGTAGCTCATACCATTACGTTCTGTAGAAGATAAGAAAGGTAAATCTTAATATTCATTGAGAAATGGACTCAGGCTGACCAGTAATATAAATATGGGAAAAAAAAAATATCTTTTTTTTCATCTACAAGCTACAGCTGGCCGTGCAGCCTGAATGAGTGTTTATTTTTACGTGTGCTATTAAACACAGGGTTAAGCAGCGCTGTTGTGTCACCCCCAAGACAGGGCACCTACTGAAGGTGAATGCTTCAAGACTCTCTTTGTCCTACTACTGCCACCTAGGGCAGGATTCACGTGTCCAAGCCCAGCACCAGTGAGGTGCTTTAACGTACTCAATTCATCTGTGCAGGAAAACAAAGAGGCAAATCTGCAGCAGTTCCCTACCAATAGCTGGAAAATTCACGGTGGCTTAAAAACAGAAGCCCAAGGCTTTAATTGCTTCTCTGGTGCTGCCAAGAGGCTTGGCTGGAGTTGAGCAGAGTCTGATGTTGGCTGAGAATGTCATCAGCCACCTGGGAAAAGAAAGGAGGACATTCCTGGGATGTATGGAAGGAGGGCCTTCTTCAGAGGATAAGGCATGTCATCTCAGTGAAACCCCAAAATATTTTTTAATAGGACACAAAAACCTTTGGTGCACTGGGAATCCAGTATGTGGTACCCCTGAGGTGCCAGAAGGTCTTTTTCCTGGCCAGGATGGGACTTGTGGAACATCATGGCAAAGTCCAGCAGACAGACAGCTGAGTTCCCTGCCTGTACCACAGAATGGAAGGAAGGCAATGGGCACACACATGAGGCTCTCCCTGAACATCATTTCTTAACTACACTCCAAGGAGTCACGGCAGCCCATCTATGGATACAAGCCTCCTGTCCTGGAAATCTTCCTCTGTCCTTCAGGAATGATGGACTGGGCTCCCTGCATGCCTGGTGTAACAAGCTGCTGATCAGTCCATTCCAGCTTGGAAATCTTGCAAGTCTGGACTCAGTTAATGAGTCTCCCGATAAACACATCTAAGAGAAAAAAATAAACATTACTACTACCATCACCAACAACCACAAAGCAAAATGCAGCCGCTGCTCCCAGAGCAGTGAGAACAGGGATGCTAGCAGATCAGAATCAAAGACAAATTCAGAAATGTAAAAAGTAGGAAGAGTGCTCACCAGAGAAACAACTTAGAGGTGAAATATGGACTTCATGTAACGCTTCTGCAGAAACAAAATGTCCAAGAAAACAGTGAAAAATCATCATTTGTACCAGAACGCCCTTGCAAATTACAGGAATAGAATTTTTCTCTTGCTATAGTAATGGATAAGTATTTCTACAGGACTATGTCTTATTTTGAAATAGCTACCCCCAAATCCACTGTCTATAGCAGTACTATGATCTATGCTCGGTGACTCAATGGCACAAAAGACTTCTTCATATGGGAAATACTGGGAATAATACTGTTACATATTCCATCAGACATTGCTTACTGTGACTTCTGTTGACTGTACTGACACACAGAAACCATACCCCAAGACATGCATGCTTCCACGGGCTTTTTATTAGCACTTGTAAAGTGGGGCTCTGAAATGCCATTTCAGTGTACAGCGCAAAGCTCTGTACACAACTGGGGTGAGTGTAGGGTTGTTATGTGCTCATGTCTGATACTAACTGATCTCTAACCCAGACCACGCTGTTCCCTAACACTGCAATCTGAGAAAGTCACAGACAGCTGGCAAAAAGATTGCTGTAGACTGAAGATATAAAACTATAGCAGGGGGTTGATGCTCATGCTGCCTACCAGCTTCAGCAGCTGGCAATGCTGGGGAAAATATGGGGATCAACCCATCAGAAGGCAGTTTGACCAAAGGAACTGTGCCTTCAGCAGGCTGTCGTTTGGGGAGAGGCCAGCCCACGTTAGCATGGTCAGATGGAAGTCTGTTGCTGAGCATAGCCTTTGACAGCCTATGTGGCCCTGAGTACTGGCTAAGAAGTTTCAGAAAAGATTTTTCACTAAAGCAGAAATTTCATCTCATTCAAAGCCAGGGATCCACAAGAAGAAGGATGTGACCCAGAAGACTGTAAGCCACCACAGTGCAAGATCATAGTAGCATTATGAATTATTTAATGCTGAGGCTGCTGCTGGGTTTAAGCCCTATATGAAAGTGCAGTAAGTAACAGATTCAGTCTCAAAGACCTTGCTATTGTTTGTCTTGTGTCTTAATGTGTGTGCAGTGGTTACCAGACAAATAAAACAGATTTGGTTTCAGGCTGAGGAAGTTTCTTTATTAGACACTGCGCGCAGCATTAAGTCACGCATCAGTGCAAGGCTGGGATGGATAAAGGTTTCTGCAGATCCTGTGTATAGAGGTTATTTCACTCCTCTACCTAGGGCCTTCCAAAGAGATAATCTGGGAAAACGCTCAGACTCCAGGGCACCTGAGGCTGTCCTCATACCTTCCATTTTGGAGAATGCCTTCTCAAGAGATGAGGACTCAGGAAAGTATTTTTCCTCGAAAAATAGGAAGGAAAAAAGGTTAGCATTTGCTGACCCATCGGCCAATAAAATAGCCAGGCACTTGTGTTGCTATAGAGGTGACAGGTTAAGCTGCTATAGCAAACAGCTCCAAAAAAGAAGAGGAATTAACAGTTTGTTAAAAAATCCAAACTGTAAGGAAATTATTTTCTTTATTCCCATTAAATAAAATCCCACTGAAAGAAATTTTGATACATAAAACAGTTTCCAAAATATTTTCCTGAAACCCACTTCCTTTAATGTTCTCTAATGCCTAAAATCCCATAGATTTTTTCACAGGTGTTAAGGGTATGTTATCGTCCAGGCCTGGGAAAGAAAATGCATTTTATTTTAGAAGACAGAATTTCATAAATGGTTATAACATTCTGGGCATGGAAATAACCAGCAGAGATGGTGCTTTTGTATGGGGGAAAAAAATCTGCATGTAAAACCAAAACAGAAGATTTCCTAAGAAAGTGATTTGATAAAACGTGTCAAGTAAGTAATTCTAAAAACATAAAATCTTAAATACTTCCTATTTCTCCTCAGAATTTGATCTTAGTAGGATGCTTTTTCCTGAGAAGGCTTAACAGTCGCATGCTGATTTCATCTGTGCGTAATGTTTTCTGTACCAAAAATACAAATATATTAAAATTGATCTAAGATTAGGAATGTATACCAACAACTTAAGAGTAAATAGCAAAATTGCAGATACATGAATTTTGTTTAAACTCCAAACATTTTGCACACAGAAATTCACTGAAAAAAAAAATCACACTTAGAAATGAATTCAAGCAACTCGAGATTGAAGAAATGCTCAGGTAAGCTCCCAAAGAACTCGGACTGTCCTTACAGATGCCTCATGCACACAGAACATTTCAGTGGTGATTGCTCCTGCTTCAGTGATTTTGATTTTTCAGACACAGTCCTTCAAGAAAACATCCCACCTTCCCACTGTCTTCACTCTGTCATAAATACTTCGTTCCCTGCAGGTTTAGCCATACAAATTTATAAACAATAACGTATCCTATTCTTCTTTATTCTTCAAACAGAATTGCCACATGAAGTTGGTTTATTCAGTCCTTCACTGTGAAGATTACAATTAGCTTTTACTGCAGAAGAACTTCTTTGAAACCTAATAGTGTCCTAATAGCTCTGGAAGGGAAGTAACAGAAGCTCAATTGTTTTAGGAGAAAAACCCACCCACAATGTCTTATTTTTAGTGAACCTATTTTTAGCATTCTAAAATTAGCGTTAGAATAACAAAGTAGTAAAGCAAGGTCCTAGACTACTTCATTATCTTAGTTATTAGCCTGACAGCCTAAGTGACTCGATTAAACATCAATGACAGAAGAGCTGAAGGATTTAAAGGTCAATAAATACGGTGATAGGAATTCTCCCATGTAGTCTTTCTGGAGCTTAAATGTTGACAAGCTAATTACTCTTCTTCCCTAATTAAGCAAACCTTTCTTGATCAGCTGTTCATTGACGAGCTGATCACAATTGCTCATGTTGAAGTTCATAGAGGTCTAACTACCTAAATTTAATTAGTAAACAACAGAAATGAAAGCCAGATCCCAACTAGTTGACATTCTTAATTGAGCTATTGTTGGAGAAAATGCTATTTCCAATGTAAAAGAAATAACATCGGCAAGCCAAATTCTGGTTCACAGTCCTGTGGGAATGAGCCACTCCACCTTGTATGTCTCCATCAAGGTGGATGAGTCGTGAGAGTAAGAGGACTTACAATTGAGAGCACCAAAGGAAACAGACTGTGACTTTCCCAGTTTCTCTTTCATAATCTCTCTTCTCCCCATCAAGTGAAGATCTCTACAATTATCCTGAAAGATATAATTTAAACCCTCCATGGATTCAGAGGGCTGCAGACAGAAGAGGACAGATAAAGGTGGCTCCACCACCTCCATGGTCAATGAATAACATATTAATTGGTGGGGTTAGGAAACACTGACTCTTGTAGCGTTCTGCTTTGGCTACGGTGTACCAAAGAAATGAGTAGGATGGATGAAATCTCCCAGTCCTCTCATCCCCTTCCTGTCAGGGAAGGATTTGAATAAAATCCTAAAAGCTTTCATGGGAAGCATGAAGCCCCTTCAGTTCCCCACTAGCCTATTATTAACACTGTTTGTCTCCTGTTCCTGCCATTAATGACCTTGCAACTACTGGTATCAAAAGGCAGTGTATTCTTTCATACAGATGTATGTCCTGTGGTGGCTTTTCAATAGCTCTGCTGGCCATTTGTACTAGCTGCCCCTCTTTTGTATAAAGGGAATTTGAAATGATATTTACATACAAATACAGATAAGAAGTAGAAAATGCAGCATAAAAAGAAAATGAGGCACATGTAATGGAAAAAGAATTTTACATCCATTTCTCTAAGCTATAAGGCTACGTGAGGACTGGTAAGCACAGAGGAAATACAAAAGCAAAGAATACGCTGTGCAGAGTGGGACAGGACATTCAGTCACTGACAGAAAAGAAGGGATCCTGGTGATGCAAGGACAAAGGAAAGCATAGGGTAAGATAAAAAATAGAGCAAACACTGGGCAGGAAGACCCTGGAAGAAAAGAGATGGGGAAGCTTTCACTGCAGTTTCAGTTAGAATTATTCCCTTCTCTTTTCAGTTTCTCTTCAAACTCTTCCTGTGTTTGTGTCCCACTTTCACCATGCCCTTGGGTAGTAGTTTGGGTGGAAGAGCTTCCAGCTGAGTGCTGCAAGGCAGAACTGGTCTCAAAAATGCCATATGTGCATGACAAGAGTCAAAGAAAGAGACAAACCCCAAGGAAAGAAAAATTAGGGTGTTAGCTTTTCTGAAAGGGCTGGAGTACTCCACGGGGGCTGCTGAGAAATGGTTTCCTGATGGAGAAAAATCATAGAATCCTTAGAGTTGGAAGGGACCTCTGAAGGCCATCTAGTCCAGCTCCCCTGCAATTAACAGGGACACCACAGCTAGATCAGGTTGTCCAGGGCTCACTTATCCAGCCTCACCTTGGGACTTGGTCCCTCTCCATGGACGGGGTATCAACCATATCAGTGGACAACCTGTTCCAGTGCCTCACCACCCTCTCTGTAAAAGATTTTTTCCTTATATCTAACCTAAATCTACACTCTTTGAGCTTGAAACCATTTCCCCTGGTTCTATCACCACAGACCCTGCTAAAGGCTCTGTCCCCTTCTTTCTTGTGGCTCACTTTTAGATAGAGATGTATGCTAGGATTTGATGGCACTGTCATCAAAAGTTTCGTAGTAAACTGCACTCCCATCATGAAGAATTCTCCCTTCTGTTGGTTAAAACGTGTCAGTAAGAACTGTATGCTGTAAAATAAGTATCAGTATGGGGATAATTTTTTTCCACATTTTTCAACAGACTTAATTAATGAAATGGAAAATCTAGCTCCTTGATATCACACGGATTTATTACAAAAGCTATGCAACAATAATCTAGTACTTGGAGGTATGGGTGAGTGTAAGCATCAACTTAAATATTATAGGCTCTGTCTCCACACCATGAAATGAACCAAGAACACTGAGGATACGGCTGGGTGCTTGTAAGTAGCAACAGTTCTCTACTCATAGCCAGTAAGTCCAAAAGGAGAATAAGGCAAAATTATCCTGGGGTAGGGAACAGCGAAGTTGGAGTGACACTTCTGATCTCACTGTCCTGGCCTCCTGGCTGTGAGTGGCTGACCATGCTCCTCCTCCATGGCTGCACTGCAGCTCCTCGCCTGGACTTGGTTGTTAGTCAGTTCAGACTATCTCTGTCTATGCTAACAAATTAAGTAGGACTTAAGAATGTTTCCAGACACTAGAAATCAATCATTCATCCTTTTAAATGGTCTAAAGGGATGGATAGTTTAATAGCATGGACACAATCATCCCACACTAGCCAGTCTCAGAGCCAGAATAGCCTTGGGGACATTTCTAGAGATCCCTAGCCCCTGCCGCCTTGTGGACAGGCTGAAGCTAAAGCAATCCTGATGTGGATCCTGAACAGGGACATTATCCCAGCCCTTCTCTGCCAAACGGTGCTGCTAGGGCTCAGCTCCTGCCCAGCTTGGAGTTATGTGGGTCATCACAGTGGTGTCCAATCTGCCACAGCTGGGACATTGATGGTTTCAGTCAAAACCAATGAAACCTGCTCTGTTTGACGTGCTAAAGCCGATGACTTTGCTCACTGAGTGATGATGGAAGAAGACTGCTGGCTTCTGGACCAAATTTGTCCTGAGGTAATTTCTCACTGCAAATGTAAGAGTACAGACAGGTAGAAATACCCATTTGCGAAGGAACATTTGGTAGAGGTCAGCTTTGGCTCATATAAGAAAAGCTGGGTTGTAGGCTGGCCTAAGTCAGAATGAAACACTGGGCAACAACCCCGCCTAAGTAGATGCAAATACGCTGGTAAGAAGGCATCCCTGAACACAGAGATCATTCTGATCACCTTCTGCAGTGTTTGGAGATGCAGATGTGCAAAGCTGCCCCATCAGAAAGAGCTTTTGCACCCTATTTGGCTGCCCACAGGCAGGGTGGTAAGGCACCCACCCCTCTGTCAGGGTGCCCATGGTGTGGCTGGACACAGCGCTGGGACCATGTCCTCTCCTGCACAGCCTTGAGCATTGTTTCAGGTCTCAGGTGCACGACTGGAGTCGGCACACTGCAGCAGCATAATTTTAGCAGTTTTTATTTGTTTTGCTCAAAGATAAGTAGATTTCTTTCTATTCTCTCCTCGGCCATGCAGCTGCTGCTGAGCTGCTCTTACTGGGATTCCCCTGCGTGCCTTATTGTAACTCCTACTGCATAGCAGGAGTAATTACCGTACCCAAAGTTCCATCTCCCTCCACCTGGATATGGAGATGTTAAATACACGGCCAGAGGGGACCACCCCCAGCAAACAGATTTTTCTAATCTGACTATCAGATGCCTAAAACTCATCCCCAGACACTTTTTAAAGTGTTTCAGTTTAAACTGAAAATCGAGATAAAAACAGTTAGTAATGGCAGAAGCTCAGCTTCAGCTGATGCTGTAATTACTTTGCTTTGAATTCAGAGAGCCAGCAGCCCTCACAGGGCTTGGCCAGCTTTTCCTGCTGCATGTTTATGGCAAAAAGAATGAGTAAATATATTAACTGTCCTTAAACTCCCATCAGTTTTGTAAAGAGAAAAGAATTTTTTTGCCACTGCAGCCACTGAGTAGTGCAAGTTGCAAATGTTTAAGGGCTAAAAGAGAAAATAAAAATGGACCTTCTCACATGGAGGCTTTCAAGATATATTGCCATGTGCAGAATCACACAGCTTATAAAGAATCCGATCCAGCGCGCCGTCTGTTTCTCTACGGTGCTTTTGGAAGCTGTATGTTCTAAGCAGCAAACTCCATCGTTGTTCTGACAGCGCATGGGCATCCTTTAGGCATTCTTTGTTCAAACCAGGAGATTCAAGCTCTTTTTTTGTGGTTTGAAAGTGAATTGCCAGCCTAACCCAGAGCGTAGCCCCGCTCAGAGCAGTTAACCAGGCTGTGCTTTGCCTGCTGGAAGGGTATGAAAACTTTCAAGCCAAACATCACCTCGTGTTCTCAAGCTGGATGTAAAAAAATCACTCAGTTTAACTGCCTATAATCAAACAAAATCCCAGGCCATTTTCTCTGAGAGCTGCTGCAAAGGAGAATATGCAGCTGTACTAATAGTGACTAAAATTTTATTTGACAGCCAATACGGTAATTAGTAAATTAAAGCTTGTTTGTTTTGATGTTTGATTTATTTGAGTGACACGAGGATTTTTTCTCTCTAACCCAACTTTTTTACTATTTCTCACCACTGGATTTTTATCTTTCAATTGTGTTGCCCCGGAGCACAGCTCCGCTCCCTTTTGGTACAGGTGTAGCAAATGTAAATCAGATCTCAGTGGAGTTTTTGTTTCATTTCTCAAAGAAATCTTGTATTTGTCAGCTTGTTAAAGACTTCAATGCAAACCTGACTACAACATGTCAAGGGAAAGTCTACTTATGGAGGAAGTAAAGTTACATAATCTCATTTTCAATTACGTTTCATTTAGGGCATATTCTCATCATCACCTACTATTAAATACAAAGATTCTTGACAAGGAACTCCTTGAGGAAAACATGCCATGGTTTAAGATATATAGCACACGTTTCGTAAAGGACCAGAAACCTTGTTTAAAAAACCCTAACAGCTCAGTGCTTTAATTACCCTGGGAGGAGCTTCTACAAATCCATGACCTGCATGTAGTTCACATTAGGGACAGTCTGGTGATTACAGCTGGGATGCAATCTCTGCATTGGCAAGCCGTGCTCTCATACCATGTGTTAATGGCATCTTTAGGGCACGCGTTCAAAAGTCAAACGTTGTTCTATTAAATGGCAGCCACACTATACTTGAGATTAAATGGGACAAGTGGACATTTTAGGCTAAACCAAATTCCTGATGTTGTTTAAATACTACAGGAGAAGTTAGTGCAGTCCAGGGAGTTATGGATTGGATGAATCTGACGCTGGTTAGTATCACTTTCCACAGATACATCCTTACAAGCTATGAAAAGCTGTGCTAAGTGGGCACATACAGGCTGTCAGTTGGTTATTCAAAGTAAACCCAGCGTCCTTGAAAGAAGACTTATCTCAGAAAATCCCTTACTGAAATGAGAGACAGACTTTCCTGGTCAGGCTGTAATCACAGGCAGGTTAGCATCACACTTTCACTGGAAGAGGACAGCTGAGGGAGGAATGTAATTTACTCAATACTGGTGATGCCTCATCTGGAGTGCTGGGTCCAGTTCTGGGCTTCCCAGCATAAGAGAGATCTGGACGCACCAGAAAAAGTCCAGTGAAGGGCCATGAAGATGATAAGGGAATGGAGCACCTCTGTCACGAGGAAAGGCTGAGAGAGCTAGGGCTCTTCAGCCTGGAGAAAGGAAGGCTTGGGGGGATCCCATACATGCATATAAGTATTTGAAGGAGGGTGCAGCAGGGTTGGAGCCAGGCTCTTTTCAGTGGTGCCCAGTGCTGGGACAAGAGGCACTGGGCACAAAGTGGAACACAGGAAGTCCCTCTGAACACGAGAAGAACTGTTGTGCAGTGCAAGTGCTGGAGCAGAGGCACAGGTACCCAGAGGCTGTGGGGTCTCCTTGGAGACCTTCAGAAGCCACCTGGACACGGGGCAGGGCACCTTGCTTGGGGCGTCCCTCATGAGCAGGGAGTGGGCTGCATAGACCCAAAGCTCCTTCTCACCTCAGCCGTGCTGAGATGCTGTGAAAGAGAATAAATCTGAAAGGAAAAAGCTTTCCACCATCTCCCCTGTCCTTTGGCAAAAGACCGCAGCGATGAGCCCTGTGGGGCAGGGGGGTGGGACCCAGCACCATGGCACCAGGAGCAGCAGGAGATGGCGGCGGTGGCTGCGGTCAGATGAAGCACAGGGACAGTCGTGTGGAGTTGCCAGCAGGAAGACCAAACTGAAAAGTGTATAAATTAAGCATGATTTTTAAGCACTTTGGACTAAATTAGTCTCTGGTGGAACTCCGCTGGTGTTTGTGGAGTTACACCCTGGATGAATCGGGTTCTTTGGCACGAAAAACGAATGCTGCCTGACTTTAAATAGAGCATGAGTTGTTTGCCATTGAGCAGGCTTGTTTCCTCTTGGAAAAAATTTTCCTTGCAACCTTTGTACCCAGCGATTTTGTGTCCTTATAAATGGGCTGACTGAATGAGACAAAAAGTAGCGGGGTACCATGCTGCATGGTGTATGACAGGCAGACTAATTTAAAGTCCTAACTTATGAGCTGGGTTTTTCCAAGACCATAGATTTTCATTAGCTATTTGCTGTGCTAATAAGAGACAACCACAGCAACAAGTGGTATAAATGTTAGCTTTGAAATACAGAGCCAACAGAAACTCTTAAACCAACAGAACTGGCAATAAATGGCGTGTGTATATTTGCTCATTTGGCAAAGGTAGAAGTTCAAATTATGTCTCACGGCCAGTTGACATATACCGGCCCAAATTCATCCCTAGGGTAACTCCACAAGCTTCAGAGCAGCTACTCAGGGAATGAATTTGCAATTTTTCTCTTAATGCAGCTTCATTCCAAGCATAATTATTTTTTCATGTGCTATTCAATACGCGCCAGCTGATACGACGCAGAAATAGGGCTGCTCAAACCTATATGTTGTTTCTGATTCTTCCTCTGTACCTCAGCCCCTATTTCAGGTGTGTAGCTCTTTGCTCCGCGCTCTTTTGGGGGAGCTGAAACTGTTTCTTCCTGTTTTTTTTTATACTGCCCACAAAAGCAAGTTCTCACATCATTAAAAATCTCTAAAATGTATCATACAAAAGACAGCAAGGCATGAACAGTGACTTTCTTCAAAAGGATAACAAGCCAATCTGACAAACAGTCAGCAGAAGGAGTCCCGCTTGCTCTCTGTGCTGATTTTGCCCATGAGGCGTTTTGAGCACATTGCTGAGGCAACTGACCCTTCTATGCCCATCTCACCTTGTGGTCAATAAGGATGTGAGTGGAACCACAAGGTGGTTCTACACTTGAGACTTTTTTTCCAGTTTTGCCTTCTTACATTAAAAATTTGGACGTATCTCAGCAGGCATGGCAAGGTCCCATCTGGCTAAATCCTCCCTCATCCATTTTTTCTTTTGGCTTTGGCGTAAAATGTACACATATAAACCTGAACACACAAATATAACCTTACTGTAATGCCCCAGGAGGACAGTTTTATATGCATACTCTTTGTTGATCATACTCTGCTGTGGGACGGTAGATGGTGCAGCTTCTTGTGGCTGAAATGGGCAATTTGGAGAGCTGAGGCTCAGCAAGAAGAGGGCAGCTGAGACCCGAGCACCAGAAGAAAGCCCTCACAGCTGGTTTCCTGGCCCTGGGTTTCCCCACCAGCTGGACTGGGACAGGGTGGCAGGAGTCAAGTGGGTTTTTTTAATCCATCTGTCCCCAAGGACATGTAAAGATGGTACTGCAGTGACCAAGGCAGAAGTACAGAGCTGCTAGTGAAACCATCACCATCCCCTTCAGATCTCACCTCAAACTGGAACATCTGGTATCTGTTGATGCAATCATCACAACCAGATAGACACAGAGAGTATGACTGAGGAATACCTTCCCTTTCCGGGAAGGGCTGCAGCACCATCCTTTGTCTCTAGACTCTTCCTCCTCTCTTTGTCTATTGGGATAAAAAAGATCCAGGTGAACTGCAGTTGGGCAAATTTGGGTCATTCCTTAGTGCCTCACACTGTAGTGTCACAACACAACCTATTGCTTTTATGGCAGCACTACTTTTTAATTTACATCTGGCTTCATTTCTCCAGAACCAACCTCAGGTTTCTGAATTCTGCCTCTTTTCCATCCTGGAGGACCACAGGTCTTGGTCCCTCCCTCCCACCCCATGGGCAGCTCTGGGTGCCCTCTCCCATCCATGCCAGACCCAGCTGAGCCTTGGTACATCCATCGTTTAAAATCTCTGAACTACAGGAGCAATAAGAAAGAGGAATATATTGCTTGGAGCTGTCTGCTGGGTATATCCTACTTGAGTCCTCTCTTTAAAAACTATTACACTTTCTTAAAAAAATTAATTTCAGCTAAAACGAATCTGGTGGTTGCTTTTTCCGAACCTCTGGTGTTTTCACATTAGGCATGTGGATGTGCTACCGGTAAAGGAGACTTGTGTAACCTGCTGCAAATATGTGACAGACAGCTTGTCAGGAAACGATCAGGATAGGCAATGATTTAGGACTAATTTCATGGATGTTTTCCAGTTTCTATTTTCTCCACTGATCCTCCTTTCCCTTTCTCCGAACAAGAGGGCTTCTGAAATTTCCTGCTTAACATCTTTCACTTTGAATAAAGAATACGCTAAACATCCCCCCTGCAGCTGGTCCTGCTGAAATTGCTCCTCTGGAGGGACTCACAGATGCTGCTGCCCTCTTTGAGAAGGCCCAGGCAGGAGGCTTAGCCCCCAGCCAGCCCACACTGAAGCCTGCAACCCGACACGCCGTGCCCCCGCCGCCACTTCCACCCAACACACACACGCTCCAAGCAGAGGCAGGGCTTTAAATGAACCCAGATGGCTGGCACACAGGGAGTAGGCATCCTGGAAAAGTGCCCCAGGGCTCTCTGGTTGCTGTCATCTTGGTCGACGAACCAAGTGCCTTCAAGATGTCTGTGTTGTTTCTTAATCTGAGATCACTCCCGTTTGGGCTTTTAGCCACTTCCTGTTGGGAAATGTCACCGAGGCATCAGAGAGATACACAAAGATTGATTTGACTGAAATCAAACATTGCCCTAACTCAGAGGTTGTAGATTATTATCCTTAATAAAGACCATATTGTAATAAAATCCAAATCAGATCCCAATTGATGCGCTGTACTTTCCCCTCTCCAGCGCCGGTGCTGCTGTCTGATTGAGTGATTTGAGTCTTGTGCAAAATAACGTAATTGGCTACGAGTCACATGAAAAGTGTGAAAGTGATGAATGCTGATAACCACTTTAAAATCTTTCTTTTCCTTTTCCTTTTTTTTTTTTTTTTTTTTTTTTTTTTGGGTGTGTTTCAATCACGCTGACCACATGTTTCCCCTCTATATTTCTCTATAAAAATATGCAAACAATTACCTGGCTTTGGAGACATAATTACAAAGAGGTTCATCTCTAAAAGTTATTACTGATTTATAGAGTTCTTTAGCTTAATGGAAGACAGACAGAAATGAAAAGAAACTTTATTCTTTCCCCAGAAATAATAGATGAGCTGCAAGGGAAATGTAAGATTTAGAAGTAATCTTTGCAAGACACACAAGCTACATGGTTCAGAGGGATGTTTCTTGTATGAGCATGAAGTTATTCAGAAAGTATACTGCAGCAAGGCTGGTGCAGGCACCCACCTTACTTACCCTCCTGTGTAAGTAATTCAGGATGGAGCATTCTGCTGCCGTGTCAGCATCTGCGGCATTGGATAGAGCGTAGGGGATGGGCTGTAATACCACACCTGAGTTTGGAAGGTGAGGTTCAAGAGAAGGACTGTGTCCAAGGAGAAAACTGGTGGGTTTGCTATTATTAGCTACCAGATAGAGGTTTTGGGGTGGTTTTTCAGTGACTGTAAATTTATAAATAAGTCTTATTAAAGAAATGAGAAAGTCCAGCTTGCATTGGACTCAAGGGAGGAGCTTTGAGAGATAGGTGGGAATGGGACCACGTCCCATCCCAGGACAGTACCTCCTGCAGTATAGGGGTCCAGGCTGCTTTCCCTGTGACTTTTGTGTGACCTATGTCTCTTTGAAACATGGAGTGCCAGGAATCCCTCAGGACAGGCGCTGCTGCTCTGTCACGAGCGTACCAGGGTGGGACGGCAAGGAGGGAACCTGGCCTTATTCCTTGGGTGGGCTGGGCACTCTGCAGCCTTGAGATAGGTGTGGGTGCTATAGCAACACCGAACTACAAGACAGACTTAATTCTCACTTTTCTCTAAGTATCTGGACAGAGTGAAGTCCCATTTATCTTATTTACCTGTGTGCAGCACAATTCTGCTGCCACTGCCTTGCAATTAGTACCGCCTGAGTCTGATAAGGCAGCTTGTAAACAAACCTGGTCTGAATCAATTTTAAAGGAGAAACAGAATAAATCAATAGCACACCGTATGCGCTGTGGTTGTAATTGCACTTGATGGTCGTTCAGCTTCTTGTTTGTTGTTTTTCTGCTTATAAAATGGAAAATCTTGGAATAATGATCTTTTGTCCAGCAGCACCGCAGGGGGAATTGAGAGCTCCCATTTGGCTGCTGGGGACGGCCCCAGAGTATCAGCACACCCTTGGCTGGAGGATGCTGTTGGAATGCTTTTCAGAAGGCTGAATGGCTGTCACAGGTGAGCACTGCCAGCCTCAGCACAAGTGACGGAGCAAAGATCCAATACACTGTCACTATCTGCTAGTGCACAAGTTTAAGCATCCCTGCCTTAACCTCCTCTATAGATATCACTGCTTGTATAGTTCTCAGCACACTCATTACTCCTTGATGTCTTTTGACAACAGTAAGCAACTGCTGCTACTGAAGCAAAATTTAACTTTGGGATTTGGAAAAAAATAATACTGGTGCAGGATTACATTTCATTTTAGGTACAGTCTTGTAAGAAATCATAATATCCTCATGGAAATTATGCAATATGGGAAAAAAAGACAAGGAAGAGGCCTGTGTGAAGAACTCTCATCCCTTACATGGATATACTGAATCAGTCTCCCACTTCTCACCTGGTGGTACTCATTTAAACATGATTCTCAAAGGCATTGGGCTTCCAGATCCTCCTGAGGGATGTAGAAGCCAATTCAAGTGACAGTCCTTGACTAATATTTTAATGCTAAAAAAACTTTGACCATCTGACCCATGGGCAATAAAAGAGAAAGTTAATTTTACATCATATAATTCAGAAGATTCAGCTGTAAGAAGCAGAAAAAAACAGCAAATTAAGGGAAAAAAAGATAACCTTAATTAGTTCCCAAGCCTTTTATTTTTATTTTTATTTTGTTTTGCCAGGTGTACCTTCAGAAGTGTAAAGCCATTGATCCTTGAGCTCAGCCATATACCACTGCTGGTAATAAAAGCACCGTTTGTTGTTATTGCTTAAACCGGGGAAAAATATGGCTACTTGAATGAATACCTACAAGATGTCTCATGGGGAGAAGTTAGAGACCTCAGAGTGGCCCACAGAGTCCTATTGTCTCAAACTAGATCTGAGCTGTGCTTCCTTTTATTGTACAGCCTTAATAGCAATCATTGATCAGCACCGCTAACATTTAATTTTATTTAGGTCTCGTTTTCAGATGCGACTGCGGTTATTGCTTTGCAATGGATTCGTCTTGCATCGCGTAGTAACAGAGGAAAGCAGCGCAAAGGACAGGAATGGTGAGACCCTGTAGTTTATGCAATAATGTGAATTGACAACAATAGCGGGCTCACAACAGCACGTCAGTTGATGAAATGAGTGGTAGAAAGCATGGCAACTGCCTTCCAGAAACTTGATGTATTGCTCCTATTTGTTCCTAAGGAAAGCAAGAGTGCTTCTTATCACTTGCGTGTGCTGAGAGAGCAGGTGTGGGGGGAACATGGCCGGTTTCCCTCCAAAGAACTGAGGAACTGCTGCTCCCGATCAGCTTACACCGAGGAGGATGGTGGAGGAGGC
Source organism: Gallus gallus (assembly GCF_016699485.2). Taxonomy (NCBI): domain Eukaryota; kingdom Metazoa; phylum Chordata; class Aves; order Galliformes; family Phasianidae; genus Gallus; species Gallus gallus. Next base: position 24,173,793 of record NC_052533.1, read on the forward strand.
CAGATCCTCTGGCTGATATCTCTGTCAGGATAAGGAGAACCTGCGGGATCAGCCCCAGTATTTGTACAGGACAGCTCCTCCCATCAGTCTTTCCTCTAGTAACTGGGTGCAGGAGGAATAATACAGATGAAAATAATGCCTCAACTATTTAACTCCTTCCTTAAATGGAAACGGTTCAAATACTTCCTTCATTTATCTGTCCCAGCGGCGTATGAGAAAAATGGCTGTGGGCTCTGCCTGGTGCCACGGGGATGAGGGGACGCACATGGCTCGCTGCTCCTCTCTAAGGATCCCTTTGTTCTGCCCAGTCCCCGGGGCACATGTCCCATGCGAGGCAATGACAGTTTTTGTTATCACGCAGACCTATCGGTTTCAGTGACAATCACCCCCTTTTCAAAAAAACATTATTTCTCATGATTGTCTGCCTCTTGGAAAATGTGGCCTTTAAAGCCCGGGGGGGGGGGATGAGGGATGAAGGGGAGACAACGAATGTCCTGGCGACACAGCCGCTAAATGGCGTGTTGTGGGACGATCAGTCACTCAGCGTGAGGGGCAGAACGCGGCGTATGTGCACACAGAAAGGAAACGTGGTGCCTCCTGAGAGGGAGAGGGACCGTCCCACAATGTCTGGGGGAATGAAGGGAGCGGGGGGAGGTGGGGAACTCGCTAATAACAACGTGGGTTTTTTCCTTCCTTCCGAACTCAGCGGCGCATGTGACTTCATGAAGCCGACAAGTTATGGGCATCCGATGCAAAATTCCCCCCAAAAATGCTCCTTAGCAAAGACCGCTGGGTAAACCATGTCACCACTAATCTCTGCAAACGCCTTGATTTAAGGCAGGCGCAGGCCCTGAAATTCACACCAGCTCTTTGTGTGCCGGAGTCACGCAGATACCAGGCTTGGTGAGAAGAAACTGCATACTTCCTATTTTATTTCACCACGGCTCGACCTGCTTTTCCTCAGACTTAAAATCATTTGCCAGGTCAAAATAAACTCTTCAGAATCCCAACGTGAAAAATGTACCTAACAATTCAATCCTTGTCAGTTGGGAATTGGAAGAGAAAGCGCAGTAGAGTCTAATTAAATTATATAATAAGCAGCTTAACTTGTGGTTTCACTTTGGTTTCTGTTATTCTTATTATCATAAGCAATGTAGCTGGCAAGAAGCTATTGAAATATGCAAAGCAGAGATGACAAAACTGGAGGCTGTTTGGGTTTCTCAGAAGCTTGCCTGTCAGATCTCGGTTTTGCAAAGTCAGATCCAGAAGGGAGGTCAAGCCAATTCCTATTTAATTCAAACTTTTCCTATGAGTTAGCAGTGGGCTCCATGTTTGACCTATCTCCACTTAGAGGCACAAATCAAAGGCTATATGGATTTGCAAATCCTCAACTGTCAGGTTCTCGTTTGCGAAATGAAAACCAGCACAGTCTCAGGTGTGGGTGAAGCCGAGCACGGGATCGTGGGGCAGCTTTGCGTCCCTGGGACTTCTATAACTGCAGTAGATGCAGTTCTGAACACAGCGCATCCTGGTGCGGGTCTTTCTTGCTGCACCTCCTCTGGACAAGCAGGGGACAGGTGGTCCTTGGTGGACATCCCCTAGCAGGACAATTTATGAGCAATAGCTTCTGCTCTGTCTAGCACAAATCTGTCGGCAGAAATGTACACCATGCTTTACCTCAGTAGTCAATAAAGCTGACTAGACTGTGCGTATTAAGGGGTTCCCTGATGAGACAAATGCTCATAGATTTGAGTAATCAGAACTTCTCAGAAGTTTGGTGTACGTGCTCAGCCTGCTATGGTAACAGGTTGCACTGCACACTGACATCTGAATCTGGATCTAGGGCTCTGGTTTGGCACCATTTCTAGTTTTGAAGACCGTCTCATGCAAGCTCCAAATAAGAATAATTTCAGTCTGTTTAGCGGTCTGTAAATTCAAGTACCCCAAGAAGAGAGAATCACTCTGTTCTCTGCCCCAGGGATTTGACTATTACAAACAATGACTGAAGTCATCAGCAAAAGACGAGGTCACAGGCTGAAAGAGGAAAATATGCTTTTTCATTTCTAGCGTAAAAAAATTGAATGCATTGTTTGAAAATGTCAGTGCATGAACTAGACTAAATGGAAGCAGACTAAGTTGGGCTCTGACATCTAGTGCTTCCTCCTCCACTCCTATTCTGTTTAATTTGACAGCTACCTACCAAGATACACAAGCTCAAAAATTCAAAATAGGCTGCTTTAGAATGTTACAACATTATCTGTGAAATCTAATGACTGATGGTAGGGGTGAGATTGGAGCACCCTGCCCTCCAAGCTGGGCATTGCTTCTGTCTGCTGCTCTGAATGAGGTGTTTAAAGCCTCTGCCCAGGCCTTTCTGTCACAGAGATGTGCCCCACAGTGCTGAGGTGCTCTGTACAAAGTGGTTGCTCCTTGGGAAGCCCTGCACAATTCACAGGTCTGGTGTTGAGCGCTGGACAAGGTGTAGGTTCACTGAAAGGCAATAATCTAAGAGCGTGCTGAAGGAAACCTATTTACCACACAAAGCCACCTCCTAGGTGATGTTCAGACAATCCCACAGGTTCTCAGGGTTGATTAAGAGAAAAGTTTAAATCTGTTGTATTTATTCATATATAAATATATACGGATACGTATAAAGACAGTCGATCTAGTCATGGCAAACCCCTTGAAAATACTTCACAAATACCATCACGTGAAAGACAGAGATGGCACATACATATTACAGAGCAGCAGTAACTTCAAGTAATCCACAATAATAGCAACATTTTTTACCTACTAGGCAAATCAAATGTGACCCTTGGATTTTAAATCCCAAAAGGATATGAAAAACATCATCTCGGACATATGCGTACCATTTGTCAAACCTTCCTATCATAACTCAAGGCCAAAGAAAGTGGAAATATATTTATTTCTTCTGTTTAATATGCAGTCCCCTAACACTAAGTTCATTAGGTGCCTTTAATTGAGGCTTTATCCCATAAATAGGCAAATTCCAGCCTCGTTCATCGAGCTGTTACCAAAGACACAGTACTAGAGAACAGTCTGAAAAGAAGCCTTAGATGAAACTTCAACCCCTTGTGAATGTGTTTTGCCAGTGGCATTAACAGAGCCTGACATGCTAAGATCTCCTCAACCCTAAGCTTCCCATTGGTGGCTCATGGGAAGTTCCTGAGTGCCATGGAAGAACAGGAAGAATTACCGGAATAGACAAAGAAGTCTCCTTTCTCATCTTCTTAATGATCCCTTTTTATACATAACCAAATCTTTTTACCTCATCACTGGGAAAAATGCTTAAAAACAGGTGTTCACTAGGTATAATTACCTCCTGTAAATCCAAACCTATGATAAGGGAAGCCTAAATCAAACATGTTCTGCTCACAATGCTTCATAAGCAAAATCCACCTTTGAAATGCTTTGAAGTAATGACAAATTTTCACATACATGCCAAGAGTCCGAACTTGTTCTGAAACACATTCTTCATCACACACAGCTGATAATACAGATGCTGAAGCAAAATTCAGATTTACAAAGCACCTTGGACCTTACCTGGTGTTCTCTATCAAACAAACCACCATGAAGCCAGAAGGAGTTTGAGAAGAAAGGATTCAAAAACCACTTCATCCTTATTTATGAGACTAAATTACAAACAAACATCATCCAAAGAGTACTCACCTGATTGGGCTCATGACATATAAATCAGAGCTTCATAATGAAGAGGAGAACAGGCAAGATGAAAACAACAACAAAGCAACCAGAAGTTGGCATGTTCCTTCCTGATACTGCTCTGCTTGCTAAAGAACCACTCTTCTCTCAAAGGCAAAACATTCTGCAGAAATTTCCTACTTTTGATGAGAATCTGTTTTGAAAGAAAAATAGAGAAAAATAAATCCCTCTACCTTTTACAACACAGCTTTTCATTTTCCTGGAAATAAGTTTTTATCACAAAGTTTTCATTGTACGTTGCAACAGAAAATATTTATAAAACAAAACATAGGAATAAACACATCTATCACCTGGTGCTCTGAACTTTCCATTTCTGAGAAATCCTTTGGATTTTGTGCTATTCTGGAATAATTGTGTTTTTACATTTTGAAATTTTACCTCAAGATGGAAAATCTGGCTTTGCCTCTCCCCCTGCCTTTGTGTCTCTGGCTGCTTATCCTACACCCTTAGGAGTCAGATATGTGTCTCTTTCAATGTGTATCAGCAGTTGAGCTGTGGTTGGAGAAGACAGCTGCTGATGTAGGGGGCAACCAACTGTGCCAGTGGCAAAAAGTCAGCCTTTGGGAGTTTTCATCTTTCCTCAAGTTTACTAGGTAAGTGAAAACATGAGCAAGAAAGCATTTAGTTTGTCTGAGGTTCCTTTTAGGATCTGTATTGGAAGATTCTGGGAAAAAATAAAACACACACACAAAAGAAGGGGCAGAAATGTTCCCTTTTGAAGCTCAGCTGAGCCCAACATCCCATTATTAGGGGTGAATTTGACCCATTCTGCCCACCAGCTGTATCTGCTGCACCTTGGAGCATGTACTAGACCTTTGACTGATTTAGTATTTAAACGATATACAGTACCCATCCTGTTAAATGTAAATTGAATGCACGCTTACACTTTAAGACAATTTAAAGTGTCACCTTTACAGCTTTACTGTGACATTTCATGAACTCACAGCCATGTCTTTCCACTGATAATGCCAAGCTGAACTGACTGGGCTAAATCCAGCAGTGGGGTAACCAAACGCTACACTCCTGCTGTCAGAGGAGTTATACCCACGTACGCCAGGGCTCATTCCAGGCTTTCATTATCTGGCATAATTTATGTGAAAAAGCAGCTGAGAATAGCAACATTTCAGCTGTTACACACACTATAGACACAACGTTCCCTAGTAACGTACGCTGGATTATCTCCTTTGACTACAATGGAAGCACCTTGATTGGTGCTGGATGGGGACCCAGCCCTAGCTGAAAGTAAAGACAAAGAAACTCTCTTTAAACTGAATTGCTCTTGGAGACTGATGACATAATTAATAGCAATTAATATGCTGACAGTATAAGCTAACAACACAAAGCAAAGCCTTTGGGTTCAAGAGACGTACTTAGAGAGAAATGACTATCTCTCTGCTTGTTTCTGAGCAAGGCTGAACAGGAAGCGCTGATTCTTAGTGGGGACCTGGGCCCTAGAGCCCGGATTTCAAGGTAGTTAGGAACACAAAGATGCAAATTGATAATTATCTTATAGGTGTTATCTTTCTTAATGTCTTTGAATTGAAGAGGTGTCTGTGAGTAAACAACCCATTGTTAGGCAATAGGATGCCTGTGGAAATCAGACTGCAGTAGTTCAGATAAGAACAAAGCCATCAGTGGGATCAACTATAATGGGAATAAACTATTAGCACAAGCAGGCAGTTCTCAGTGGAGCTCCTCTTCTGCTATGTGCAGCCGTCCCCCCAGGCAGCCTTCCCCACGGCCTCCTCCTGCCACAGCTCACTCTGCTCCTTGAAGGAATCAACAGCTCTGTTTGCAACCCCCAGCAGTCCCCCCATTGCAAAACAGGTGGCATGTCAGGCTTTGTGAGCATCCGTCATGCGGCGATGCCCACAGGGGGTAATCAGGAGGAAGGAAAAGTTTCAGATCAGCTTCCTCAGTTGCGGCCTCAAGTTACAGACTCCACTGCTACAAGCACCATAGTACCCAAAGGTAAGCTGTGCCCTTTCTTAGTTACTACATAGAATTGATCTGAAATACATTTGGGATAACGTTTGCACCAGCATTTAATATTAGAAGTCAGCACGTATTATGAAGTTTTATTGTGCTAATTCCCCTCACCTTGGACTCCTTACAGTGAGGGAGGAAAAGGTGTTTTTCAATGTTGAGCATTGTAAATAAAATGCATTCAGTGTTGTCAACATCTAGAGCTGGTAAATTGACAAATTCATCATCTCATTATGATCCCTGCACCTGTTCCAGTTTGCAGGCTGCGGTGTGGTTTAGCTCATGGATGGTGTGTGCATCTGTTTAACAGGGACAGTTAGCTGGCAGAATTTGTTTATAAACCCAGTGAAGAGCTAAATGAGGTAAAATGCATTATCTTACATGTTAATTGTATTTCACTGCAGACAAACATTTATTAAAGATGCAGACGGCAAACCATACATTCTAATTGTGTTTGCACCCATTTCTGGTTTTACCCTGCTTTCCAGAATTTCTTTCCCCATCATATTTCAGCGTTTCAAGATGCAGCCTGAGATATCCCTCCAGGAGCCCTTCCTGGCAGTGCCCTGGCATACACACACAGGTCTGCATGCAGGAGCAGGGTAAAGAGCCCACTGGAGCAATGTTAGAGGGATGCTGCCATGTCCTCCTGTCCAGCAAACATCCATGAAGAGATGCAAATTTCTGGGAATCTAAGCATCACTTTGAAATGACTTCATTAAATGTTCTGGGGGGTCAGCTTCACTGGTATTAGGAGCAGTGCTCCCCAGCAGCATGGCAGGAGCAAGACACATGATACTCAGCAGAGAGTGCCCGATGGGCCCAATTCGGCACGAACAAAATTTGGTGGTGGCTATTACTGCCAGACTACGTTTTCTCAGACCTTTAACGATCTGAAGATGAGGTGACAGAGGGACTCAGGAGCAGGAATGTGTACTGCTTAGTGATTTGGGAGCCAAGCAGAGCTGCCTGCAGCATGACCAGATCCAGTGGACAAGCTCTGTACGTACTGGAGAAAACCCTGAGCAGTGCTTGGGAAGCCTGAGGTTCAGCAGAGAATTAAACCCAACTCATTGAGTCCTTGCCCTGCAGTGCAACACAGGAATCTCCTCCTTCCTTTTCTGTCGGCCTGGGTAGGAATTCGGTCTCTGCAGGATGTGTCATTATCTGATCCTAAGCTTGTTGTTATGGGAGAAGGATGGCTGGTTCCTCTACATAGGAGAAATCCCTCCTCTTAGTTCCTTACTGCCTGAAGCCCTTCCAGAATCAAACCAACTTGCTGCCTGGTCCTGAATCAAGACTGAAATATGAACTGCTTGAGGACAAGGGCTCAGTTTGGAGGATGGACCAGTAAAGCGGAGCGGACCTGCTGCAGAGGAGCTGCTGAAAACAAAGTCGCACCATATCCTTCCACAGTTCCCATTTTAAGACAAAAGCAGCAACAACTTCGGGTCTTGGCTAGTTCCCTGATGCTGCTGAAGAAGACACATCTACAATTAAATTGTTGGCTTTTCGTCGCCATGTTTCATAACCAAAAACACACGGGGAAATCTCAGAAGATGGAGCTGTGCAAATGACTCAGTGATCCTTATGGATCCCTTCCAACTTGGGGTATTCTATGATTCTATGAAATGTGTCTAAAGGCAGCAAAGCAGCACCCGTTCCTCACTGGAGGCACTGCTGCGGGTCACCTGCCAGTGACCAACTGCTCCAGATCCTTCCTGGAGCTGAGGCAAAGTCCTGGCAAGTTACAGGCATCAGAGGTCAAATGTGAGATGAAAGGTTTCACAAGACCTCTGCAAAAGTATGAGTCTGGGTCTGAATTTACAGCCTCTGAGGGGAAAGAAAAACAGCATTGTTGGAGCAATAAGGGTGCTGAGAATGAAAGATACTCTGGACAGGGAGAGGAGGACTGAAAAATAAATCTACCGGGCTGGGAAGCTATATAGCATGTGGCTCTCATCCACTCTGCTCTTTGCCTCATATACAAAGAGGGTGCAGAATTAGATTCCCTAATCCGAATACTTTAGGACTCATTCTCTAATTTCCCTTAGAAATTCATTAGTTTTTTTTTTTTTTTTTTTTTTTTTTTTTTTAATGACTGGTAATGCTGCTTGCATTTTTTGGTTATGGGAAGATTAAATGAAGGAAATCTTTGCCTAGAATAATCATCCTTACTCAACCTAAATTTATTCCATTCCTCTGCAACTTTGAAAAAGAGCAGCTCTTTGGTCCCTGAAGCCACACTGAAGTAAAGCTCAACAGTTTTCTAAAATATTGCCATATGAGTAGAAATATTCAGTGCTGAGGAACTGATGTGGTGCAGGAATAAAAGGTTGTTTGTGAGCACTGGCTGCCACCAGCAATCCCACCAGTCTGACAACAAGAAACTGATAACAACACTTTCTGAATGTCTTCCAAAGCTTGGCAGAGATGCTTGCTTAATGCTTTTTACTCTTAAGTTCTTGAAAGTTTACCAGAGAAACGTGGCTTTACTGATGTGCAAGTGTCCTCCACACAAGCATGCATCTATAGCTGGAGGAAACCTGACACTGAATACAAGAAAATACTAATATTTAACACGTGCACATTAAGTGCAAATGCTTGGGTGCATGTTTCTGTTTTGCACTCCAGCTTCTCACCTGTAACACATAAATAACTTGAGTCCTGAGTTGGACTTATGCTCCAGGTTGCTCTGCAAATTTTAGTTATTTCTCAGTGTCAGTAAGATAAGATCACCATGCCTATGCTCCCTCCCTCCCTCCCTCTCTCCCTTCCTTCTTCTTCCTCCCTCCCTCCCTCCCTCCCTCCCTCCCTTCTTCCTTCCTTCCTTCTTTCCTTCCTTCCTTCTTTCCTTCCTTCCTTCCTTCCTTCCTTCCTTCCTTCCTTCCTTCCTTCCTTCCTTCCTTCCTTCCTTCCTTCCTTCCTTCCTTCCTTCCTTCCTTCCTTCCTTCCTTCCTTCCTTCCTTCCTTCCTTCCTTCCTCCTTCCTTCCTTCCTTCCTTCCTTCCTTCCTCCTTTCCTTGTATATCCCCTCCCCTACTCTTCCTTCCCAGTAGTACAGTTTTAAATTCAGAGCTCAGAGAATTTTGGATTCTATGCAATGCTTCAGCATAAAATTCAGTGCAATTCTCTACACAGTGTTACTGATGCTGCTGATGCCTTTATGTCTTAAACTATAGCATCTCTGTTTGCTCAGGTTGGATATTAGGAAAAAATTCATCTCCAAAAGAGTGGTGAGGCTCTGCCACAGGCTGCCAGGGGAAGTGATGGAGTCACTGTCCCTGGAGGTATTCAAGAAACATGTAGATGTGGCACTGAGAGACATGGTCAGTGTTACGGTGGGGATGGGTTGGTGGTTGGGCTAGGTGATCTTAGTGGACTTTTCCAACTGTAATGGTTCTATGATCTTATTATCTGAACACTCCAGGCCCCCCAAAATTGTGTCCATGAAAATTAAAAGAAAATATATGGAGGTAGGACCAGAACAAAGTCCTATAACACGTGTTTGAACCTGGATGTCTTGAAGTAAAAACCTACTGTAGTCAATAAGCCCCAACATTGTACTGTCATGGGCAAAACCCTACTTCTTAAAATGTATTAAAATGGAGAATGAAATTCTGGCCCTGTAGTGTCAGTAGTAAAGCTCCTCTTGTTTTAGCTGGTTGTCTTACTCCATACATACATAGATCTACCTTATAGTCTATGGTATTTCCAGTCTACATGCAGTTCAGCACATACAGTAAATCTGATTCAGTGTGGCTGCCAGTCTGTCCCCAGTTGCCTGGAAACCCCAGCCGGACATGGGAGATACTAAAAATCTGCCTAGGCACAATTCCTGAATAGAAGAAGAGATGCTGGGGATGACTTGAAGTATAATATGTATATGTATAAGTATAATAAGCTGCTTGTCTTTGTAGAGAGCCTCCCACCTTGGACCTACTTATGGCTTACACATGGTTTAAGCATGATGCTTTTTTTGAAGTAATGGCAGAAATGTGATGTATTTTAAAATGTCTATATGTGTCCTGTAAAGCAAACAACCCCCCAGCCCCCCCCACCCCTGATTCTAGCAAGTCCTCAATCCTGCCAAAACGTGGAGTGAAGCAGCATCAGTCCTGCCTGATCAGAGGGACACTCCTGCTGGGTTTCTGTGCTTTGTTGCAATTCTCCAAAATTAATAGGTAGCATTACCCAGATCCAAAATCCAGGAGAAAAGAAGGTAAAGAAATTCCTTGTTCTACCTGATCAGCAAACAGGCAGGGACAGGCATAGCTGCTGAGGGAACCAAGGTGCGCCCATGTGGGATCTTGGCTTTGCACTCACTGCTTTGAGGCCTGACTCCCATGCCTGGGGGACCTGTGAGCACTGCGGTCACACAGGGCTGCTCCAGAAACAGAAGGAGAAAGGGACCATGAGCAGCAGGAGCAGGCAAAGTTTGCTTTCTCCATCTGTTTTGTATTGAGAGAGCTGTTACTGTGAGTTAAGTCAGCTGAGACATCCCAAGTCATTGCAGCCTGAATATTTAAGCTAGACTATAAATATCTGATTTTACTTTTTTTTTTCTTTAATGGTGATTATTATTTATGCTTTCTTCCTCTTTACCCTCCTTTGATTTAGCAGCACGAGGACTACACTTCAGCATGTCAGTTGGAAGCAGCTGTCAGCCCCAATGCAGATAGCTCCTTGTGGCTTAGGTACATCAGGATTGCAGTGACTGTCTCCCCTCTGCACCGTGACCCCAGGTGGCTCAGAAGTACTTCGGGTCAAACTTATTATATACTATTCACTATCCCAATAAACAAGTAGTGTGTTGTCACATTTGGAGTGCTGCGTATTTTTCTAGTAATTACGCCTTATTATATATTTACCATTCAGAAAATGCAGGTGTGGGCTGTTGAACTGGGGCCAATAAGAATTCGCCGAACTGGCAGCAATTCCTCAGTGAGTCATGTTTCACTGTCTGTTGGTTTTATAACTGTTTTCACTACTAATTTAGCTCTGCGATGCAATATGCAATTAGTCCTATTATGGAAGCAGCTGTATTCAGTTTTACAATGGCACTTTCCCCTTTGGCTTGTACCAGAGCCTGTTGTGGTTCTGCTGATTTGATGACTGAAGTTGTAAAGTGGTATCTGGATGAGCCACAGCGAGCCATGAGCCTCATGCAAATATGATTCTTGCTTATACACCACTGCTCTAATGCTATTTCTTACAGCCCAATTAGAAATGCGGTCACAGAGAAAGCTGTTTCTTGCTACAGTAAGTAGTATTGTCATGCAGCAATTTGTTGCCACGCTGGTATCACCTCTGGAGTCTTGCAGCTTATTATAAATAACATTTGTCAGGCAGAATGTGCAGGCAATAAGCTTCTGCTTGGAAATTAGCTCTTGCAGGCTTCAAAAATCAGATCCTGGGCCACAGTGCAGCCCTGAGGCTGAAAAGGGACCAAAAGAGAATGGCCCTTGAGCCACCAGCTTTGTTATTGCCTATGCACAGCACTTCAAGGAAGAACACCAGCAAGCCTCTGTCTCCAAATCTGTGACAACTGAACAGCAGCGAAGTAAATACAAATATCAGTCATGCTAGCTAGCTGCCTTTACTGTCAGTGAGGATGTGAGGAAAATCTAGTACATATTGTGCATTAGTTTAATCCATATTAAAGCAACTCTATTAAACGAGCAGAGTCTTGAGAAACTGCTGAGAACATTCACTGCATTTTTCTACTGTGTTATTACCCATTTTCACACCCCTACATATGTTATGGTTTTGTTGCGTGTCACACAAAATGGTAATTTGGTTGTGAAAAAATGAGAAATCATGACATTTCACATGTGTTTTCAGTAAAGCAACAATTTTCCTTGTAACGGGCCCCAGTTTTCTTCCTCAAGAAATAGGGCTATTTACAATGAAAACGTTCCTGTTGTGGTGGAGTAATGACACGAAGAAAGGAACCAGGCTGAACACTGTGCAGAAAAGTTAAAATGCCTACATTTCAAGTGCTTTGAATTTCAGGTGAGCGTGCTGCAGCCTCTCAAACACTGCCCCGCTGACTGGAGCACACCAGCAAAGGAGCTGGCCCCAGCCGAGCCTGTCCACTTGCTAGGATTGTTCCTGATCACTGTTGCCTGCAGTTATCATTCTAGTCAGACTGTTGCAGTAGAAACTATTTTCCAGGAACTTTTCGTGATGAGAAACAAAGGAGCTCTCTGCTCTGCAGAGAATAGCCATTTGGGAGAGCTGGACCAGCTGAGAGTTGGTCGTTTGCCCAGACCTTATCATTTTCTATCCAGGCTGGCTTTATGCTAGAGTAAACAGCTGGAACTATGCACCATATTTCATCCAAAGCATGTAAAACAATAATGAACTTTATGGTTCTATAAAGATTCGCAAAATTATTCCCAGGTCTAAAGTTTAATTGTTTAATGTCACCAAATGACTTTGCAATAACTGAGCACAGTGGAGTGGCAGAAGTTAATCACTTGACTGAAGTGAATTAAGATTTTCTAAAGCTACATTTATCACTGTAATTTCAGGCTAATTTCATTTTCCATTCATAAAATATGATTTCAGTTTCTGTATCTCTATGAGCTGTGGAAAAGGAACGTGCCTGTTTTATAAAACATGTTTTTGTCAAACAATGTCAGAGGTGATGTACATACTGATAACCGGAAAAGGCTAAGCTTATCTTGGCATCTTCAACTCGCATTGCACGTGCCTTAGCACTGAAGACCATGTGCTGTTGAAGGCTTCGCTTTTGAATCTCAATAGGCCAAATTTTCAGCATTAGCTTTGATTTATCTGTTTTTCCAGACCTCCTGGTCAGGAGGCAAACACAGCGCCAGCCATGCTGGAAGCAGGAGCCAGTTGGGACAGCATTCCTCAAAGTCAAGCCAATGAACCAAAAGAGCTGTCCCCAAGGGCTGTCCACCCTCTGGTCCTTCAGTCACCAGAGCAGAATGAAGGAGGCACAGCTGGCTCACTGTCCTTCTCAGATGTATCACACACCCAATGTTTGTCTATCAGGACAGGGAGCTCAGCTGGGTCTTGGTCTGCCTGAAGGGCGCAAGGAGAGTCTCCCAGAGCCAGGGTGAAGCTTCCAGATGGACTAGAGGGAAGGAAAATACCCATGCCATTCTCAAACATGCCTCAAGTTCACCATCAACGTAGTTCGCTGCAGGTAGTTGCACAGTGTCTGGTAACTTGGCAAATAGTGGCTTTTGACATTTTCTCTTTGGACAAATGCATGAAGAATGAATGAATTCTCCTAGAGTGAACTGTACCAAATTCTGGACCAAAATCTGTAAAACACTGAACCCTCTGCTCATCTTTTGTCGTGGCTGAGCGTTTAGCATCCACAGTCTTTTTCATCTTGCAACGCTGATGGACAAATAGACAAAGCTGCCCATGATGATAACGTCTCTGCAGAGTTTCCTAGACATCTAATAGCTCAGATAAAACCGGGACCCATATCAGTGTAGCTATTTGGTGTTTTTTTAATTTATATGGAAATGAGGCCATCTTCTACCACCATTTTCTTTCTCTCCCTCTTGCATAATCTCCTTTCCCATGAAGGAGGCAAAATATACTACGTACGGTTTTTCGTTAGTAACGAAGATCCGAATGGTTAGTTCTGCATACAACAGCTTGCACATTCCCACTAATCGGAGTATGTACTCAGGCTGTGGACACACATGCTGTCCTGGTCTGAAATTACTTCCAGGTTAGGACATCACTGCCTGCTCATTTCCCCTGCTTTCTCTCCTTCACATTTTATTGGTTTGTTAGAAATTAGCCACAAATCCGGCCTACTTTTAGAGTCTTTTGCATTCATTTGTTCCAACTGTTGTACTCCTCTCAACTCTTCCTCTCATACAAGTACAATTTATTCCCACACATGGCAGGCATGCTCATGAATTATTTATATTGCTTTGATAACTTATACTTTGAAAATAATGAGGGAAGCAAATGTTTCCAGTGTAGGAGTCATAACAAGCAAGAAATCCAGCCAAGCTGCTGGGCAAGATGGTGGTAAAATGCCCCAAGTTAAAAAAACATAACTTCTCAACGTCCAAAGAAACATCACAAGAGTCATTCAAAGCAATCACCTGCCCTGAGAAACAGTGCTGTTCAGCTCAAATTAGGAGCCAACATCTTGCAATGACTAAAGAGGCTCTCATTTCTCCAGTTTACAGCCTGCACATGGGAAAAAATTTTGGCAGACTGAGGGTTGAATACACGTACAGCTGTCTCATCTATTGCATCTGACACACGTCCTGGACAAAGGTTGTGTGGGATAAACCAATGACAACTTTCCCACATACTTGCACACAGGGAGAAACTACCACCTCCCCTCACAAATTAAAAAGACTGAGGTCTGCTGAGAAGAAGAAAATTGACTATACACACCAGGGGAAAACACTATGTGATACAGTTTCCATGGTGCTTTGGTCTTACATTGCACTGAGAAAAAAAGTCAGGCTCTGCTTTTGCTTCCTGAACAGAGTCCACCTCACTAAGCAGGGGATGCAATATCTAATGAAGTAGTTCATTTAGGCAGAAATTTGGTAAGAGCCTGAGAAAATTATTCAATCCTTTTCAGGCGTTAAACAAAACAGAAATGGGCAGGAAAGGATACGCTATCTCAGCAAAGGAGCAAGGAAAGTAGCAAAATGATGACTTGTTTTACAGAGACTTCACCCTAAGTTTGCGCAGAAGTGGTAGGAAGTAAAGCTTCATGAAGGCATTGTAATGTTAGCAGCCTGGAGTGCAAGGAATCAGCCATTTCACCCCACATACTGACTGCTGGGGCTTTGAGCAAGGCAGTCTGCCCGTGGGCTGACATTGACGGCAGAAGAGGCCATGCGGCCTAGCATCACGTACTGCCTGACAAAATGTCTCCTGTGATACTTTTGTCACCAGGACTACTGAGCTGGATTAGATCAGTACGGATGTACGTTCCATGGGTTGTCATAGCAACGAGGAGCTAGGCAGGTGGAAAATGGCTCCCACCTATCTTCCCCAGAATTCGTGGGGCTGTGTGGGATGGAGCTGGGGGCTCAAGGCCTTGAGGCCTGGCAGGTGAGGCCTGGAAGATGGCCCTGCCTGCAGAAGCCTGTGTGCCCCTGTGCCTGGGCAGCTCTGAATCCCAAGACCCAGAGGCCCTCCAGTCTCTCCTTCCTTTTCTTCAATAGATTTAAACTTGGCATTTCTCTGCTTTGCGATGGATGTGCAAGAGGAACAAACACTGAAATACTTCAGGAAACTGATAATTCTAAGGTTTCAGCTGTAATTCAGTATGGTTGGTAAATGTGATAGAAAAAAAAGTTAGATAAATATTCTAAAAGTATAATTCAATGAGGATTTGCAGTCTCTATGTTTTACTCACTAGGCTGCACAAAAAGAAAAAGAAACTTCAAAATGAAGATTCCTAATTAGAGATTTTACTTTTTCCCTTGGAACATTTTGACATTTTCTTTTTGCTGTCCTGCAGCAAAGTTATTTGAGACTTAGCCTCGTCTCCCACCAAAGCCAGTGAGAACCACAAAGCACTGTTTTTCCTGGAGCCGAGTGACATAATACTCAGCTGCACTTCCTTAGCAGGCCATATTGCCCAAAGACCGTCAGTCTTTTACTTGTTCTGTATTGATTTGACAGATTGTCTGTCCCAACCTACTCCATTCTCCTTACACATTTTCCAGAGCCAAATACTATATTGAACAGTTTTTTGTGCTGTTTAAAAAAATTGTATTTTTCCACAGAAATCAGTCCCTCCCAATTTTAAAACCCCTCTGCCAAAAAAACGTCACCCAAATATCTTAATATCATGTTTCTTCCTATTGTTGATTTTGGAAACTGTTGGATCGTTTGGCTGTAGTTCTGTACCCTCAAAGAAATCAGCTGGAGACAGAAAAATGTCAGCTCAAATAGTTTAAGCCTGGTAAAATGATAAGCAAATGAAAACAGCCTTACTAAGATTGAGAAGCCCAACACTTGTGCAGCCAGATATCCAAACTAGATCTTCCACTCATCTAAAGAAAAAACAGATAAGAATTCAGGAAATAAACTTCATATGATATTGCTAAAGTTAATGAAGAAAGACAGGAAGCCCACCTCTAAAGAAGGGAAAAGTCAAGTTACAGGAAAAGGAAATAGGTGTGGAACAAACTCTTCGGTTATGTAGTTGCATCAGTTTGGAGGTGTTCAAAACAAGGCTGATACAAAAGGTCACTATAACTGTTCCTCACCAGGGTTTGGACTAGGTGACCTGAAAGGTCTTTGCCAAAGCTATTATCATTGGTACTGTGATACCTTTATAAGACAGCTTTTGTACTCCAATAACTCAAAAATTGATGTTCTTTTTAGAATGACATTTCACAGCCTGTAAATCCTAAAATGGACTAATGGGTTTGACTTTTTGGGGTAGAAGATTGGTCTTAAATGTATAGGACTAGCTTGTGCTCAAAACTTTTGAGCCTTTATTTGTTGGATGAGAAATGGCTCACATGCTTCCCCTATTGATAATGATGGTTCAGATGATGTCATTAAAGTTGAGAAGGTCAACAGTCTGTGAACCACAATTTAAGTAAATGGGCTTTGAGAGAAAGCCTTTGAGCCAGCCCATGCCATGGTTGTCTGACATTAACTAGATAGATACATTTCTTTGGAGATTCGAGGGATACTCAGATGTTTTCTTACAGACAAACTTAAACTCATCTTATGGGTTATGGTATTTCTACAAGTTTGTTTGTTTGTTTGTTTGTTTTTAAATGGAGGCTAATATTCACACGTACGGTTTCTTGGCTTGAAAGGGGATGATTCTTTCTGCACAGAAGAGGACCAAAAAAGATAAGAGATGGTAAAAGTAAATGTGATTGCAATCTCTCTAAGTTACTTCTCCCTCTACTGCTACAGGCACTAACATTGGTTTTAATTACATATAAGACCAACTCCAGGGCTACATCTGAGATATTGCATTTGAGATATATACATTTGAGATAGCTCCTGAATCTTACTCAGCAAGTCCCTTAGCAATTCCTCAGTGCTATTTCTTGAGAACACCTGAGAAAATGAAGAGTTGCTCAGTGCCTCAATCATCATGTAGGTTGTATCAGAATGATGATATTTTTCTCTCGTCATTACAAGTGAACAAATAAAGACAAGTTTGTATGATACTGGTTTGTACACAGATTGTAAAAAAATAAGTCAAGTTAAAAGAAAAAACAGGTGTGGGTTTAGTGTGCACACTGTACTTAAGCAGCAGCAAAACAGAGCCCCATCCAGCTCATGGTGGCATATGGCCCAGAGCAAATAGCAGCTGTACAAAATTTGTGTGTATTTTTTGTACAGTTCCTTTGACCTGAATATTTGTCTTGTGGAATTTCAGACAGAATAAGAAGCTGTATTTGCTGTCAAGGTAGGCATACCACACGTACCCAAGTACCTAATCCTGCATTCCTTGTGCATTCCAGGCACCCACAAAGTCAATGAGAATTTGAGATGCAGAATGAATACAGGGCCAGGCACATCATTTGAATATTTTAAGGAATGTTCTTGGATTTTTACAGTTGATGTCATGTTTTCTACCCCATCAATATGGATTAACAATGGTCCAGAGCAGCAGGAACTCATTTCTTATTCATATATGCTAATTGCATGGTGCTGGATAGCAGCGATTTCTTCCTAAACTTAAAGTTTGTGTGGGGATTTTTTTTTTTTTTTCAGCTAACAGAATAGAGAAAGGATGTGACTATGAAGCAGAGAAGTGAAGAGGATTTAACACAAACACTGAAATATTCCATACCTCTAAACATGTACTCCATACTTTAAAAAGACCTTATACAATTCACATGGATATAATCCATCCTTCCTTAATCTGAACCCCAGCTGACTTTGAGGTAAGACTGTAAATCCTATAGTGTATTTTTCTTTATTGTTTCAATACGTTATTTCATTTTTTGAAATCTCTATGGAGGTAATTCATTAATAGTTTCCTATTTTCATACCACTGCAGTATCCAGTATCTTAGAACAATGCATGAAGTAGTACAACCACTTGGTGTGTGAGACAGAAGTGTATACAAAACACGTGTTATCCTCTTAATAAGAGTTCTAGATCTAATGTTTCATATTAAAATACATTTATTTTGCAGAAGACGGGTCCAAAGGTAACCCGTCTTTGCGCTAAAAGATGGTGTAGTGTGAGATGCTGGTCCTTCAGTTCTGCTAATCTTGGCTGGCTTCTGATGTGCTGGATGGGACTGCTAGCTGGTGCAAATATTTTTGCTGATATTGTCTGGTTATGAGAAAATAGATGGGAGTAGAGTTGTTTCAACTGGCACAGGCCTTCAGCAATGATGTTTTTAAAAATTTGCATTTTTTCTAATGCTTTTTCATTTCCTAATTTATCTGTCTCTAGCCAACTGATCTACAGATTTAGCAAACGGAACTCAGGAGTCTGTGGACAGATGAGCACGGAACAGTGTTATTTATGTTTTCAGATAATGCACACAACAAATCTGTTTTTCTCTCCTAGTCACCAATGCCAACTAGAAACATCTATCATCATTTTATAGGTCATCACATCATCATATGGATATAGAATCTGTTTTTCACAAGCTCTTTGATTAGATTACTAGTATTAGATTATGGGGGCTTTGCTGATGCTAAAAGCCTGTTTACTTATAATTATGAAAATAGTGCCAGCAAGCTACGGCCTCTTTCCTCTCTTTCTCTGCATGCTCTGAATTCAAGGTGCTTTCTGTTCGTCTTTGAGTGCTGTTATATGACATCTATTGCCTTGGTGTCTATCCACCAGCATTCACAGCAGACACTAGAAATTTGGCAGCAGCTGTGGCCTGTGGGTATCTCAGCTGTAAGCAAAGATTACTCGCAAGGCAATTGCATTTGGCTTTAAAATTCCCAATACATTTAAAGGCAGGCAGGGGACCTTGTTTTGAAAACCCAATGAGACCATGGGGTTTGGGAAGAAATCCATCCTTCCGCTTCACCACAGCTCTGCCATGCTGCACTAAGCAGAGCAGTGGCTCAATGACTGGGCATCCCGAGCCCCTGCCTCATCCCATTCCATGTGGGAGGCAGAAGGAGCAATGAGATGGGCACTGGCCAGCCTTCTCCTGTATGCCTGGGAAATCTGCCACTGGAGGAAAATCCCCAGCAGGAGGCTGCCATGTATTGCCTGCTCGTGCAGTGCACGGCATGACGTTGGCATAGGAATCAAAGCAGGGTAGAAGGTCTGTCATAATACGTGATTTTAAAACTAGAAAAACAAGGGGACCGACGCTTTTTTAGTATACGTTTTGCCTTATAGATGGAGACAAAGAGGAGGGGAGAAGACAGTGTTCAAAAGGAAGGAAATGTGTTTATCTCTTACATAAGAAACATCTCTTTGTATAACAACAAGGAGAATAATATTACCTTTGTGCTATGCTAAATAATCAGAGCAACAATTGCAAACACAATTGGACTTTCAAGCAAGAATGAGATGAGAATGCCAAGTCTACCACGGCAGCTCAACAGCACCAGCACCTGGTAACGCTGTTTCTTTCTGTTAGCAAATGAGCATCTGTCTGTCTGTATGTAGAGCGTTTATATCTAATGCTGTCCATTTGGATTGTAGATATTGCATTTCCCTAGAATTAAAGCAACTCGCCTTATAACTTCTGAGAGATTATTAGGTGTGATTTTCAAAAATATCCAGCTTTTATAGTAAAACTCCTTTTTTTTAGAGCTAAACCAGTTGAGGATCAGGCACATTTGAAAATCATATCCACCTTTTTGAAGACACAAAAGTGCATTTTGTATTGACATAATAGTACATCTCATTCCAAGTTTTTCACAACCAGTTGGAAGATAAGTTTCATATCATGCCTAAAATGCACGTGTTTAGCATATTCAAGCAACAAAATAGTAATCCAGAGAAAACCAAATATCCTTTCCCAACTCCTTGCTCTCTTTTGCCTTTACTCCATTCAGTCTGTCCAAGATTGTATGTCCAATGTCCTATCCTGTATCAAATATCTGTAGCTTCTCTTCCCTCCTTAGTCATCATTTAGCCTCTTCTGACACCACCAGACCCATTTGCTAAAAATCTTGTTAATTTTCCTCTTGTTCTTATCCTTTTGGTGCCTCCTTTTCTTTCAGGGCTTCATTCAGACCATGCAGCTCTTGCCCCTTGTCATGGGCAGAATTTTCAGTCTTCTTTCATTATACAAATTCAAATATTGTTCAAGTTCTCCAGATCCATTTCGGTGAATAAAGTGCTCTTTAAAAGCAGTACTGTTAGTAAACCATTTGTGTATCTTGAGTGCAGATCTTTCAATGTAAAATTAGGAAAAGCCCACATAAATTGTTGGGAAAAGAATGTGAATTGCTTTGCTTATTTCACCTGCAAATATTTCAACTCAGAACACTGATATACAAAATATTATCACAGTTTTGTTTGCATCACATACAAAAGCATCTAAGCATTTCTGAAAGTCTAGGAGACTCGGGGACATGTGTCTTTTTTTTTTTCCTTGCCCACGCATCTGCATATTTGATATTTTGGAGGAAATAAAAGGCATTCCCAGATCTGTTATAAAAACATTTTGGCATAGATTTTTTTTTTTTTTTTTTTTTTTGTCATGGAATTTTGAAGTTTGGTGTTTGTGGTATTATAATTATATTCAATATTTAGTTAGTCTTTAGCACTTAAAACTTGTCAGCTGCTTTTCAAGTGTTTCTGTTCACAGACGTTCTTTGTGGTGCATCCCACAGGGATACCTGGTATGACTCTGGGTTCTGAGCACTCAACACTGAGCACTCCTGATCTCTGCTCAGAGACGGAGCCATTTCTGTCATTTCTGGTAGGACAGAATGGCGCTGCTTCTGATTCACTATCTGTTTTTATAAAGGTTTGCAACCTGTTGGTGTTTCTACTGCATGGGCCTGAAGTCTCATCCTGTAGTCCTACTGGAGAGCATGGCCTGGCAAGAGAGGTCTTCTGCTTCTGTTCTTTCTGGAAGGAAATCTTCCTATGCTACTTCTTCAAGGTATTTCCTAGAAAGAGCAACCTAAAGAGAGAAAATAAAAAAGATCAGGCTTCTTCTTGACCCAATATGGGCCAGTATGCCCAGACACATAATCAGTCTCCATTCCTCTGTTGTCAGCGCCTGTTGCTAGTGATGCTTTCATTGCAATTCAGAATTTTGCCTTTCAAGCACAAATGCCTCATGGTGGCCTTATGAACTACAGTAAATTCTGACCTTTTGAATATAAAACAGCTTTATGAAGCAGGGAAGAGTCTAGAGCCTCCATCTGTGGCAAAGCAACACTCCAACCCACAGTGGGAACAAAGAACATCATATGTTCCTGTGTGTGTCTGTTCATAGCAGCAAGAACGGCAGGTGGACTATAAACCTCTGCTTCTCCTCATGAGGTTCAGTGTGTGGGTGGGGGCATTTTCTGCCAAGTTTGAGTCTGTCAGGTAAAGAATTGGTGATGACCTTCAGTTTCTGAAAGATCCTCTGGGCACCTGTTAGTCCTCGGAAACAACCTCACCACCCACTCCTTTAAGAGAAAATTAAAATGTTAGGGTTTTTTGGGGATCCAGATGATTGCTTGACTCTTCCTTCTGATCAAAAAAGAAAAGAAATAGGAGTACCCTAGAAAGGGATAGTGATACAAGGAGAAACCCACTGCTTCTGCTGTTATAAGTTCTCTTTCATTTATCTGACAACAAAAACTCTAAAGAATGTCAGAAGTGGCTTTTCTTTAGAAAAATGTCCCATTTTTTTCCCAAAAGGACATTTACATCCACACGTTGGCCACCCAGCCCCGAATATAATTTTACCAAATTGTTACACTTACATCTATATTTAGACACAAATCCTTTGATGATCTCAGTGGGGTTCTACATGAAGAAAAAGGTCCATTCACGGGAGTCTAATTATAAGAAAAGAGCCCTAACTTGAAAATACAGCGCCTGCCATCTCAGTATAGTATTAGATGGTTGGTGAAGTTTTGAAAGCAAGTTTTGTGGAGCATCAGAAGTAGATTTTCAGATAATGACTCTCCATTTCCAGCTGACATCAGCTGGAATTCCTTGTTCTTGAGACTTCCAGAAAGTAGAGTTTTATACCTTGCTTTACACATCACACATTTTAGAATCGTTTCCCAGGGAAGCTGTGTGTTTTCCATAAAAAGGAAAGAAACTCTACTGCAACTTTTACTCAATTTCAATATTTGTCAAAAAAAAAAAAAAAAGTTGCGTTAGTCTTCCTTCTCCAAATAACCAAGTTAAGGTTTGCAGCCAAAGTTTGACATCTTGAGTTTAATGTAGTCAAAGTGCACAAGAAAACTTGCACATAATTTAGACATCGAAAGCACTTGTTTAAAAGGGAAGAGCAGGTTTAATTGAGCATACAGCCATGTCAACTTGTCACTCCTGGAACAGGTAGTGTCGGCAGAATGGGGCTGTAGATGTCTGACTAAATCCTGAATTTTCAGGGGAAAGGGACTAATCCAGCATTTTTCTGACACCTAATGACCCAATGGAAAATGGAGAACGTTTGGGATTCACTGTATATTCAAGCCCGGGGCGGTATGATAGCAGAAATGGTAAAGATTTATCCCTTTGATTTCTTCAAACTGGAAAGTATTGGCTTAGTTGAATATAGGGAACAGAAAGAAGCCCAGCTCGACTCAGTATTTTGCCTTTTGTCAGAACAATGCAATTGAATTTCTGTAGGCTGACTTCTTGTGGGGTCATAGTTAACCTGGAAGCAATGGTTTCCAGTGTTAAAGAAATCCCGCTGAGCAGGACTGGCTGCAGAAATCAGAGCCTCATTAGTTAAAAAGCAAGGATCAGAAACACTTGTCAAACACAGTACATGTTTTGGATGAATAAAGAGAGGATACTGGATTTCACAGCAACTCCCACTAGTACAGTCTGAGGGATGTAAAGGGTAGAGCATAGCCCTGCCAAAAAGACCCGGGGGAAGTGGTGGATGGCAGCTGGACATGAGCCAGAAATGTGCCCTCACATCCCAGAAAGCCAGCCATATACTTGGCTGCATCAAAAGAAGCGTGGCCAGCAAGTCAGGGAGCTGATCCTGCCCCTCTGCTCTGTGCTATGAGGCCTCACCTGGAGTAGTTTGTCCAGACATGGAGTCCTCTGTACAGGAGAGACATAGATCTGTTTGAGCACCTTCAGAGGAGGGTCACAGAAATGATCCAAGGGATGGAACACCTCTCCTACAAAGGTAGGCTGAGAGAGCTGGGGCTGTTCAGCCTGGAGAAGAGAAGGCTCCGAGGAGACCTGAGAGTGGCCTTTCAGCACCTAAAGAGGGGACTGTAAGAAAGAAGGGGACAGACTCCTCAGCAGAGTCTGTTTTGATAAAACAAAGGGAAATGGTTTCAAGCTAAAAGAGGGGAGATTGAGACTAGATATAAGGAAGAAGCTTTTTTACAGTGAGGGTGGATGCCCAGAGAGGTGGTGGATGCCCTGTCTCTGGAGAAAGTCAAGTTCAGGCTGATCGGGGCTCTGAGCACATGATCGAGCTGTAGGTGTTCCTGCTCCTTGCAGGGGAGTTGAACCAGATGACCTTTAATGGTCCCTTCCAACTCAAACAATTCTATGATTCGGTGATGATTTAATGAATATCTAAAATGGTGTAATGTACTTGTCAACATAATTGCATGATTGTATGATGATCCTGTTAAGCATTACAATTTATTTTTCCACTTTTTTTTTGTTGTTGTTGTTGTTGTTTTGGGTAATTTTGGACTGTATTTTTAAGCAGTTATATGTGAATTACAAAGGAACGAAACAGGTAAGAAAAAATATAATTCAAATATGATCATGAACTGGCTTTTTAGACGTAAGCAGCTATGATAGCTGTACTCCTTCCTCATATCTCTTTACAAACAAGGCTTCATAATGATAATGGCAAAAGGAAGAGAAGTACATAGTCTCAAGAGAATTACGTGCATTCCTCAGAAAATCATACAATACAGATGGTTGATCGTAGCACCATAGCTGTTGGATTAAAAAAAAACAAACCTGGGACATCATGGTCTTCCTGTAGTGAAAGACCAACTAGACAAGGAAAGAGGAGCAATGAAAAGTCACAGAGAAGTGTGGTGGTTTGCTAAGACTGCTCAGTATAAGTTGGTAGCAGAGCTGGAAAGAGAACCAAAGAATTTTGAAATTACAACTTCACCTAGCAGGCTGTTACCTTCCTGGTGTGCTTCCTCATCAACAAATTTACAGCACCCTTACAAACCTTTTGTCCAGGAGGTACCCTATTCTCCAGCTCCTTGTGATAGAGCTGCTGCTACTGAAAGTAACCATTGTTTCTTTTCTGTAGGAGGCTCTGACTTTCCTTTTTCAGTCATTTCTTAAGAGTCATATGCCATATGGGAGCACCATTCCCCAGAAAGGGACAGCTTAGGTTCATCATGCTCTGTGTTTCTCCCACAGCAGCCAATGCGTACTCTCTAAGCACCCCAGCTATGAGCTTCAGCATCCCGAGGCAGCAGCAGTCTTGCAGAGAATTGGTGGCAGCCTCAAGGCCCTGCCCTGCCCCCAGCCTGGAGGACTCCTGGAGCTGCAAAATAGCCCTACTGAGGGCCTGCAGGGCAACCTTCCTGAGACTGGAGCCTCCATCCACTGTGGTGATATCCCAAAGGATACGAGGCCTCACAGCGCTGCACGCTTATGAGGATACAACCTTAATACCACCAAGCAGCAAGTCACTGGGAGGGATGCATGTCGGTGTGAGTGCTTGTGTGGTGTATTGCAAATACACAAGATATGGCATATCACCAGCAAAAATGAGTTAACTTGGAAATTCCACCTAGGTTGGGCTTTTCTTGGTTCTATTAAAACATTTACATGTTTTTAAATACAATCGCAAAATAACACGCTAGTAGTTTTACTGACAAATAAATACCTTGTAAATACAAGGGTTTCTTACCACCATCACCACTCCATTTATCTTTTGCTTAAGTCCTTCCTCTCCAGAAATAATACAAATCAAGCCTCTGGGGCCTGTTTATGTAATGGGGATTTATGTCATTTCAAGACAAATGGCATTTGCTAAGTTTCAGGGAAACACCTGTATTAATTGTATTTCCTGCTCATGTGTTGCTTTTGTTTGCAATGAAAGAATTCATCTCAGGTGAGTTAACCTTGCTTTTAGAGAGGGCACCTGCAGTTATCTTAGTGCTTATTGTAAATCAAAACATGTTGAGCCTTTAAAGCAGTGAAATAAAGAGGTGCTGACAAGAGGGTATGCCAATAGGATTAGGAGCTTTTCTCACCGCTTGTATTATCAGGATGGAGAATTGAGTCATGTTAAATTACAGGGGGAAGAGATATTCCCAGAAATTCCACAGATCAGAGATTGACTCTCTCCTTCAGTAAGCCTATGGATAGGAGGGGCATTCTGTGCTTCGCGAGATTAAGAAGGAGAAAAAAAAAAGAAGAAGAAGAGAAAAAGACACCTCCCTTTTAGCCTTAGGCATCTATAATTGACCAAGATTTTTCTGCTTGTGATTTGATCCATCCAAACCCTGTTAGAGGTACTTGCCCCCAACTGAGACCAAGGCTGAGGTGAATGAGAATTAGGTGACTCACTCATATGTACTATACGTGCATTCACATCTATTAGGATAAATGACATGTCATTCAATTTAAGCACAGGCAACTGGAGATTGTCATATTTTGAAAATGACAACTGTTATTTATTTATTGAGAATATTTATACAGGTTTTTCCTAGGTACGGAGAATGCATTTTTCAGCAGCTGCCGAGACATGGGTGAATCAGGCGATTACACAAAAACCAGAGAGGCAGTTCTGCAGGCAGAGAAACAAAGCTGACGTGTACTGGCCACAGGGCTGGGTCAGCAGAGCTGAATGGTGCAAAGCCACCAGAGCCATTAAGCTAACACTGTTCTGTGGTCATTTTAAAAGGACTGATCGTGATGCTCTGACCCCTGCTATATTAATACAGTATTGCAGAAAGCAGTATGTTAGATGGCAGCAGGCAACCGTGATCTAGACTGGTTTTTAAGAATGGAAAAACTGGAACTAATCTGATGCTGATTTCCTGGATTTGGGGGCTAGGAGGAGATGGGGAGCTGAGGTTCACCTTCTCCTGCCCTCACCCCAATGCATTCTCCACCCTACAGCAAGGCTGTAGGCTCGCTCCTCACCATTTCT
This sequence comes from Gallus gallus, assembly GCF_016699485.2. Taxonomy (NCBI): domain Eukaryota; kingdom Metazoa; phylum Chordata; class Aves; order Galliformes; family Phasianidae; genus Gallus; species Gallus gallus. Next base: position 24,199,746 of record NC_052533.1, read on the forward strand.
GTTTAGATCAGGGTCATCTTTGTCTACCTCCATTGCTGGTCTGGGAGCTATTGCTTTAGAAAAAACATCATTGTTAGTGCCTTTCAAAAATACTACCAACAACATCCTATCTCATTCTTAAATGCAGATTGTTCATTAAATAGAAAGATAAGTAGGTAGGTAGGTTGATAGATGGATAGATATACAAACACGAAAAGGAAAAATCAATGTGATTATAAAGAGATGATATTATCAAGGTGGATATGAGTTTCCCACTCCTATATGGGTACAAAACAGAACTGTTCCATTTATGTCCAGTCTTTGGGATGCTAAATTATCACTGCAGCTCAATGGGATGCTCTCCAGAGTGGACACAAGGGACTCGGTTTAGTGTTGCTTTTTTTCTCCTAGATATCTTTATTATGTTTGTTTTCCAACACATTTAACTTCTAATACATTTAATGCCTCTGTGTCTCAGAATTCTGTTTTCTTTTTTTCCTTTGTTGGTTGGAAATCTTTTGGGGTTTATTCCTCCATAATTCTGACCTCCACACATTACACAGGAAGCTGGAGCGCTCTGTGTCTTTTATAAGTTCTGCTAATACTAAACTTTTGTGTCTGACGGTTCCATTATGCAATGATATGATTTACTGTGCATCAAAAGATCGCAGTTGCCACAATCATCACCTTGTTTGGTGTTCTGAGTTAGCTCTATGTATTTTCAGAAGACTTGAGAGAAAGGTATGACGGCAGTGAGAACTGCTGAGTGCCCTCAAATAGGAGCCAAGGCTGATCAGCTGTTTGGAGGAGGAAATCAAGCATTTACCTTGCAGTGTTAAACATGCTCTCCCCACTGAGAAGGCTGTCATCAAAGCACTGAGGCCGAAATTTTGTGCTGTGTGTTGACTAAAGTTAACTATCCAAACAAATAACCTATGCTTCTGCAACTCTTGCTAAGTCAAAGATGTGGACCCTCTGAAAATGAGTCAGGAGTTATATGACCAAAGGTGCCTCTGGAAAGGGTGCTTGGCTCTTAAACATTGCCCTGTCTGTTTTCATGCTTTACATAACTAATTTTCGTGAGGATGTACTTTGCCGGGTTTGGCACCAAAACAGATAAGAAAAAACAAACCCAAGACAAGGGACTGATTGAACTCCAGCAAACCTGTTTTGTTTTCTCATATATTTTTCCAACCAAATACTTCAGAGAATGATTGAAGAGGGGATGAAAAAACAAGAAGCTGGATGATCAAATTTTATTTCTAAACAGGAGCAAACCACAGGTAGCGAAAAGGCAGCTCTGCTCCAGCTCACGAGGCACAGAAGGAGCTGTGAAGAGTTCAGCTGTGTGGCAAGGACAGGGCTGCGGGCCAGCATAGCATTCTCCCACTTCAGCTCCCTCAGCACATGGCATGGTACAAAATGAGGGAAATACACAACTTCTCTCATGTGAATAACCTGCTTTTCGGGCTGGAGGTGGGATTTGCAGAATTTCTAATATTTTTCCAAATCAACCAGAACAATTTTTTTTTCTTCAATGGATAAGATGTAGCTGAGATCCAGGTAGTTTCATTCCACCTAAAGTGAGGTATTTCTCAATATGGGGGAAGGTATTTTTAGCCAAATTAGGAAAATTAACGACTTTCATTGATTAAACCCTTCAAGGGGCATTTTATTTCAGAAGGTAAGAGCATTTCCTAGAGGGAAAGCCCTATCAAGTTTGGCTTTTCTAAATGGTTCCCTCTAGAGTTACAGCAGGGAGAGAGGCTAAAATTAATCTGAAACTACAAAGATTTTCCTTCCCCTGACACTACATTTTCCAGGGAATACACACACAGAGCAGGACCTGTTGTCTGCGTCCCTTTGGCCCAACAAAGAAATCCATGGAGGCTGCACGCATGCACACTATGGGGAAACAGCACCAGAGTGGAGCTTCTTATGCTGTTTCCAAAGGTTTAAGTAAGGATATTGTAATTTGTTAATGGAGTTAATAGAAAAACGGTAGAAGTGGACTGATAAATGTTACCACAGAGACACTTTCAAACCTCTTTGTTAATTGTGGGGCTAGCAGAAGTTATGTAGACTGTTCAAAAAATCCATTAAGTTCAATTACTTGCAACATTTACTGACGATCAGCATCCTAAAATTATAAATTATCAGCATGCTCAGACATACTAATTGCAACAATGAAGGTGTTTCTGTTGAAGCAGGAGCCTCATTCACCAAGCGTAAGGGGCACTTACCTACCTGAACTCCAATTTCTTGTGCCATCCCTCACGTTTTTCTTCTTCATTAAACCCAACCATTCAGCTATCACCAATATTTCCCCACTAAACCACGTTCCTCAGTACAACATTAAACATTTCTTCAACACCTCCAGGGATGGCAACTCCACCACCTCCCTGGGCAGCCTGTTCCAGTGCCTCACCACTCTACTAGAGAAGAAATTTTTCCTAACATCCAACCTGAATCTCCCCTGGCGCAACAGACTCGAATGTCTCAGGAAGCCAAATTTAGCATCATTTCAGGAAACTTTTTTGCCTTACCAGGAGGCTGAAGAATATCTATTTGCTAGAATCCTGGAAAATCTGTCGTTATTTTATTGTATTATAAACCATGTTTGAACACATACATACTTCTAAAAGTCATTAATTTCTCAGTAATTCACAACATTTGTTGTTCAGGCCATAAACTATACTCCATCCCCAAATAAACTCGAAAAATTCTTAAAAGTTGAACTACCTCTTATCCTTAGCCGAGTTGCCTGGGTATTAAATTCCTCCCATCCTACATGTGTCTTTGTGATGTGATTACCTTAGCACCACCCAACTGTGATAATGTCATGTGTCAATAATATTTAATCATCAGAGAAGATAGACAAAGTTTGTGTTCATGAAGTTCTATCTGAAAAAGAACAAAACCCAGTGTATTAAAGCACTCCTTAATAAAAAATTACACGTATGACATACACAGCTTCTTCTAGAAAGGCTTGCTCTGATCTTTCTGTAGATCCTTTAGTAAAATCTATACCTTGGCTAATTAAAGACTTTATCAGCAGTATCCTAGGTGGGAGTCCATCAGGAGCGCAGCTGATCTTAAAACCTGATGCTCAGCACAAAGCAACCACCTGTCAATATTTCAATTACTGCCCTCCCCGCCCGATCACACTTCAATTGTTTTCCAATAATTATTATAATCATCCACCACAAGGGCAACTGGTTGTTTCAGGGTTTTAGGTGAGAGGCAAAGAAGAAAAAAGCACCCGCCCTGCCGTTTGTATACCTATTTCCTCAGGGCAGCTCCTTATTTCAGCAGCTGCTGGTGAGGCACAAATCAACTTCAGAACCGAGCCTGGATGGCATGCATCCTGATTTCTGGTTTTTTGTTGGTGTTGCTATTGGTCTTAATTTGAGTCCTGCACATGACCAGCCGCTTTCCCTACTGGAAATAATTTCTCTAAATTAAAGGTTGCTGCAGTGTTTCAAGCCTGTCAAAGATCTCTTGTTGGACAGGCTCCTTTAAAAAAAAAAATAGGCAGTCTCAAATCTTAGCCCTGAGAGCCAGATTTCACTTGATGAAAGGATTGGAAAATCCTTTTCCGATCAGGATAATTTTCTGTTAGATTTCACGGGAAGAAAAGATTTCAGTTTAGTTTTCATTTGAGGGTAATGAATGGCTTGGATCTATTGTTGTTTTTGTGACATTATTTTTAGGAGGAAAAAAAAAAAAAAGCATTGAAAATCCTGACCAACCCTGCTACAAACCCAAAACCTCTGTCAGCATTCTAGCTGGGATGGAAGCTAATGCACAGTAACCAAGAAACATGGAAGATTTTTGACCTTATCTCTGGCGTTTTTGCACTGACTTCATGCCTGTGTGAATGTACCTGAGATAACAGAACTTCACCAAACCCATCTCTTTGAGCTGCTGTAAGTTTTGAAGCAGTGTTATCAGGAACAAAATCTTGACAATTCTGATGCAGTCTGTTTGGTTTTCAGTGGAGCCAGGAGTTCAAATTTAGGATAAAGATCCCGTGGTGCTACATGTTGGATATTGCTAGTCAGCCCCAGTCATAATATTAATTGTTGTGCCTGGGGAAGGCAGCGAGGTCACTATTCTATTATAAAATGCTATCATTTATAACTGAGAAGCAAAATAACACTCGCTGGGGTGGAAGGAAAACAGAAAAAGTATCTTCCATTCTGTAGCACTTGCCTTGAATCTAGAGACCACAGAAAGGGAGAAAGGCACCACTTCTGTCAGCTCAGGAAAGGCTTCAGCCTCGGATGCAGCCTGGAAGCAAATAAATGCTTTGCTGTGAGGGGAACATGTGCTTGGTTGTATGGAGGATGCTGCAGAGCTGCTGAAAAGCAGTTACAACCAGCCCCAGCTGCATGGGTGGGTGAATCCCTGCATCCTCACCCTTGGGGAGAGGGGCTAGCCAAAGCAGGTGGTGAGCTAGCAGAGAGGAAAAAAAACATCCAGAATAAGCAGAGAAGATGATGATAAAATCAAAGGGATAATATAACTCCTGGAGGAGAATCCAGCCAGCAGTTAATTAGCAGAGAAGAGAATGCAGCTCTTAAAAGGCTGTAGAAGAGAATTCTGCATCCTCCTGGGACAGAAGGTGCCAGAGCTATCATCTCTTCTTCCCTTCATCTTTCCCTGAAAGAGCACTTTCCCTGCTGTTGAGGTTTAGGATAACGTTGTTGTTTTGGTTGAAGGGTTGAAGTTCTCTCATGACAGCCTGTCCTCTCCGCCACGTACACTTTGTTCTGAGAGGCGGTAGTAAAATTCTTCAGCTTGTCTTTCTCACCCTTATCTGGAGCTCAGTCTGTTTCTTTAGCTTGAGCTTTGGCTAGATAGACATTTCTCTCCACTTTTCTCTTCCACTGTTTGTACTGTATCTTTCTATTACACAGGACCATAATTCAAACATGGTTTGTTGTTTGACTCTTGTCCTTTGTGTGTTACAGGTGTTTAAAATATGTTGCCCCTTATTTTGGGGAGTTTGGTGCTTAGACCCAACAGCTGATGTCAGGGTCAAGGGAGAAATGGTTGTCCCAGATTTCTGAGAAATCTGAGCCACTAATAATCTAAAGTCAGGCATCCTAAGCCAGGCAGTGCCTGGAACCTAAAGAAATCTTCTTCGAATGTGCAAGTTTTTTTTTGGAGGGGTGAGTAAGATCCCTCTTCAGACTCACTTTTCAGAAAGAACAAGGTGCTGGGATGCTTTGGAAAACTGAACTTAATCTCCTGTTCCTCTGCAGTGTGTGCCCAAAGCGGTCACTGAGCACAAGCAGTGCTTTTTGGGAATGTGTTGTCCATATAGATGACTGGGAGCAGACCATCACCATCAGAACCTTTCACACACACACACACACACACACACACACACACACCATCACTTAAAGCAGTCCTCTGTGTGTCAGCTGATAGCCTAAGACTGGCTCCTGGCTTTTACCAAGTGTTCTGCTTTATTTCTTTTGTAGGATTAGTCAACAAACACTGGCAAGAAGCAACATAATATTTTTAAATGAAACTATGCGCAAATTCCTGTCCAGAAACATACATAATTGATTGTTGAGGTCAGGACCTGCATGGTGGCAGGCCTCTGCAGAGCTGACTACATAGGAAAAACACTTCCAAAGTTCTCTTGGCGGTGCATAAACAGCACGTGGTAACCTACACACTTTTCTCTTGCTCAATTTACATTGTTCCTATTTTTAATGCACATCTCTGAAAAATACAATTATATCAATATTGAATTTATATCAGTTGACATGTGAAATCTGGGTTTCCTTACATAAATTGTGTAATTTTGTGAAGTGGTGCATTTATCAGAAGTTGTTTAAAGTAATACCATTAATTTGTGAAGTTAACACGCATCACGTGGTAAATACGTTCCAAGCCTTGTTGATTTGCAGAGTGTAAATAGAACATTGAGAAGATTTACCATAATCCGTATGTCATTTATCATAATAGATGATAATTCTCTCCCATTGCCGCCCCTTTCCTGCCACCCTACACTTCTCACCTGACCTCTGTTTTCTCCCACTGTTGTCTACTCTGAACCATTTTAAAGTTTTTCTCTACTTTTCTTCCACTCATTTGAACTCCTGCTAAGTGACACCGCTCAACTGAGCCATCCTCAGAATTGTTCTCTCTTTGATCACTTCAAATTGGCCCATACTTTGCACCAGTTCTGGTTTAAAATTAGGCAGCGACTTAAGTGCTTTGCTGAACTTATTTGTCCTGTGTGTAATTCTGTTTAATCTTCTCCTTGCCTTACGATCTCCCCTCACTGCCATGCGGTGATTAGTGCTGTTATCTTCTCATACGGGCTCCTTCAGCAGTACCAGTTTTGAAGTTACTGTTCTTGTTGAGCTGGTGGGAAGAAGTCATTAACTTGTTGTCTACCATTTACTTCTGGTTGCCAATAAGCTGTTCCTACAAACCAAGGGTCAAGAGTTGCTCTAAAGTGCAGCTGCTAAGCCCCAGCAACAGCAGTCTGCACTTTCACCACACCGCTGAGCCCAAATGCACACCCAGCCATGGGGTAATGGCACGAAGTTGCAGCTTCCAGCAAGATGAACCTTCAAGGACTGAAACTAATAGCTATCATGAAAGCCAACAAAATTGTATCAAAACCCACAGCATTGCTCTTGCTGCTTAGACCTTTCATCCCACACTCCCAGCACACATTACAAACATCAAGCAAGACACTTTCCACTAATGCTGCTTCACACTCCAAGATTTCCACCTCTCATGCTACCCGACACTCCTACAGCTTCGACTTTTTCCCCTCACTTTTTCCAGAGCTCCATTTGTTCCAGAGCTTACACACACACTCTCTGTCCCTTTCCCCCTGTGTTACAAGTCCTGATTTCTGTCACTATCTCTTGGCTTCTTCTCATCCCCACTCTCCCTCAAAGGTCCCCCACCATTAGCCATTTCCTTCAGCAGCCTTCTGACCACTACTGTGCCGCTTGCACCACTGTTTGCATTACTCTTCCAATGTCCTCACTCTCCCCACAGGGCCAGGGAGACCCTCACCCCGGGGGCTCCCATCCCATGGGCACGAGCAGGGGCTGAACAGTTCCACTTGTGGGTAACCCACTTAACTTCGCTCACTATTAGGGCAAGCAAATTTCCCTGAATAGCGGAGGCGCCAAGATGCTGGTTCCTATAGCAACTGTTTCCAGGTGAAAACTCCTGCAGCAGCTCCCCTTCCCCCTTCCTGCTCCCCATGTCTCCTTTCTTTTCAGTGGCTTTTCGTGGCAGGGGGTGAGCGAGAAGGGATGCTAACCAGGCAATTTAACCGTCTCGGGTTACCCACACATTAAGTGCTCGCGCTGGGGAGCGCACCGTGTGCCCACGCATCTCTCATTGGCGAGCCAGGTGTCAGTGACCGTGAATGATCAATAAATACGGACTGAGGAACACCTTCATTTTGTGAAAGGAGCATATCAATTGATTTTTAAAGCTTTGCGAAGATGTTCATCTGCCACCTTCCTTCTGTTGTACTCATCATCCAGGTCTTGCTATGCATCCAATGGCCTTGTTGCAGAAATTGCCACCTCCTCCCACAGCAAAATTATAATGGACTGCAAAGTGAGAGTTAAAAAGCTCTCCTGAGTGCTGGAAGAATATTCTCCAGGATAAGTTACTACAGCATCCAAGAAGGAAAAATGTAGGTATCACCTCCCTGCTGTGAAGAGCCTGTGCGTAGAGCTTCACCTGGCACCCCAAAACAGCCCAAACGATGGGCATGTGGACATGCACTGGGTTCCCCCTTCAGGTGTGCCCATCCTACAGCATGTGGGTGGACTGTGGGTTAGCCTGAGCTCAATCCACAAAGTTGATAGGATTAGCTTAGAGCAGCATCTTTACCTAAGCCAGCGGACTCTGCTGGAGAGGCACTCAGAGTGTCCACTTTGGTACTGGAGCTAGGGTAGAGCATCCAGCCATGCAGCATGGCAATGGGCAGCTCTTGGGGTGGGGTCACAGAAAAATGGACCTCACAGTAGAGTATCTGTCTGTAGCCAGCTGTACTCAATGTGATAACATAACTCAGGAAGTGCTGAGTATAGAACAAAATCAAAGTAAGAAGGAGATAACTCATTGTCTATAACAAATGTCCTTTGTCAGGGTCTCCACATCAGTCATTGGAACTCAAAGTTTCCTCTGCATGAAGCTTTTCTCTGCAGCTCTAAAGGCTAAAAAGTGCTCTTCATTCAGACAAAAAGCTGAAGTTATGAAATAGTAAGAGCATTAGAAGCTGCAAGCAGAATGAAATTTTCCATAGCTTCAAAAAAAAAAAAAAAAAAAAAAAAAAAAAAAAAAAAAAAAGACTGCCAGCACCAAATTTGTTAACCTATCTAACTAGTCTCCTGATGGAATCAGTGAGAATCAACCTGTTGGTATCAAAATGTATCCCGTATGTCCAGAAATTGCTGTTTATTCCAGCAATGGTAACAGCTATGCGGTAATTGCGATAAGAGTGAGAGAAACCATAAGATGCTCGAGGTTACACAGTCCATAGCGGGGTATGTCTGGAAGGAAAATGCCCAGAGGAATTCACTGGCCTCAGGCTGGCATCAGAACTAAAGCAGGAAGGTACAGTTGCCAATGAGGAAAGCCGGGACTGCATGCCTGCATACACCTGCAGCACTGCACTGTGTTGCACACAGCAGGCTAAGTCAGTATTAAGACCACGATTTTATGCATGCTCCTGATTGCCTTCAATGTCTCTGTGAGCTCACAGTTTAGATAGTTACAGCTTTTCCTGTGTGCATTACCCAGAGAGCATTTTCAGCTTGCAACATTACCAGCTTGAATAAAACTTTCCTCCAGACCTTGACATCCTTATAACATTAATTGGCTTTCAAAGATTTCCTCAGGTCCCTCCTCCATCTGCCCCTGGCTTTTCTATAAGCATCGCACTTTGCAGGTTCGATATTTTTCTGGATCTTCCATTTAAGCATTTTTAAAATCTGAGAGTGGAAAAGTAGAAAACTATCTCAAAAGCATTGGAAGTGGCTTCAATCTCTTTGACTCTAAGAAGTGTCCAGACACCTTTCCTTTGGAGTCCTACATCCGAAGACCCACGCTCTAAGTCTGCAGCTGGCCATTGTGTATGGAAGTCCAGAGTCCTCTTTCTCCTGCTTGTAAGAAAAAGTGGAGTTTTCTGCTCTTGGTTTAGATAACTAAAAGAGGGAAAGTCCTGATCAGAGTCAGTAAAATATGTAAGGGAATTGCTGAAGGATCTTTAAAATTGCCTGAAGATAACTTAAAGCCTCTGCTGATCTGAACTGTGCTGTCAGCTCTCCCTCGGGACTGCCACCCTTGGGGTAATTACAATACATCACACCGTGCGTGACATGCCTTGGAACACGAGCAGCGCAGCAGACGAAGGCTGAGAGCAGAAACTCCAGGCAAGGAGAAAGGAGGGTCCTACAGCTTTTCTCAGGATCCCAAGAATAACAGTCAGAAAAATGATTCTGAAAACACCTGAAGAGCTGTGAAGAGCCATGGCCTAGCAAGTCAGTGCTCCTCCTGCCAATCTGCTCTGCTTCATTGCAGCCCGCTGACAGTGTGACTGCTACTGGCCTCATTGTTCAGATGTGTTACTTTCAATGCAAAAGATACTGGCAGCAATGGAGGCACTGCGACAGAGCCGTGGCTGTCACACAGTGAGGGACAGCTTCCCAAATAAGCATGGTTTTACAAGCCAGTACATTCTGTAGACTCTTGACACCGGCTATGATCTGAGTGAAAACAAGAAGCAATCTCCAGGTGCAGCAGGAAAAATGACAGAGCAATAAGTGGATGGTGTGGGAATCTCAGTTTGTTATAACCATCGGTATCCCAGACACGTGCCACCATCCACATATTGCCTTCCACGGGAGCCAAATGCCTTGAGATAGCTAAAATCAGGGCCTCAAAAAGGCAGACCAAAGAGAAGCACCCTTTTCTCTGTAGGTTTATGGCTAAAACAGAAAAGAGAGACAGTGAATGTGTGTCTTTGGGAAGAAATGCATTTAGTGAGAGAGCTATGCAGTCCCCATCACTCTGGTTGGGGTAGGACTGAACATGCTGATTAATAGAGGGAAACACTGCAAGATCTGTGCTCTGTTCACATGGCCATTCCCTGTCCCATCCAATGTTCATTATCCTGAGAGGCTTTAGGTGAAAGCTTTAAATAGATTACATCTATTTTTTTCTCCCTAGAAAAGTATGCCAGCACCATTTTCTATTTATGAGGGACCAGCATAGGGAGGGTTGCTGCGAGGGAAGAAGGGAGCTCTTGTGAAATGGAAAACAGCAGGAGAGCTAGATTTTCTTTGCTACGCTGTGATGCTATGCTAATAAAGTAACTGAACATGACTCTGAAACTGAGATGATAAATCTGATTCCCGTTTCTTGGGAAGACTCCTCAATACCAACCTGACAATACGTGCATGCATTACAGCGGAAACTAATTACTTGCTGCAAATGAGAATCTTTCTAATTCATGTTTATAACCTGCCTGCCTCCTTACCACCGACATGAAACTGTTTGACAATTGAATAATGCTCAAGGATTTGCAAATAAACTCAAATTAAAAAAGCCTAAACTCTCAAAATCGAGGCATTATTTCCACGTGTTTATAAACCCCTACCCCGGCTGATGCCATGAGGTTCATCCCACACCATATCTCAGTGGTGGCAAGCAAATTTACATACCAAGGAGAAGAAATGGTCAGAGCCTGGGGTGAACTGTACCATACACATTTGCTATGTGAACTCAGTGTGTGCCTGTGAGAGGAACAATGTATGGATTCAGTTAGTCTGGAAACCTGCCACAGCTTAGAGAAAGTGTGTGCAAAATGTCTAGAACCAAAAAAGAGCCTTTAATGTTCCTCAGTTTATCAGCACGTATTTTTGGCTTCAGAGTCGTGTCACTTTATCAGCTCTAAAGAATATGCATAATCATTTTGATGCACAGGGAGAGATTATCATAAGTGCAACCAAACATTTGATGTTGCTGAGCGCTTGGTCATGTACTTTCCCTAAACTACTGGGAACTGAACAGGGAAAATTCTTCCATAGTCCCTGTGGTGCAGATCCTGTCTAGGTACTTCATCCTTTATGTTGGGAGCAAAAGTCCCACTGACTTTCAAGCCATAGTGTGCGTAACAGGAGATGCCTACACTTCATGAAGAAAGCCTCAGGTGCGTGGAGGACACATCTCTCTGTAGTCCCGCTGTGCTTTTGTATTTGCTGGCCCTCATTCAGTACTGGTAGATCAGTGGTGTTTTTTAAACTTCCAGGTGTCTTTCAACAGCGCCATAATCTTTCTCATTCAATTCTCCTCCGTCAAATCTACCTCCTCTGGATCAGAGATTTCCTTCTGCTGCATGCCGGTGCAATGCTTGCTGCAGGGAAAATCAGCAAGGCTGGTGATGAGATAGCTGCCAAGGCCATCAGTGACCGCTCCCAACTCACAAGTGAGCACAGAGCAGATGAGTCAAAATTTCTCTTTGATTTCCTTTCCCAGTGGGGAAAACTACTGTTGCTTCAACTGTAAAAGGCATATTTCTCTCAGATATGGCTCTCAGCCAGCTTTGTGGCTGCGTCTGAGAAGCTTCACACAGCCAGGATGCTGACAGTGCATGCCATTGACTCGTGTTGACGTCATGACCCATCTCAGGGCCTTCCCAGGAGAGGCTGGCTCAGCTGGATGGCATGATCTTCCTTCATGGAAGATGGCAAGGACATGCTCTTCTCTTCTTCCTCAGAGGGACCTGCCTCACCTCTCCCACGGGAGGTGCTGTAGAATGAAGGTAGGCAAACCCTGGAGACTTGGCAGTGGTGCTTAGGAGTGAGTACATCCTGCTTGGCCTTGGTGGCAAACATGCCAGCTGGGATCCAATGCTCTGTCTGTGGCTGTATGAGCCACCACCTCAGCTCAGAGGCTGTGACTGCTCCTGACCTGGGCACAGCTGTACGTCCCTCTGAGGCATCTGTGTGACTTTTGGTTGTTTTGGTAGACGCCATGGATAGGTATCTTCAGAAGTGGCTGCCATGGTTTTCTGCTGATAACGGAGGCCCGAGGAGCTGAAATAAAAGGAGTCAAAAATGTAACCATAATGTTTGAGTTGCACGTGGTACCTTTTTAATTTTCATTTGCCTTTTTATCCTTAGTTTTTTCTGGCATTAGCAGTAGAAATGCCAAACATCACAAGACAAATTGTTCTCCTGATAGTTCAAGTCCAGAGGGCAAGACAAAATGCTGAAAATAAGGCAAGGAAGTCTGCACTATGTCATATTCACAAATCAAGCATTCTCCATTCAAAACACTGTTTTCCCTCTGCTGTAGAAAAATCCTTATTTTCCAGGGTTTTGACCTAGATCTGACACAAGTCTATAGAAAAAAAACAAAACAAAACAAAGCAATTACTTATATCCAGTTTCAAAACACACTGTGTCACATATTAATCAGTTGACAATTAGTAACTATTTGGCATGGAACCTTTTAAGAGAAAAATACCTTGATTTAAACAATTTAAAGAACGTGGAAGTAAGTAGTGTTTTTAGCAAGCATGGATATTTGGGGAGATTACCCATGGCAACATAGTCTTGAAGGTTTCTGAATTCTCTTTCATACCAAGAAGCCATGGCAATTTCTTACAAAAGACTGGAAATACAATTACAAACAACACAAGTAAAGCACAAAATTATTGGAATAAAATAGTATACATCAAAATGGTGGACATGTTCTGTAGTTGTTCATGTTCGTGGACTAAGTCTCTGCAAACTACAAGGATGGTTCTTGGTTCAGAGAAAATGTTTATTAGTAATGAATAATAGCATAATTCTTGTGGACCTTCAAAGTCCCTGCTGGGCCTGGTCACCAGTGCAAAAGGTTTACTGAGTCTTTCTTTCATCCTACATTGTAATTCAGGTTCACATTCATTGAAATCGTCTTTCTTTGCAAAAAAAAACGTTTTTTTATGGAGGCAAATAGACTTTATATGGAGTCAGCCTTCGCCTGTCAGATTAAACAGCAGTTCTACTCATGAAGTGCACTCTGTAAATATTTGTACATATGGAAAAATAATTTCCCGTGTCTATGAAAAACTCCAGTGTGACAGTAAACTCCAACTACAGAAGGAAGAACCAGCCCTAGGATTATAGATTTCCATAACTACGCTTAGATAGATTTTCAGCTTTTGGTTGAATAATAAGCCAAACAGCTTACAATTGTGTTTAGAAAGCAGCCTAAAGAAAGTTTTAGTCTTTCAAAACAATTTTGATGGAAACTATTTTGATTATTCAAGAAATTAAAAGCAATAGAAAGGAATTTCCCCCCCACTGGAGTTCATGCATCGTACAAAGTTATGTGACTGTGGTTTTGACAAATAATCATAGTAATGCAGTATGTTACAGTATCTCTGAAAACCACTTGGAATACATGGCATTGGGAGTACTTGGTAAGTGGACATATTCACTGCTCTTCATCTGAAATAGAAAAGCTATTTAGTACTTTGTAAAACAGGTTAAATGAAGTTTGCTCTCTCTTGGAGATACAGCTATTTTTCCATAGTTGTGTGCAGGTGGAATGTTTGAAAATTGCATGAGACAAGCAATTTTGGCACTTCAGCTCGGAGTACCAAATGTTAGCAAATCATCCCGAATGGATCTGAAGTTTAAGACTGCAATGTTATTCTGTATGACAATGGATGCATTTCCATTTTTACCTATTTAAATATTCACAGTCATAAATGCATGGTAGTTATTGTGTAAAAAGGGTCTATTTAGGAGGAAAAGGAGATACCATTTATGAAAGCTGTTAGTCAGAGTATATGTATACCAGGAAATGTATAACATAGCTTTATCTAGAAGTGTTTGTAGCAGGAAGTGGATCTGGACAGGGGCTGAGAGCCAAAACAGAAACAGCAGAGATGGGCATGTCTTCACCAGGGGTGCTGACCTCCTGCAAGTAATTATGTAGTAGAAAACCACCTGCCATGAAGAAAGTGAAATAGTTCAGCTCTGTTTCTCAAATTAGTCCACACTTTTACTCAGGAAAGTAAAAATCCAGTTTGGGGAGCACAAAACTTGCTGTCCAGGGCTTGCTTTTTTCTCTTCTCCATCTGAAACCTGGGAAGGAGTCACAGTTGCTGTCATACTACAGTGCATACACTGTAGTACGGAGATCCTATTTGAGGTGGAGGGTAGTGACTGTCATTATTGCTCTGCTGCTTTTGGGAACTCCCTGGTGCACAGCTGAATGAAATAGCCAAGTGCTGTCCCAGAGGTGTGCAAAGAGGGCAGGTCTCCCCAGCTTGGTGACTCAGGCATGAAATACAAAGTGGATTGAGGATAAAGTGACAGGATGGGATGAAAGTTATTTAGCTAAGTGCTTTAATGGGGGATTTTTTTTTAAGACAGGTTTCATTCTGCTACCAGTAAATGACAGAGATGACAGCAGGAAGCACTTAACCATTCAAGAGTACCACATCTCCAAATCGACTCCAAGCTACAGAGACCACCGCAGCTACTCCACAGTGACAGAAACAGCAACAGAAAGGGTATCACGCCATTGGGGTCAGAATCTAACTCCAAAAGAGTCATGAAGTACTTTTGGTGGAGTACTTCTACTTGGATAATAAAAGGTCTGGTAAAGATCACTCCCAGAAGCAAACATGGCTATCTGTGTGTAGGATATCATCAGGCAGGATTTACTTGTCTAATTAGCTCAACAATTTTGTTGTTGGCCCATGTATGGAAATACTTCATTTCCCTGCTAGAAAAGCCTGCTGTGATTCCTTCAGCACTGCTGCTCATAGATCTCTACACCTTCATTCTGACAGAAGCTGGCACAGCTCGCAGTCCTGGCTGAGGTCACAGATGGTTCACTCTTCTGGCTAAAATGACCTTGCCTGAGCAAAGTCTCAAGAGTTTTCTCTGAAGGCCATACTTAATATCAAGAGCATTAAACAAATTGTTTTGTGTGTGCTGTGGAAGAAAAGGCATTTGAGTCTGAATGCAAAGGCTAGTTTTGGATAAAACCAGGGTCTCTGCTCCTACAGAGAAACGCTTGTGATAATCAGAGCTGAAAGGAAAGATTTAACCTCCAGGGTTGATGGGGACCGAAAGGATGAAAGGATTTTTTAGATGTGAAAAGACGGATCAAGAATTTTACTAAATCCTGGGTCGGAGGGAAGGCTGAAAATTGCGTTTGCTCTGAATCTGGGACATTTCAGCCTGAAGCAGGTGTGCCTTACGTCTCAAACATGTCATGTGTTTCCATTTCTTTTCCTCTGTTTTCAATTCCCATTCTCTCAGACTTTATTTACTTGTTCCTTCCAACAATATGATAGCAAAAACAGCCAAGATGCAAAGCTTGTCTCTAAATGCCTCATTTAAATAATGCATCCATTAATTTTTGCACCAATAGTGGTACAACATAAAATAGTACATTATTCTTCAGAATCTGATTCTGCAAATATTAGACCATTTGACTGAAATATTCCTGATGTATAAATAAAGTTACTCTTGTGCATTAGTGTTTTCAGGCTCAAAGCTTTAATGCGCTATTTTAAAATACAAATATTTTCCAAGGTGCACAATACAAATGCAACTATATTTAAGTCTTCACTGAAGTGAAGAATGAAAAAAAAAAATAGTGGCGAGGGCTTTTCTTCCTGCTGCTGGAAGATGGCTTTTATCAATTTAAACAGAATAACCTCAATACGTATGTTGAATATTGTGTGTATAGTAGGTTGTCTCTCTGCAACTGAGTTGGCTGATTAAAACAGTTATGCTAAGTTGGCACAATAGTGTAGCTTCACCGTGGAAGTGTCGGATCAGCAGAAATCTGCCTGCTGGATGTTTGTGTTTGGTGGTTGGTAATTCCAGTTTACGAAGATGGCAACTTTTTAACATCAGTTTTTAACATCAGTTAATCGGTTTAACATCAGTTATACTTTGTTTGAAGGTAAAACTATTTTCCATGTTGTCCTTTAAGCTAAAAATCCTTTCCAGTGGACTGAAATATTCCATTTTAGCTTTGTCAGATTCTAAGGGACAGAACTTCCTATGGCCTAAATCCAAGAGAAATCATTTGGAAGCATATTAAAGAAACAGTGCTTTGCTCTTTGTGTAGAATAAGATTTTAACGCTGCCAAATTTGTGTGATCTGGACAGGGCACCGCACAAGGGAGAGGCTGACCCTGTGTAGGGCAGAGAGGTTTTGCAGAGAGATCTTGATAAATCAGAGGGCTGGGCAATCACCAGCTGCATGAGGCTTAATCAGAGCAAGTGCCGGATTCTGCACCTGGGATGGGGTAGTCCTGCATGTAGGTAGAGACTGGGAGATGAAAGGCCAGAGAGCAGCCCTGGAGAAATGAAGGTGAGGGTTCTGGCTGACAGCAAGTAGAACATGAGCCAGCAGTGTGCCCTGCAGCCAGAAGGGCCAACCGTACCCTGGGGTGCAGCAGGCCCAGAACTGCCACCAGGTGAGGGGAGAGGTTGTGCCACTCCAGCACTGGGTGCAGTTTGTGTGCTACAATGTAGGAAGGGCATACAGCTATTAGAGGGTGTCCAAAGGACGGCTATAAAGACAGTGAAGGGACTGGAGGTCCTGTGTTTTGCTGAGCCCAGAGCAGAGGAGCTGAGGGCAGGCCTCACGGCGGCTGCAGCTTCTCACAGGGAGCGGAGGGGCAGCGCTGAGCTCTGCTCTGTGTGACAGCGACAGGGCCCGAGAGAACGGCATGGAGCTGTCAGGGGAGGGGCAGCTGGGGGTCAGGGAAAGGGTCTGCACCAGAGGATAGTGGGCATGGAACAGGATGCCCAGGGTCAGCACTCCAAGCTGTCAGAGTTCAAGAACCGTTTGGACAGTGCTCTCAGACACAGGGTCTGAATTCTGTGTGCTCCCGTGAGGAGCCAGGAATTGGACTCCATGATCGCTGTGTGTCCCTTCCAGCCCAGGATATTCAGTGATTCTGTGGAAGCTGCACAAAGCCGTTTCCCAGAGCGCGACCCTCCCCAGTGTCCAGCACAGCTCATCAGCCACTGGTGAAGGCACTGTGACAGACCGCTGTCCTCCCAGTGGGGCTCCATCTCTCCTGGGGACAGTGTGCTCCTCTGCTGGGCCTGAGCCGCGCTCCCTGCCACATGCTGGCCATGGCTCTCTGTGGGTGAGGGGGAGAAATGCCAGCACTCCATTGTGGGGGGCATCTAATGCTTTTAGCAAGAGATGACCACCCTTAATGATTTCCAAGAGAGGAAATGAACCTCCAATCAATTATGACACTTGATTAAGTTACTTAAATTGCTGAATCTCCAGCAAAATCAGCAGTGCCAACTCCCTGTCACTGTGTGTGTGATTCGATGGCCCTTATAGTAATGCAGCTCTGCACACCTCCTGTTTTATGTACGTTCCCTCTGTTGTTGCTGAACTTCCATCTCATTATGGGCAGCGCAGGTTTCCACCTCGTCACTTCACAGCCTCGTTTGAGCCGTGCGCTGGCGATCACCTGGTGGTTTGTAGGAAGAGTTTTTTCCCTTGAAATGCTAATGCAGTCCCTTTGAAAACAAACACAGGCCTGTGATTGTAATATTGCTTGTGCTCATTTTTAAATGAAACAGAAAAGCGGCTTCAAAGCCCTCAAAGCAATGGGTGACTGTTGAAGAAAGCCACTGAGAACATGGAAGGGCACTTCAATAGCAAGGCCTGATAGGAAATTATAGTGATCATTAATAGTATGTAAATCACTTATTTTTTAGTTATAAGAGAGTGTTTGGTAGCAGTTAAGTGGAATATTGACACCAGTGCACTATCCTGTCACAGCTCCAACCCTGCCAGGAAGGCAGCAAGCTCTCTTCTTCCCAGCGCCCATCTTTGCCCCCTCCAAAGAAGCAATAAGAGAGAGGCCTGCCGTTGTTCTCTGCTTTACATTCCACACACCCGGAGTCTGTGGGTGACTGCATCTACTGAATCCCCTGACAGAGGCGTGCAGACAGATGGCAAACCGGAGAATGCAGGGCGCAAGGGAGATGTAACCAAATACAGCTCCATCTGGGCCAAGTCCCAGAGAGAGTAGGGCTGCATCAAGGTTGAAGCTCTCCTGTGATCTGTACACCTGTCAAAAAACAGGCCTACCAACCTCAGCAGGGCTGTTTTGGCAGGATGAAACAAAAAAATGAGATATCTTTCATGGGAAAACACAAATTTCAGATAGGCATCATAAAATCATAGAATGAATCACAGAATGGCTTGGCTTGGATGGGAACTTAAAGATCATCCAGTTTGAATCCCCCTGGCATGGACAGGGCTGCTGCACACCAGATCAGGCTGCCCAGGGCCCATCCAGCCCGGCCTTGAATACCTTCAAGGATGGGACATCCACAGCTTCCCCAGGCAATATGTGTTAGGTGATTGAAAATAGTGAAAACTACACTGACAGAAATTCAATAATCTTTACCAGATAAAAACAATCAACAAAGTCTGAAATTATGAATTCCTTAAAATAGCAGAGATATTCCTAATTAAAAGCAGCATAGGGTTCCCCCAAATCTGGAATTTGCTTTTATTGCCATTTCCTCGGCAAGATAGAGCCAGGAGCTGCTGAAAGTGATTAAATGGGAGATCCTGCCACTCATACCCATCACGTGTGGTTCCCCCACTGGAGGGTGGCAGGTGGTGACACGGAAGGGACCTCCATCCACCCAGCTATCTCCAGCCCCTAAGTGAAGAGCCAGTCAGGAACACCCTCACAGCTTCCTACTCTCTTCCACTGCATAACTTGAAATGTTTTATTCAAAGTGTGCATCCCTACAGAGATTTTTGGCTTCAATAACTAAATATTTTCTGAAATATAAACATTTCTGTCCAGAGACATTCCAGCAGAGTCTATGGAGTATGTTGGGCTGGGGATGTACAACAGCATACTATCACTTTGTAAAACTGATATTTCTCTCTTTCCATATAGAGGAGGCACAGCATAGTGCCTGGAGCCACTCCACACAGCGGACAGTGGTGAAACACGTGAAGAACCCTGGCATGGGGAGCCAGTGCAAGCCTTCATCCTGATGACCCACCCCGCTGAGGATCAACATGTTCCTCACTTCTGAGGGAACATGTCTGCATTCAGCATTTCTCACCTCTGCATCTCAGGGCCTGTTGTGGCTTTTACCTCTTTGGCATTTCTGCATCTCTCTTGCTAAATCCACAATTACATTTTTCTTTCCTCGTGTGTTTTTCCAAACGCACAAATGTCATGTTTAACTTAGCCCGTGCCCTCCCTAACTAACCATGTATTTGTTTTCAAGATTTTCCAGCAGTAGGCTGAAGAGGCTCCACTCTCCTTTCATGAACGTCGGGCAGTTTTTCCAATCACTTGAAGTCTCAGTAAGAGCAATCAGTGATGACGATTAACAGCGCTCACTACAGAGCTGATGCTGAAGTGCCACAGACCATCAGGGCTTGTCGCTCATCGGAGCTGGAAAAGTCACCAGCCCGCACCACGGAGGCATCCTCCATGGATGTCCGTCCCTCCTTCCCTCCTTCTTGCTGCTTCCTGTTAGGTTCATTCTCTGCAATAAGCTTTGAAGTGCAGAAATTATTCTTGGACCAAAAAACAGCCCAGAAAAGGAGATTTCCCCATTGCATGGTTAAACAGTGGGTGGTTTTTTAATCATCAAGGACCAAAATTTTGCAAAACCTGCAGGGTGCATTTGTTGCAGAAGCATCCACTGAGGACCGTTGCAGTTCAAGGTGGGAAGACCTGCAGACACAGACTTTTGGAAACTAGTGAGAATTTTCCAGAGGAGTATCAAAATATTTGTGTCCAACCCCTACACATTCCCTGTGCGTGATGGTGGTACAGCAGAAACTCACACTGCATAGCACTGAAGGCCAGCAAAAACTTCTGTAGTGCTGAGCAAAAGGAGAACATGAAAGCAGTGGTTGGAAAGGACTGAAATGCTCATACGTGTTTATCCTGTTTAGCACAGCCGTGCTCCCATACTGCCATTCCAACCTCGCACCTACACCTTCTTGCTCAGCCATCACAAAGCATCAAGAAGAAGCTTAATCGTGTTTACCAGCTCTGTGGGCACAGCCCAGTACTCAGGGAGAAATCTTTAACAGTTCAATCCAGAACCTGCTGTAAAAGCGTACAGCCTGAATTTGTCTCACGTGAGCTTCCAGTGTCCCAGTTTCACTGAGTCTTTATTGTGTGGTCAAAAGCCATCTCCATGTGGGACAATTTTCTTCTCCATAGAGGAACTTCAGAAGTGCAATCAGAGCACCCCACAGCTGCCTCTTAGATGAGCCAAATGGACTGAGTTCCTTCTGCCTTCCAGATGTGCTGTCCATAAAGATAGGAAAAGAGCTCATACCAGCCTTTTCAATCCAGAGGCATCTGGGACCCTCTGCATTTTATCCCCTGAATCTGAACCAGCGCATCCCTTGCTTCTTCCTAACCTCTTCACTCAGGAGCCTCTCTCTTTTCCTCTGACTCCTCCTTGGTGCTGTTGTACCAGCAACCACCACAGCCCACTCCATCCTCTCCTGCAGGGTCTTGGCGTGTTGTTTCCTTCTCACTCAGACTCAGGGCAGGGGGACACCTCTAATGTCATGTTTGTAAAAGCACTGTGAGTACCTGGTGTGACAGAAAGCAGCTGCTGAAGTGCCTGTTTTCTCAACAAACAACGTAACCCGCGAGCCCCAAATATCTGTGTAACATCAAAGTTATTTTTAAAAAGAACAGCAATTTCTAAATATGTCATTGCAACCACAGAAAGGAGCCTATTTATAACTGCAATATATATATTCTATTCAAGATGAGTCACACTCTTTCTTCAGCTCCATCGAGTTGCAATCAAACCTCTACCAATTGGCTTTATTATTACTCCTTTAACCATTGTGATACCTCCAGGGTTCAGCAGGAGATCCTCTGTGCAGTACAGGCAGCAGCACCTGGCCAGGGAACAGACAGCCCCTGGTGAGGCAGCCTTCAGCTCAGCACTGCCTAGAAATGATGTCCTAGGGAAGATGTGCAGCACCAACTTCATCTCACCGGTGCTCCCAGCCTAAGAAACAGCACGTTCCTTTCTTTTCTAATGGACACTGATGATAGAAGAGTTGAGCAAAGGACAGAATATAGGGCACATTCTTACATTTCTCATTTCCTAATGCAACAGCTATGATACCCAGAGGCTGGAGGAAAGTCCAGGCTGAAGCCAAGGTTGCTGTTAGACATCACCCAACAGCACCTTTAACCCTCAGGTGGATTGTTTTCACTGTAATCTGCAACAGAGGAGCTCCAGGGCCTGGTACTGCCTTAGTTTCCCAGTGCCCTGCTGGACTCCTCTCCATGGCAAACTGCCCAAAGAAAGCATGCCTGGGTCCCAGCTTGCAGGTTCGAGCACCAGCTGACTCACACCTGCACAGAAGGCCAGTGCTGCAACGGAAGAATAAGCTGGATATCAGGAATAATTTCTTCTCAGAAAGGATAGTGAGGCATTGGAACAGGCTGCCCGGGGAGGTGGTGGAGTCACCATCCCTGGCAGTGTTGAAGCACTGAGAGACATGGTTAGTGGCCATGGTGATGATGGGCTGAAGGTTGGACTAGATGATCTTAGGGGTCTTTTCATAGAATCATAGAATGACCTGGGTTGAGAAGAACCACAATGACCCTGCTATGTGCAGGGCCTCCAACCACCAGACCAGGCTGCCCAGAGCCACATCCAGCCTGGTCTTGACTGCCTCCAGGGATGGGGCATCCACAGCCTCCTTGGGCAACCTGTTCCAGTGCGTCACCATCCTCTGTGTGAAAAACTTCTTCCTAATATCTAACCTAAGCCTCTCCTGTCTCAGTTTAAAACCATTGCCCCTTGTCCTATCACTACCCACCCTCATAAACAGCCATGCTCCCCCCTGTTTATATGCTGCCTTCAAGTACTGGAAGGCCACAATGAGGTCTCTCTGGAGCCTTCCGTTCTCCAAGCTAAACAAGCCCACTTCCCTCAACCTTTCTTCACAGGAGAGGTGCTCCAGCCCTCGATTCCGTAACAGACCCCACCACCCCCCTCCAGCATTCCTCGTGTACTGTTGTAGTAGGCATCCACAGCCCACCAGCCATCTCAGAAGCACAGTGCTTCTGTCGTGCTGGTGCAGGATGAGCCGAAGGATGGAGGCTGGAGCGTCGCAGGGTTATTTTGCACCCTGGGCGAGTCACGGAGCAGCTGTGCCTCCATCAGGTGCAATGCAAACCCAGTCCGATGCCTGCTCCTTTTCATTAAGAGCCTTGAGATCAGTGCAGAAAAGATGAAAAGGGCTGGTCATTACCCATTACATGTGAGCCATTCACTTGCTGATGTGCTGTTTTTCATCTCCCTGCTCTGCCTGTAGGCAAGCATCCCCCGATACCCTAATCTGCTTTTTTTATCCTCCACCATTTATTTTCCTGGGGGCCTTGTCAGTCGCGGCTCCGCCGCTTCCCCGTGCCTTGCAGCGCTGCGGATCCAGGAGCACTAAAAGGTTCCAGCTCACGCTAACGAATTCCAGAAAGGCCGATCGTTTATTACGAAGCCGGCTCGAAGGGGCAGGTTTGGGAGAAACACGACGAAACGATGAAACGAGAGAGCTGAGGAGATGGGGAGAGCGGCCGCATCCCGGAGACGGGCAGAGGTGAGAGGAAGGGGAGGTGGGGAGCGCTTGGAAACCCATTAAATGAGGGCTTATCATCGGCGTTATGTAAATCACTTCAAATGCCTTCTTTTATTAAAAGTATTAAGCCGCATTACTGTCTGCCTTTGGTCTCCCTAATTTGGTCGCTAATGCCTAAGACAACTGTTGAAATTAATTTGAAATTAATGTTCCTCTATAATTACTTAATGAATCTCACATTCGCTGCCCTTCGCTCTCCGTTGACAAAGGATCTCACCCACCGCATGGAAGAGGTTGGAACACTGACTGCGGTTTTTAAACGGTTGCTAAATTATAGTTTGCAAATATTGCACGTTTCTATCACACGCTTCATCTTGAAGGATCTCAGCGTGTTTGAAATGTTATGTAACATTCATTCTTCAGTAAAATTCCATCACAAAAACTTTCTGGGCATCAATCTTCTTACTTCCCTGCACGCCTTGGAATTAAACCAAATTTAGCTGTATTATTATGCAAACACAAATTCATACCTGCATTAGAAGATTATTATTAGGGCTGCAAAGTCAAACGCTTAAAGATAGGAAACGCTGGAACTGGGGCTCTGTGCAGGATGAATTCCTTCTTCAATGCACGCGGATACTCACAGTGCTCAGATTTACAGGCGTGTATTTCCCGGCGCTCACCCCCTCCCCCAGGGACTTTTTAGTCCTCGAGGAAGAAACGGGGTAAGAAAAAATAGCAAAGAAGGAGAAAAAACAAGCAGAGGAAGCGGGAGACTTGTGGACCTCATTCATTACCAAAGCTGCACAGGTCGTAATGTCCGCTCCTCCTTTTCTGGGTGGCTCAGTTGATACCCCATAAATCCCGGCCGGCAGAAATGCTGAATGTGCACAGCAGTAACTGCAGCTAAGGAGCCGTTTGTGCATGCAGGGCATTTACTCGCTACCGAACCCTGTGAAACATGAGGTCCTGGGGTCTCACACCGAGCTCTTAAAATTAGCGTACGCTTCAAAGAGGGGAAAATACTTCTCCGTCTCCCAGGGGTGGTGGAAAATGCCTCAGAAGGTGGTTCAAGCACACAGACCCAATGCTGCTTGCCCATTGTGTACAGCACAGGTCGGACATGGCGATAACCAGGGCAGGACATGCTGTGAGCCAGCGGCAGGCAGTGCCAATAGAAGATGCTCGTGCTGCTCCAAAACCTGGCAGGGGGAGGCAGTGGGAAAACAGTGAAGGCTTTCTGGAGACAAAAGAGCCACGTTTAAAGCTTTCCAGACAACCTGCATTCCGCCCGCTTGCCATTTGGAGTACCGGCCTTAGCCATGACTTTGCATGTCTTCTTAAGCGTGTGCAGTTTCTGGAGGATCAAGGTGAAGTCAGAGCCCAGCTCATTAGCAATCACGGACCTCGCAAAGCTTTACCCATGTTATCTGAAGGGTGCTTTGTCCTACGACATCCTCAGCATCTGGGCCAGAGCAAAGGAAACCTTCCCTGCTGCCAACACCTCCCAGAGCTGCACGCAGCAGGGAGATGTAGATGCCCACCACATATTCAGCATGGTTCAAACACTGGCAATGGAATTGTGTCCAAATGTCACAGCTCAGCAAAGGACAGGCTGGCATGGGTGTTAGGTCCCCAAGCACAGCGCTACACCTGCCTCTCTGTGACCTGTCCCCTTCCCACAGCTGGGAATTGGATCCCTGCAGCAGCCCACACCCCAGTAGTAATCTGCTTCCACCCCCACCTCCACACATTGACCTACTTGCTCAACTAGAAAACCCAATCTCTCCTGCACACGGCTCTTTAGCAAACCTCCCTCTCCCCACTGTATGCCCACCTGTGCCAGCATGCAATCATCCTTCCCAAATGCCTTCTCTCACTGTGTCCTCCCCCACAGCCCCAAAGCATTCCCGTCTCCCACACTTCATGCATTACAACAGGTAAATTGGGGTGAATTGCTACAATGACATCTTAGGCAGCTTTCCATCTAGAACACCAGAGCATTCAAAGGCGAAAGGAAAAAAGAGGCAAAAACTCACTCCAGTCTCAGAAAAACAGCTGGATTTCAGTATTTTTAGAAAGAAAAGTAGACCATCTAAAGAGAAAGGTTCCGAAGCCTTGAACCTGTGTGACCATCCAATAAACTTGAGAAGGAAAAGAACTGGAAAAAAAAGTGCCCAATTTTGCAGTACATTCCCCTGCCATTTTGTACGAGACTTCTTTGCCTCTGTGTAACGAATTCTCTGACGCAGATAGTATTACACAACCACATCATCAAACCCACCTTCAAAATAGATCACTGGGTTTTATTTTTCAGCTGGGGACGATGCTAGCAGGCTGTTCTTGAAATACAGCCTAGACTTCTCATTCTGCTTTTGTGAGGGAAACAGAAAAAGAGACAACCGTGGCTCAGCAAAAACTAAGCAAGATTTCTTGAGGCAAAGATGCTTTTCTGCCTCAACGGCTTCCTCCTGCTGCTAGCAACTGATGGGATAGGGCTGCCTTAACCAGGTTTCCAGAATCCTATAATGGAAAGCAGCTGCCCATACACAGAGATGCTGCAGACATTCCCATAACTCATCTGTCACCTTCTTTAGGTCCACTCATTACTCAGCTTCCCAGTATTAACACATCAATAGCACCAGCAATCCGAGTTGTACTCAATGCACATTTGCAACCCCCACCTCTAATTTAAGGATGTTTGCATTGCTATTTGCTGCTCAACGTGCAGACTTCAGTTATCCGGCAACACATGAACACCAGTGCTTTGTATCAGGCAGAACTGGGGTGCACTGGCCATGCATTTCAATCCCCACTAATCATCTACTCAAGCTCCCTCTCTTTTCCCAAGCAGTACAGAACTAGAAGTAATCTAGTATCATCTGAAACATTCAGATCTGCAGAACCGTTCGTGTGATAAGGGAAGGCCTCAGTCATTACAGAGCTACCTTGAGAAAGCAGTAAGAACCCCAGCCAATCTAACGGCACCACAAATACAGCACCACTTGAATAGAAGGGGTGGGGAGGAGGACAGTTCCCTTTGTCACGTTCCCAGCGTTTTGCATTAACGAACGCAGTTATAACAGAAGATACTGCTATTTAGTTAACAGGGTTAAAAATAAGCACTTACTACCATTAGAACATGTCCATCATCCAGCACCTTTATTCTGAATGCTCACTTTAAAAAACAACCGTCTTCTCTCTTCTGCAAAGAACCGACGAAATACAGCAAGCAGCTAATTTGCAGCTAAGCAGCTAACTCCCAGGAGTGCACAGTTATATTTGTCTCCTGATAATAAAAAAATATTTTTTTATTTGCAATCATGGCCTACGTTTCCAGGATTGCCTTATCTCCTCGTGTCTTTGTGTACGCCAGTTTTAACAGCTCCTTCGGGGAGGATTCGTGGAATTGGTAATAGGTTTTGTAATTTCCACCTTCTGTTTTCTAGTTCAGAGAGTAATCGAATCCAGTCACTACACCCATATCTATCTGGCAACTATTTGTTGGCCTCCATGAAATGAGTTGGAAGTTTGATTTCCGTTCTCAGCAGGCATTTGTGTGATACAGATGAACTGCTGTAACTGGCAAATTGGAGGCAATTTCACCGGAGATTCCCAGGATTAAATAACCACAAGAACAGAACTTTCCTCACCTCCAGAGAGGTCTCTTCTTTAACAGAGTTGAGAAATGACAGGACAAAATTGGCAAATTTGGACTTCTGCTGTTGTAAGATGCACTCCAGAGTGGGTTTTATCTTCCAAGGCTATCAAACTGGTACCCACGTTAAATTACTAAGATAAAAAACAAGCCATTATGACCAAGCCTTAAAGCACAATAAGCTTTATCTCTTCCCCCAAATCCTTCCTACCTGTGCTGCATTTTAATTAGAATACAGGAGTGTTTTTTCTTTCATGAGTATTTTATTTGTTTTACACTCCACATCACTTACAACAGAAATGTTCCCCAATCCTCACTCTGGTTGTGCGCATTTGATTCCCCATCACTGGAGCTGCTGCAGTGACATCAGCCACTGAATCTATGAGGATCCGTGAACTCTGACAAGCAGAGGCTGAACATATGACTCAGGCTAAGTTTAAAAACTTTATTTTCCATACAAAACAATAATAAATCCAAGCAGATAATGAACTAAGCGTCTTCTCATTTTCCACCTTTTCTCAATATAGTCTATCCAAAGTTCAATGTTACACCACTCCGTATCAGCCAAAGCTATGAAGTTTCCATCTTGTATCCGTGTTTTTCTAATTCAGCTCTGTATAAAAAAAAAAAATGAAGATGTGCACATTAAAACAAGTATTGTCACATTTTTTCAAGATGCAGATTGCACAACATACAGTCATTTTAGAAACAGTGACCACGACGTGCTGCTTTCTCGCTCATATCGATAACCTCAATTTACTTACTTGGCAGTTCTTCATGTGAATGTCTCAGGATCACTAGAAGTATACCCCACATGAAAAATACAAATATTTGCTTTAGCCACATTTACTTGTCCCCTGACCCTCTGTGCCTGGTTGAACTACATCACAGGATCATAGAATGGTCTGGGTTGAAAAGGACCACAATGACCATCTAGTTTCAACCCCCCTGCTATGCGCAGGGTCGCCAACCACCAGACCAGGCTCTATGGTGCAAAGCAGCACCAGTAAGCCAGCGACAACCCATCAGAAAAAAACACCACCACAGTGTTGTCTCATACTGCTTATTCTCAGCATTTCCTAAAACTCAATGAGCTCACTGATCTGAGTGATTTAAATGCACGTACTTAAAAAATACATAGCTCTTAAAATACATTAATATCATGTTTAAATCTTGGTGCAGTACAATTCCAAGGAAAAATGATCGCTTTGTTCACTTTAGCTGTTGCTGGGACAGCAGGTCAGCAACTGCCAAAGGTTATTGCTCCTAACCCATCCCAGATAGCTTCTTACCTACCTGCCTTCAACACGTCAGCCAGAACTACATTGTTTTATATCCTAGTCCTAGCGTGTATGTATCTATACACAGCAATCTAAATCTCAGGTTAGTTTACACAGCGTTGGAATTCTAGAAATGGAGGAGTGCACCACTTTCTTTCTGAAGATGAAATAAAAACATGCTGCAACGAAGCAACATTGCAAACTATCATTTTAAGGCAAGTATAAGGATGCCAACACCATAGGCTATAATTAAGACATATATTGAAGGCCTGTCGAGATCAACTACGTTTGTCAAGAATTATACCATCCCTGTATTTCACTGTGTATCAGCATTACATTTCCAGCATTACAATTTAACTACCTTCCAACCTTGTAAGCAAGGACTATAACAACAAACTGGTTTTGTATCTGCTACACAAAGGGTCACTTTCTCCCTTCACAAAGGAGATCCTCCCAGGAACCATTCATCAGGCTATGATGCAGACATTTACTCCACATGCAACATAATGAAGGACTAATTAGGAAATGTGAATTTGTGTTGACTCTTGAAACAATTTAAATTATAATTACATGAGTAAATCATTAACTGAAACGACAAGTGACCAAGAGGATTACACAAATGGATTAGAGGTGCCCAAATTATTATCACTTTTTTAAAGCACATTTCAAATACTGACACCGCTATTGTTGCACATCACACAGAAGAAGGGAACTTGAACAAATATGGAAAAGTTTTCCAGCAATCACCTGCCTATTTGGTCAAAGCACAGCACTGCTATTTTGAAGGTACAAAAAAAGATTGTACCAACACATTTTATGTTGGTATAGCATAGCACAGAGAATCCTGGCTCCCTTGCCATTAATCTCTGCAGTACAATTCAGCAGATTTCCAAGTTTCTGATACTAATAACTAAGCAACGCAGTTTTAAACATTTTATCCAGCTTCTAGAATACCAAGTTAAAAAATAAGATTACCTTAACTGATTGGAGAAATCATCTTCTACGTTGTCATCATCCCAATTGTCTTCCCAGACATGTGCATCTTCATCTTCGTCTAAACCAGTCCAATCTAAAGACAGAAAGAGAAGGCTATATAGCATATTTTGCACTGCTTTGGCACCATATCTTAGTGACCTCTGGGTAAGGCAGACTTCAGATGATAAGGAATTTCTCACTTTTCTATCAAAGTTCAGATCATTCTCAAGTGTTCATGAGCCCAAACAGCACAGTGAGACTGATTAAAAATAACAACAAATCAATCTCCTGATTTATGATAAAAACACAACTTGGTAACAAAAGCACTGCACCCTTTGCACCATGGCATGCAGGATCTATGTACTCATAAGGGTTATTTTGCATACAAATAGACCAGCTGTAGCACCGCAGTATGAAAAACCACTACTGAGTATTTCATTCCTACAAGTTCAACAAAAAGGCACTCGGTTCCACATTTGTATTTAATATCTTTTCCTCATGATTAAAAAGATAAATGCATATCAAATGCTTTACCCAGAACACACATACAGATGCTCAGTTCACTCACATCAGACGATGGCAGCCTGTGGATAAATGCCACAAACGTATCTGTGATGCAGCAGCAAAGGCAAACTGAAAGATGCACCTACCAACAGCAGTTGCTACCAATAACCTTCTACTTCTCCCTCAGTCATCTGCCTGACTTCAGGGAAAGCTCTGAGGACAAAGGGCCAAAGTAACATTAAACGTGGACAGATATAAGAAAAAACACCTTGTAGGGTAAAAGATTAAGAACTAATTCCCTTCCTTTACAAGAAGGAAAGTTGGTTCTTGTGTTTTCCTCTCCTTTTAATGACAACAGGCCACAAAATTAGCACTTGAGATTCACCAGGAAAGAAAATCCATTTGTAACTGATTAAAGACACAGATGCAGAAGGCATTACGATTAAACTTCTCAAATTATATAAAGGAAAAAAGATGAAGGAACATAGAAATTCTACTGCTCTTAAAGGAAGCAAAGGAAAGAAGTGGGTCAGATGAGGAAAAATTGCAGTATGAGAGAATGCATTACTTGAATGTAGTTGTACCACTCAGTGGCTAAAGGGAGGGATTCTATTTGAGCACAGTCTACAATAAGCTTTGCCAATTTGTGTGCAATTGACTTTCTTTTTTTGCAAAACAAAAACTTAACCACTGATGTTAAGGAACAGCCTTAACCAGTATCAAAGTCACCTTCTATCTATTAATGTAAAATAGCTCAAAATGGTTTTCAAAAAACCATAGCAACTAGCATTCATCACAACACATTCAGCTTCGATCACAGAAGTTGGGGACACTGGAAGAACGTTTCCAACAACACTGAGTAAAGAAGAGGCAAAAAGGCCCACATTGCCTTCCACAGCAGAAAGGAGAAAGGGAGGGAGGGGAGAGAAAAGCAGAAGTACAGCCAAAATTATCCTCTCCCTGCTGCAGCT
The DNA here is from genome assembly GCF_016699485.2 of Gallus gallus. Classification (NCBI taxonomy): domain Eukaryota; kingdom Metazoa; phylum Chordata; class Aves; order Galliformes; family Phasianidae; genus Gallus; species Gallus gallus. The sequence continues at coordinate 24,229,778 of NC_052533.1, forward strand.
ACAAGATTGTACAATCTACAATTCTGCAATCTGTGTGTTGACACCATACCCCAGAATTACATACTACAACTACTCCAGCTATACCACGTGCCTGTGAGTAACAGTAAGAAACAATATAGCGTTATCTGGGACTGGAAACGCAAAGGACATCTGAGAGGCTGCTACTATTAAGTACTGCTACTATACACCAAAAATCACAACATCTATTTTGATAAACTTGTCATGGATGGACTCCTTAAAAAATTACCTGAATACAATGCAACGTCTCCCCACGTTTTTCACCTGGGACAGGACAACAAAGTGTGCTTTGGAGTAGGTAATAAAAAGCTAAAATCCTAACATTTTACACATTACACTCACAGCAGCACTGTACAAGAAGCTTTTTAGTGACCAATTCACATACACTTGAATATACCATGCTCTATCTCTTAAGAACAGGACACCTGTGCTGGACGCTGAAACTTGCTTTGATAAAGTGTTTCAAGAAAAACCCTACACTGAAATAAAATATCGCCAAATGCCACTGTTTCTGTCCTTAGCACAAGTTTGCATTACCTTTGGATTAGAGGGAGGGGCAATAATAAAATGCAGTTATTCGGTTGCATAGAAAAAGGTGTCTTCATTTGAAAGAGCAATAACTTGCATGAGTTTGATCAAATATTTATTATACTCTTTCCCAAGTAACGGGAGATAATCTTTCAGGTGGTCCAAACTTCTTTATAACCTCTCAACATTATTATCTCACTTGAAGATTTCATTGGGCCTCTTTAGCAAGGTACAGCAGCAGGACGTCTGGCTGTGGCCACTCTTCCATAAAAGTCCGTTCTGCCCAGAAGCCTACAGAGTACCTCCACTCGGGTTACTCAGCTCTAGGAGCACAGACAGATTTAAGTAGAATTAATTTTACCTTGCTCGGTTTGTATACAGACTCATGTTGAGTCTAAAAAGCAGTTAATTCCGTTTGATTTGCTGGTAGTACCATTTCCTCCAGTCTCAAATACAGTTTTATAGTTTCAGCTTTGCTTGACTGCACAAAGAACTTTTTCTCAGGGCAGTGAAAGGGGAACACGAAGGTAAGATCATGAAAAAATTCTTTCCGTTGACAAGAAAGACTTCAAGGCACAAAATGTTAAGGTGGGTTGAGATGAATACCAAGATTCAAACCATGAGCACTGCTCACAGTGAACCTCCTCACTTTGTGAGACAGATGAGCAACTCGGGTAATGACAGCTCAGTGTGCTGACCAACCCCAGGTTCAGATGCATGCTTTAAGACCTCCTTTGTCCCTACAGTTAATATTTATATTACATTACAATAACTTTTTTTTACCCTTTTAAGAAACATATGGAAAAGAAAGCAGAAGGGCTCATCTTCTCCATTTATTTTTGGCCTTATCTCTGCTATGTGCAAATGTAATGTTGGTACAAGTACTGCAGGACTCTGCATCCCTTCGGGCCATAAAGCCACTGAGAAACCACCTCTGAGGAACACAGGACAGAAAACAACCCCGGACATTCCCTCCATGTTGCATATCGCTTATCGCCATTCGCAGCTCGAGACAGCTGCCAGAACTGAGGACGGAAAACCAAGCAGGGTCCTCTCCAAGTCCACAGCTGTGACAGGCCCTCGGGCTGCTTTGCTGAAGCCCGGATTCCTGTAGTTCCCTCCCTCGATATATTTTGAACCTACGAAAAGCAAACCAACACACATCTGTGCCTGCAAAGACGATATTTCGAGCACCTGAGGCGTGCGTTGTTCCCTTCCCACAGAGGTTTCCACCTCGCAGCTCCCACCCCCCACCAACCCCTCCCACCCGGACACGGCGGGGCCACGCGCTCCGCACCGCCCTCAGCGCTCCCGCACGATGACACAGCACCGCCGGGCTGCACATCCCTTCCTGCCTGACCCGGCCCTCACCGGGCAGTGGGGACCCGGGGACGCCGGGCGCTGAGGCAGCGGGCACAGCCATATCCCCGCGGGGCTCTCGGTGGCACGGCACAGCACAGCACGGCCCCGCCCGCCGCAGGCCGCGCTCTCTCCCCGGCCCGGCCCGGCCCGGCGCGGCCTGCTGGCAGGCGGCGCGGCCTACAGACGGCGCGGCCCCCGCCGCTCCGTTTCCTCCACCCGCCCCTCTCGGCCCGCTCGGCACCTTCAGCCGGAAACTCCTCGAACTCGTCGTCTTCCTCCAGGAGCCCCAGGTCCACCGGCTGCTTTTTCTCCGACATGCTCGGCCCCGCTGCCCGCCGACACTGACGGGATGGCGGCACAGCGCGGCCCGCACTGCGCCTGCGCCGCAGCGCCGGCCGCCCGCCCCTCAGCACCGCCTCTCGGCGCCTCCCGCGCCGCCCTCACAGCGCTCCTCCACCAGCGGCACCTGCGAGACCGCCCCCCGCTGCCCCCCTCCCTGCCTGGGGGGAACAGCTGAGGGCTCTGCGGGTCAAGACTCTAAAACGGCACCCGCGGTGCTCATTCCGGCCCCATCCCGCACTGAACGCGCGTCCTTGTTGTATTATTTCACTCTTGGTTTCTATTAGGGTTGTGAGAATCGTGAAAACTCCAGTTTTATTAATCAATGTAGGGAATCTAGGCATAAATGTTTTGGTACACTTAGCAAGCCATGTGGTTTGGACTATCAAATATCCTTCTCTATCCATAGAGTACAAGGCAAAGTCACATAACAAAAGCTTGTAGAGGTCTGTGAGCATCCAGCTACTACCCTCTATACCTTCCTTTATCTGGAGTTGACTTTGCAGTACGCTCAGGAGTACAACGATGCTCAACTGCATGCAGGTTATATCTAAGTAAAAAGAGCTGACTTGGACAGTGCTATTGACAAATAACTTCAAATAGCTGTGGAGCAGGAAGCAGCTTGAATTTGTTCTGGCAACTTTACCTACATGTCTGCTGTGGAGAGAAAAGATACTTGCGCCTCCATGGTTATCTGTTCTACTTGTAAGATTGATTTAAAATAGTGGATTTTAAAACAAAAAACTTTAAATCTGCTGTTTTAAATCTAATACCACAGGCTTTGGAAGCCTAGGGTTTACATTGCCTTATTTGGCCTTTGTCCCAGATGGCTGCAGAACTCCCTGTTATCCCACAAACTATTTTAGCTCTCTGCTGGTAATGTCCCCAGGGACACAGGTGTCTGCCATACCGTGTTTGTCTTCTTAACATGTACCTATCCTATGCTGCCTAAGGACCTGATCTGCACAGCATTCTCCAAACCAGACCTTACAAGAAAAGGTCCTAAGAGTTGGATGATGTGAGTGACATCCCGTATTCTGAACCACCAGACTGTACATAAGAGAAGCAGAAAGCACTTATCTTCCTTAAGCCAGGTGTATATAAAAAAAAAAGACACCTGATTTTATTGCCAGTGTTTTTGCCTGTGATGCAAGATCTTATGTCACATATTCTTAAGGTTTCTTACTGGCTTTCTTAGGTCACTTCCTATTTGATCTATAGGCCTTGTATATCCCATACCTTACCATCCCTAGGAAGCATGTAAGGAATTTCCACATCCTTCTCCACGAGAAAAAACATCTCTGAGTTCCGTGAAGTGATGTAGTTTGTAATACTCAAGCGTTTTGGTGGACCTAGCTCCACTGATGTCTCTGAATTCTTTAGAGAAAAGGATGTAAGGATTCAACTATCCAGAATAACTTTTCCACCGTGAAAGCATATTTAAAAGGTTAGAGGAGAGTGCCCAAGACTCAAGTACAATTGGCATTTGATGGTTTCTAGATGGACCATCAAGAATAAGAGTTGCCTTTCAGCATCTACCCTGTGCAATCAGAGTGGAAAAAGGCCACTGATATCTAATCAGGACATACTGCCACTGTGTGTTTTTTTTATCCTTCCCTTGTTGCAGCACCAGGGCCACTTGCAGTCCTTGCAGTCACCAGGCTTGTATCCCACATGGGTTACAGACACAGAGCAAGGACTAGTTTTGATCAAGTTGAAGTCAAGAAGACCCTTTCCTGCATTCCCAGAACACAGTAAGAGATTTGCTTTTCTGAAGCTTTAATCCCTGCACAGTAACTTGGTTGTATACTGAGTAGGACCGACAGCCTGACATTCCTGAGTGCTTCAGCAAAGCGGTCTACACTCTGTTCCATGGTAATTAAAGGAAAAACCTCCTTTAACTCTCAGTGGTTCAGGATATGACCATCCCAATGAAAATCTTCACTTAAATATACCCTTAACTGGTAGCACGTTGGAATTGATTGAAAAAGACAATCCTGAGTAACTCATCAATCCCTCTATTATTTTTTTTTCCCAGAGCTGCACAGCAGCTATTTACTCAGTATGATTTCTTTTATTTTTCTTTAATTTCTTTACATTCAACATGTTTTATGCATCACTATCAGAAAAGCCTGTCTTTCTCTTGGCAAATGTTACTGCAAGTTGTCTAGCGGGGAGGTGAGATTATGTAGATTTATTTATTCAGAGTTTAATTTGCATACATGAAAAATGGAAGTAGAGCTTTTATTTTCTTCACATTAAAACAAAAATATGTGTAGTGCAATAGTTCAGACTTCCAGATTTTTTTCAGGTGGATAAGTAGTCACTTCAATGCCTGGGCCCATCTTCTTTGAACTGGACGTGCTAATGGCTGAGGGCATATTCCGAGGAAAAGATTAAAAAGAGGAAATAGATCAGACTGTTAATGAATTTGCTTATAAGCTGCCTTAGTTAAAAATGTCCTGTTGAAAAGGAATTTCAGAGACATATTAAGGACTTTAGACACCCTGGGTAAACCGTTGGCTTGGAGGTCTCATAGTCCCAGGCTATCAGACAGTACCTACTAAGAGAAACTTGATACTGCAAGAGAATGCTCATTGTGTGAATCTGATCCAGCTGGTCTCACGGGCTTAATGTGGAATCCACGTGCGTGGGCACTGCCTAGAGGACCAGTTGAGCCCACACAGTGCCTCTGGATGCAAGAGGTAGATACCTCTCTGGGCCTTACAGTGCAGGCTGTACTGCACCCAAGACAATATGGAATAGATATTGTATTGTATATTGTATTGTATATTGTATATTGTATTGTATATTGTATAATATTGTATATTGTCTATTGTATTGTGTTGCACCCAAGACAATATGGAAGCATGCTACCACATGCTTTTCATTCAGAATGCAAGAATTCACCATGCCACACAGAATATCCATCCTGCATTATGTAGCCTATCCAGCAGCTCAAGTAATCATTACTTCATCCTCCAGAACTGACATTTTCCATCTCAAGATAACACTGCAGTTCATGCTATAACTTTTTGGATTAAACTGGGGAAGAAAAGCATATCCTACATTTAGCATATCTGGACATCAGGAATGGATTGCCTCACCTCTTTCAGTCTGACTCTGTGCAGCTCTGGACCCGTGGCACTGTTCCCGAGATCAGCACCTTTGGTTTGCCACTATTTATTTGTTCATGTCTGCAGTGGTTCTCTTTTTCTCTCCAGCTGCTCCATCATTCACCAGCACCTCCTGGTAACCCACCCTCAGCCCATCTCTTCTCACAGTTGACCCTCACTGAGGTCAGTATGCGATTAGGTGGCTGGAGATCATAAGGAATATTAATCACAAGGAGCACTTAGATGTTGCTTTACAGACTTCCTTATGTGAAATACACTGTGGCAAGCTATCAGGTTACCGGTGGCTGAAAAAGAAACAGCTCTCTCTTTACCCTTGACAGTAGAAAGAAAGTTTGATTTATTTTCTCATTTTCAGTTAGTCCAGAGGCAGCTGGACAGTATTGCTGCAAAGTTCTAGCTGTGTGTCATTGTAATAGGGGCAATATGTTTGTTCACTTCTGCTCTCTTCCTCTGTCTAATTGTTCTATTGTCTTTCTGTTTTCTCTCCACATTTGGGCTGACAAAATGTCTCCTTGGGTTTAGCCCTCTAGCCAAAACTTAACGGGCTCCTAATCAAGGACTAACACCACCAGTGGGCTATTTCCTGTCTTTGTTTACCATTTCTGGTATCATCTTTCTTCTCCTCTCAGTTCATCTTTTCAAATTTTCACTGTTATTTTCCTTCAAATCTTCCTCCATTCAGAGTGCAGGAAGCTTTGTGTACACCACTCCCCTTCCATTTTCTGGACACTTGATCTCTGGCCTCCCAACTGTACATCCTGGAAGAGAACCAGATGCATTCAGAACCAGATTTCAAACAGCTCTGTAACCCTTGAATACATGTAGCTATGTCAGCAAGATATTTATTACTGAGCCTCAATGCAAATTGTTATTGATGTTTTGAACATATGACTAATTACTGGGTACTGTTCATCACGACTTGCATTTCCCTGCAGATATCAAGATAGTCAGGCTACGATTCAGTTGCCTAAACAAAGATTTCTAATGTCATTTGAGATGCTCTAAAACACAGGACTGCGTGATGTGTAATCTGGGAGACCTTGACCCTTCCCCATGGCAGCTGGAGATGAAACAAAATACCCCAGGTTTTCCACAATGGTGCCAGTTGCCTGTGTTTAAGGAATTGAATTGCACTCCCACTGTATGATGGAATAACTGTTATTGGTGCTTAAGTGTCTTTTTCCTGTTATTACATAACTGCCTTTGTTTATCTCCGCCAAGTCTGTCTTGAGAATACTGAACTCATGTTGGCAATCTCAATCCAAACTAGATGCTGGATGAATCATTAGGAATCAGGTGAACGGAGAAGACCTTTTTTTCATATATAAAACATCCTCCTACCTTTACATATCTACATAACGGCAAAGGTATGGCCAAGATCTATCTAGATGAACCTCGACCCAAATCAAATCAAATACTGTAGCCAGAGAAGTATTGCCAAGTGTTATTTCTGATGTTATGATAGATAAGCAGGGCTACTGCTCATTAGCTATACTGGCAAACAGAAGGACTTACTGATACCTAGGTCAGATCAAGGGAAGGTATCAGTTCCCCGTCATCTTACATAGCTTGCTTCTCCAGGTAGTCCCTCCGGACTTTCTGTTCAGAAAAGAGAGAAATGGGTACAAATGGATGCAGATTCAGAGCAGTTGGCTTAAGTATCAGCCCTAAAACATAATTTGAAGGGATCTGTCTCATTTCTGACTATATTAGGAGCCAAGAAAGACTTTCCCTGTAATTATTTATGGAAGGTCAGATGTGTATAAATAATCTCTTACAAGTTCACATTTTCCATCCCTTCCTCTCAGTCCCTCAGTGAGGTAATGGGCAGCATTGGCAGTTTGGGATAAGGCCTGGTGGTTTCTGCCTGCTGCCTCACTCCTTGTTTTCCACTGCTTCTTACTCTATTGCTCCTCTGCCCCAACACAGGTTGTCCACAGACTATAGTCCCTTCAGGTATGTCCCAGCTATAGCTAGAAAGTCACCCTTTCTAGAAGTGCTTCTTCAGTCATGGTGCCAACAGTGTCCATTTGTGCATGTCTCCAACAACATCTCCTACACTTGCATCCTCAGTTTCTCTTTCCTCTCACAGCTACTGCTCTTTCTCAAACATGCTTGACCACCACGGGCTCTCCTGACCGGTGGAGGTTTTGGCAGGAACTGAGGTGCTCGCACCAATGCTGAAGCTGGCTGCAAGAAGCCCAGGGCAGTTCCCTGGCCTCCTCCCAGCATGAGGCACTCTGCTCCACCATGATGGCCACCTCTAGCTCTTGCGGTGGTGGCTGTCACACAGGCTGCAAGGCCACTCTAGAAGGAAAAGAAGGTTGTAGAGCACCTGATATGACCCAAAGCATTACTTTTTCAATGCAGAAGCCCATAGAGACCCAAAGCCCTTCTTCATCCATTCTGCAAAGCTGAAGACACCTCCTTCCTCAAAGATGCTGTTAACTTGTCATGCATCGTTCAATGCATCTAGGGGCTCTGATGAATCATCGAGTGGATTTCCACCTAAATGAACTGCTGTCAGTAGCAGAAGTGTCAATTAATTTATTTTTCAAATGAGCATATTCCTGAAAACTTTCTGCTCTTCAGTGTGATTTACCAAGTAAACCAGATGAGGTATGTCAGATCAGAACCACAAGGAGCTATTGGGTCAAGTCCTCTTCCTCTTCTCAGTCAGGCTTATTTAACCCTTCCACATGAGTTCAGACCACAGCAGTTTCTGGGCCACTGTTCATATGACTGTACAAAATTGATAGTCTTTTTTTGTCTCTGCTGGATAGGAGATTACTCTGAATGGAATTTTAAAGGAAATGCTTAAAAATAGACTCTGTTCCTGACATGCATTCTGAAGCACATAAATCTTTTATTAACTTTAATTCCTTGCCCCTTAGTAAACATGATAGCAACAATGACAGTTGGAATGCTTATCAAAACAGCATCAAAGTAATTGGTGAATGTAAGTCAAGCCAATCTGCAAAACTAATGGTTTTATGGGAATACATATAAAATCATTTTTCTACATTGTCTATTTGCCTATATTCATATATTTACACATACAGTACTTATTAAACTACAACAGGTGAACTATAAAATTAAGTGGGGTACTAATTATTAATCTTACATATGAGGTAAATTAAAAATAGGTAGGTTCACCCACAGCAGTATGTTACAGCAAAAAAAAAGTTGGTTTTAAGTGTGTTATTACTGAGGTTGGCTAAGAAAGAAAGTAAAAGACCTAACCTGATTGTCATGTGAAGGAGTGCTCTCTCAGTTTTACTGTTTCTAGCTGTGTCTTTTGTAATACACAATAGAGGAGTCTTTTCTCTGATTTGCTTTTAAGGCTTTAGCACAATCAAAAGCTGGAGGCATTGTGAAGAAAATCTGCAAATAGCATGAAAATGTCTTGTGGTGACACTCCTATTCAGGCTCTGGGCCTGATTTTGAAAGATCCTGAACACCCAGAGCTGGCAGTGCTAAGCACTTCTGCAGATCAGATCTTTGAGGTCTGAAAGATTGTTTTATAATCTTGTTTTCATGCTCCTGCAAACCTACAAAGACATTTTTTTTTTCCCCAAACAGTAGCACAGATTTTATTAAAACCATTCAGAACAGATCCCTATGTTTTAAGGCCATGGTCTTGTGCTGGCAGCTGGAAGACAGAACTTCAGGAAACTAATATGGGCTGCTCCAAAAGTAATGCCTCCTGTTTCATTATGCTGGCCTGCAACGTCAGAGGCGGATGTCAGTCGGTATGGCAGTAGAGGTTGAACCTTCCCACCAATATCCCATTACATCTTGTTGCTGTGCAAGAGATGGCAGCAGAGTGGCAGGCTGACAGAATGGTATCTAACATGGAAGTGCGTGTGAAGCAAAAGTGTATCACTGAATTCCTCCATGTGGAAAAAATGGAACCTATTGACATTCATCAACATTTGCTGAACATTTTTGGAGACCGAACGGTGGATGTGAGCACAGTGAGATGCTGACTGATGCATTTCAGCAGTGGTAACAGCAGCAATGGATCACCTCTGCTGGCGCAGATTTTTATGAATGCAGCCTGCAGGCTCTAGTTCATTGCTGGCATTTAAAAAATGCTTAGCTGATAGTGGTTATTATGCTGAACAATAGTGTTTTGTAGCTAAGAATTTGCTCTATCAAATAATGTTATTGTGTTCTTTGTATCGGTTGTACTATCCATGAAAATAAATAGGAGGCATTACTTTTGGATCAAACTATGTACTTAAATTTAAGATAATGTTAATTATTTAACAACAATGTATTTGCCATACTGGAAATTGTAGATCCCTCCCATGGCATTATTCTGCCTTACTATTGCACAAACTTCACAGAAGTCCCTGCACGTTAATGGGAAAAAAAAAATTAATAGGCCATATATAATGTTAGCTCTTCAAAAACCTGATTCTATTCTTTGTCCTTCATTGTTTGGTCATTTGTAGAGAGAAGTCCATATCTGCCATTGTGCGTCTCCTCAGAAGTGGTTTGAGGTGACTGCAGTCTGAAGGATAGCTGTAACAAAACAGAAAAGTTTGAAATTGTATGTTCAGTGTTTATGCAGGCTGACTGAAAGCCACAAGGCAAAACAAATTTAAACAGAACTGTGTAGATCTGAGAGATGCAACTGAAGCAATGGCTCCTCAAGTCCTCTAGAAATGACTAAATTTAGAATTTGATTTCCTGACCGGTTATTACACCCATGGTTCATTGGCACAGTGTCAATGAATACATCCAAAAGCAGTTTCCGATTTGTTTGGGTTTAAACCCAAAGCTAAGAGAGTTGCAAAGAATGACAGGCCCATCTTCTCTCCATTTTTGTTTGTTATCAGAAATGCCCCTACAATGTAGTCATTTTTCTTCTGCATATAGTAAGCCAATTTGACAGACAGGTAGGTGACCTCCTTTATTTGTTTTAAAAAGAAAATCCAAGCTATTTGTAGAACACTTAAGAGCAAACAAAAATTATGAATACAATTTTTTCTAAAGCAATATGATAGGTAAGCTTCAACATAAAATGTGATCACTTTTTTTTAATATTCCCACAGGTAGATGTTTATATTACATACACATATATTATGCTGATGGTCCTATGCAGATTTCTGTAAACTCATTTAATAAGCACATTTGAATCACTTATTGCATAGAAATCTTGAACTGTACATTATAAATAATGGTTTTCAAATGATAATTTTAATTTTCTTTTATGGCTGTTGCAAATTTATATTAAAGCATCCCTGAATTGGACAATTTTTCAGTAGAGTTTACTTAATGTTAATCTATTCATCTGGGGGTAAACGAAGAGTTTAATGGTGAAGAGGTGTAACTAGAATACAGTCTCAAGTGGTATGTTAGGTTTATCAATCAGTGAAAATTGTGCACTTGAGTGTAAGAGCACGTCTATCCATATGCTTCTTGCTAGCTCAGTTAATTGAAACCCTTTTTCCACCCTATTATCAATACTTGAAAAATAGCTCCAACCACATCTATTAACTGGTGTCTTAATAGATGCTTTATCAGCTCCATATAAATTGCATGTGTTTTGCTAGAAAGCAATTTTACTAATATAGGGGCCAGTTCTATGGTTCACTGGAGATGTTCGGTCAGTTCATGATGAGGCACATCTGGCTGGATAGATGGAGATGGATGGAGCTGTGGCCCTGGTCTTCAATCCACTGAAGCACAATACAAGGCTGGAGGTTCAGTCTGATTGACACTCTCAGTCTTGACTGATTTTAACAAAGGCCAATTACACTTAAAAACGAGCTAGACATTGATACTTGTACTGGGAAATCTGAATCAGAATAGAAATAGGTATTTTTTAATTTCCCATAAAATAGAACATAAAAAATTTAATTTTGTTTAGACTCAGGAGAACAGAATTATGCACCAGTACTGAGGTGTCACAAACATCTCTGAAATTAAAAGTTCTTCCTTCCAAAGCAACTTCTCTAAGGCTTGCACTGATATGAGCACATCCCCTCTCTCCCCTAAAATGAATGAAAAATAAAATAAATAGAATGAAAAATAAAGATAATTTGAATGAAAAATAAATATATATTTTTCTGAACATATTTTCCAAGCTGAGCTGAATACATCCTGAGATCATGACAATTCAGCTCTGTTTTACTATGCTTTAAGTAAGACATAGACACTTCTATCTCCTAAGCCCAACATACAAAACATGCTTCTGAGCATATTCAAACCTGATTGTGCTGATGGGAAATTCTTCTACTCTTCGGGCCTCCCTCTTCCTACTGCTTCCTTGCACTTCACCTACCCATTCTGGTTCTCTCCTTTCCTGTTGATTTTCATACTTGCTTTGCCTTTCTTGGCCAACTGCTGACCTTATGAGCCAAAGTAGAAGGAAAGTGTAAGGGTCTAGAAAACAAAGAAAAGAAGGAGAGATATGAAACACTCAGTAGTTTCTAACCTAGTACTTGCTAAAACTCTCTACAGGCATTTCTAATCAATTACAGCATTTTGGACCCTTGAATCCATAGAGTTGTACCTCTGCTCAGAAATTACCCATGTAGAACAAACAGAGCTTTCATTTCTGCACCCAGGTTGGTCAATCAATCCCATCAGATGTGAGGATACAAGGTAAAGACCAGTTACGCAGGGTAACATTTCTCCATCTCAGAAGTGGCCCAATGACATGTTTGACGCTATACAACACCTGTATCTTCCATTAACTTCATTATTATCTTTCTAAGGTGATCTGCTTCCAAAGGTGATTTGCTAATAATCATTCTTTCAAGGAGAGGAATGGGATCAGCCCTCAACAGAGAAAAGGTGTTATTAGTGCACTGTCTGCATACCTCTGGAAACATTGCCTCCCTCCCCCCCATCCATTGTGCTCAATTTTGGGGATATTCTCTCTCAGTGATACTCTGACACACACTTCTTTGGAGCAGCTTGCTGTCATCATGCAAAGCAGAGCTTTGCAGTGTTGAAGGATGTCTGCTAGGCAGTATGCATATATTTCTTGCTATTTTTTCTTGTGTAGACCTGTCTCTATGATCTCCAAAAGTGATCAGTGGGCAAGCCAATGGATTTGTAACAATTAACACAATAATTACCTATGCCTCATGGAATGAAAAGGTAATATGTTGAGAGACTGTGCATTACAGGTGAATAAATAGCTTTAAGTCGTAAAGTACAGATTTAGGGGATATATGCTACGTAGGAAAGCGGAGCTGAAAACGGCACTACATTTACTGGGGCACATATAGTTTAGTGCTTATGGGACAAGTATCTCTAGGGAGGAAGAAAAAGGTCACCAACAGAGCCATCAGATCCCAGCTAAGGATTTGCAAATTGACCAAAGCCAGTGAGACTGTAACAAACCTATGTTGTGTACGGGAAATTATGGTGTGAAGTTTCAAAAAAAGGCACAAGAAAGATGGGCATTTTACTATATTTGCAAACATACTGTTTTATTGTCAAGACTTAAAATACATACTACATGGGGCAGACAGGGCAAAACCATAGCTGAAATCTAACATAATCCTGTTATGCAATGAAGAACTTCCTTTTACAGTGCAGTATTTCTTCACTGAAAGCAGATCATTGCTATAAGAGTGGGTATTTATCAATTTTCAAAGGTCTTGGCCCATCAAAGCTGGTGTTAGATTTGGAATTTCACTTTTGTTGCCAAGGTGACAAACACTTATAAATATACCACATCTTCTAATGTGCTTTTAACTTAGTATTTTTATGGCTTTTAAATCAGATACCATTAGCAAATATATTAGGTAATTTAGCTGAAAGACCATTTTCCACTAACACTTTTTGTTACATTTCCCCAGGTACTTCAATAAATGTCTGTTGTGACATTGCAGTCCTGCCAGGCTTCTAGCATATAAGGATACATATGGTACATCTAGTAAGAATTAACATGTTACCTTAAGATTTTCTTTTTTTTTTTTTTTTTTGTGTGTGTGTGTGTTGATAATTACAAAGTGTATAAAAGAAGACAAATATTAAGAGTTAGATCCTATAGGTCATTGACTTCAGCAAGAATTGTGCTGGTAATGTCTCCAGGACTGGCCTGCAGCCTTTCTGTGTGTTGTTGTGCTTGACTCTCAGGCCTTCTCTTTATAGCCTGGCAATGAGGCTGAAAGCACAAGGGAGAGCATAACAGCCCCACAGCAGGGCCTTTCCCCTGCCCCACAAAGCTAGCCAACAAACATGCAGATGTTTCTTCCTGTTTCATTGGCCTGAAGGCTGGTGGAAACCTTTGCAATCAACTGTTGTCATGACCTCCAGGACATCCCAGTGCTCCAGCCTGCCCCAGGAGCTCCATCCTGTGCCAAGGATGGGATGAGAGGCCTGTGGTGTGGGCAGGCAGGCTGGAGGGCTGCACTGAGATGGTGCTGACAGAAAGCAGCAATCATTCCCAGATTCAATTTAAAAAAAAAAAAAAAAAAATTGACAAAGCTTGCCAACACTGAGGATTAAGCACAATTCATAAGCCAATTAATAAGCTTCCTACAATAGCAGCACGTTAGCTTGGGTGGAAAGATCTGATGGAGAAACATCCAGGAAATGTCTTTCAAGCCTGCATATTAAATTTAATCTGCCACCCCTGTCCTTTAAGACTCTGCATTCATTTGCTGTGGAGGAAAAAAAAAATGTTGATCTGAAAGAAAAAGAACAAAAAAAAAACCCACTAGTCTGGTACAAGAGTTTGTTGGTAGAGTCTCAAGGAGAAATCTGTAGTGTGCTGATCACAAAGAGCCGCCCTGCGCGGCACAAGCGAGGCCTCTACATAGGCCACTCTCACCCCCAGCCCGGCCCTGTCCCCTCAGCCTCTTCATTCAGCACAGCTATCTGTCATGAAGAATTTAAGTTTCATATTTTCATCTGTCAGCTGCGAAAAGGCCTGTCAGCTGAAGCTTACACTACAGTTTGCCAAAAGGCCCGTGGCCCATGATGACAATACGCTCTTACATTTGTGCTTCCAGGCTCCAGATAATCCCTCACTTTCCTCCTCAGCCATCCAGTTATGATAAGGCTTAAATTGCATATTTTGGGGGGTTTTAAATCTAGATTTTGCTGATAAATGCTATCAGCGGGAATGAAATGAAATACAGCATGGTTTAGCTCTTATTACCGACATAAAGCCTACTATGGCCGTTTTGTGAGGGCTATAGAGATGGTATTCATATTAAACATGTTAATGTCTATAGTCACAGGAACTAAATGTAGGAATGCTAATATCAGCTTTTATCTACTTTGTCTGTTTGTCACCCTTGAAAACTTAGCAGGAAGAAAGCCACCCATCCTTCAAACATGACATTTTCCACTTTGTGTCTTTAATTTGATTTGCAAAGGGAAATAGGGAAAACAACTCATTATAAACCTGCACACGAATATTTTAATGCTCTGAGATGCCACGAAAGGAAGAAAGTGTCTCAATCCTCAAAGTACACCTTCAAAAGTCAACACTTTTCCTGTAAAACAGTTTGAAAAATTACCACGGTAGAAAGGCCATAGACAGATCACTAGCCCATCTTGGTTGCATATGTGTGTCTATATGAGGGCAATGAGGGATACACGAAGTTAATCCTCATGCCTCTAACTTCAGGGCTGAACAGCTTTGATGCTGACACCTAAGTAAGAACACAGCAAAAAGTAAAATTGCTTCAAAAAGTCAATCTTGTCTGAGGACTGTCAGGTGGACATAGCATAGTGACCCAGGTTAAGCTTTAGCTGTCTTGTCTCTTAGAAATCAATTGTCTGACCATAATGCAACCACAAAGAAATCACATCTTTAACTCATTAAAGGCTTCTAAATTGTCTAATCAATTACGATTCGATTACATTTTTCTGAAGTCAATATTACATTATGTCCCAATGACGCAACTACTTTTTTTTTCCTTTGGTGAAACATCTATTTTCTCAGCAGTTTGATAAGAATCTAATATAATATACTAGTACCAGAAGGATTTCTGTTTCATTATCTTTTTGCCCTATATTGTCATTTGGAATTCAGCTTCAGAACTGTGGTTTCAACCCATGATCCGAGGCAAGGAAGGGAGAGAGACTACTGCAGGTAATACTACAAGAAGCACTATAAAAAACAACCTTCTGGTTAGCAGCTTTCAGCCTTTCACTCTTCCCCTGGGAAATGCTTTCAGGTTTGCAGATTTAAAAAAAAGAAAAAGAAAAAAGATAGGGAATTATTTCCTTGGAATACCTTTTCCATGGCACTGAAAGTGGGAAGTTACCTACCCTCAACAGAGCTGTGTTCAAAAAAATGAAGGCCGAAGGCAGCTGCAAAGCAGTCTGCAGTCTCTCTCTGTACAGACTTCTGCCCATGCTTCACACAGTATTCCTGCGGCTGGGACAACTTGGGTAAGCAGAGCTAGGGTATCTCATGGCCTCCAAATCAGGAACCAGTAGTCATAACACTACTGAAAAAGCTTGGAATAAATAATGGGCATGAATCTTGGTGTTAGGATTCAGCTGTGGCAAATAATTCTTCTTCCAACAGGATTGAATTCCTACCTGTAAAGCATCTGGATTTTTTTGCCCCTGGTACTTAGATGTGTCCCACTGGTAGAGGGCAACCAAGAGAAATGTAGCTGGAAGAGAGTGCACTATCACTGTTGCATTTTTGCTTTTATTCATTCACATAACTTATTATTTGAATAGAGTTCTGTAAATAGATAACAATAGCTGACAAAAAGACTGAGTTAGTAATAGTATTAACGTCAGCAATAATTATCAGACATCCAATAAATCTATTTTTCAGTAATGATAGTGAAATATTGTCAAGATAGCAGCAACAGCACATTGTTCAACACCTGGTTAAAAGCGGCAAGTACATCCTGCTTCAGCATGTTCCCACACAGCGACTTCTGGAAAAGGGTAGGAATTACGACGAACAAAGATCACTCTGAAAGGCAGGGGAAAGAGAAACGGTAAAAGCTGGTGTAGGGTATAAATTGGCTCTTGGTGCATGTTGTGGTTGGATGTGTCTGTGAAGGTAATCGGTGCTAAAGGATCATGATTTGTGTCATAACAAAAGGACGTTTGCTGTATTTTTGTTCAAAGGATCAAAATATCTGAGGGACAAAGGTTCGGTGTTCCTGTACGTTTCACCTAGAGTATTCTGTTGACCATCTTAACTAATTTTATTTTTTTTTTAATAGAAGTGAAAAGATTATAATACCTTCTCTTTCTGAGGAGCTGGTGATTTGATTCCCTAAGCAAGACAGACTTTTAGTGTTTGAGTTGCACTGTCTGAGTGTAAAACTTCAAAAAATAGCTTTACCTCACTGCAAAGCCAGATTTTGCTCCTGAATTCCTGGGAAGTTCCCACCCGAGCTAACTGCCTTCTGTTTCCCTGCCTCCTGGTTCTTTTGTCTCTGTACTTACTCATTAGGAGCAGGCTCACTGCCTCATTTGAACAACAAACGAAGGAGGCAGATCAACATTTCTTTCTGTGTTTCATTTTACCTATGGTTTGGGAACAGCTTCAGTTAAACCCAGGTTACCCTTCTCCACAGGCATGTACAAATTGGTATGTGGGTGTCCAGTGTAGTTGCAGATGAAGAAAGGATGGAAAATTGCCGTGATATAACACGTTCTCTTTGAAAGTTAGAAACACTGGCCTTTCTTATTAGTTTTGGTTAGGCAGTTCCCTCCTCCACATGCTGGATTTTAAGACTTTTCATTCCTGGATGCTGAACAACTCGTTTTAATTGCTTTAATTTTCTTGAGAAACTAAACTTCTGCATGGACCCCAAGCACCTAGTGTGGGGTAATAGACTCCTGCAGGCAGCAGGATGCTTAACTGTCAGGCACGGCAAATACTCACCTCCCAAGCCTCTTTCAGAGATCCCAGCCAAACCTTTCTTCCTTTTTTGTGTTATACCTACTCCAATTACCCCGCCATCTCATTGAAAGGATTGTTTGACTATAAGCTCCGTTTCTCTACTTTAAGCAGCAGTGTTTGACTCCAGCACAGGCAGACGCCATGAAAAATCATTTCTGTCAGATGCAGAGATGTGGCGACGAGAGATCTCCTTAGCAGCTGGCACCAGCGTGGGAGCCGCTGGGATGAAAGGCCCTGCCGCCCTCCTGCAGCCAGTGGCTGTGGTCCTGTCCTCTCCGTGGGAAGCACCTCTTCAGGGCTTCTTGAGGGAGCAGGTAGGGCTCTGCAGCTTTGTTTAGTCAGCCCCAGGACAAAAACCAGCGTACTTCGTTCTGCCCTGATGACAGCTCAGTCTGCTTCCGCCGAAGTCAGTGGTGGAATTCCAACTTCTTTTTCAAACGAGATACATGTTTAGCTCTTTGAATATTTTACTTATATGCCAAAGACATTCCCTAGAAACTTCAAGCTCCTTTTTGATCTTCTTATTTCAATGGGGAGTAAGAAAGCCAGAGGGTAGGCATTTAAGTCAGCATTACATTAGTCAGTCTTCATGCTGGGTGCTAAAGTTATCATGACCAACTCTGGGGAGTCATCACCCTTCTGACCGTCAGAGTTCACACTGTTTTTTCTCTCTCATCACAGTTACGAGCTTTCCTTTTTCCTCTACCAGCAGGATAGCACATACCTCTCAAGGCAGCCATATGCCAGGTGATAAGCACAGAGGCTGTCAGTGGGACCTGTGCAGGAAGCAGTGCAGGAGCATTTGCTGGCCACAGTTTACCCCGCTGCTTGCCCTGGTGCTCTCTGCAGCTGTCGTGTGGCCTCTGACAGACCAGGCTCCAGAAAAACAGTAAGAAAAAAGGACGTTACTGCCTCCTTTTTGAGTTACGGTATGATAAAATCAACAGCCTGGAGATACTTGTCCCTCTTGGTGAAATAAATAAATGGGACTAAGAACAAATAACTCTCCATCCCAACTTTTGGTCTTTGTTAGATCTTGGGTATTAAACAGAATAGAAAGGTAAACTGGGTATTTTCTTCAGTAGCCTGCAGCTGGTGGAGCATAATGTAGATGGAAAGTAAATGGGTGCTGTGGAGCCAGAAGGTTTCTGTTCACCATACTGTACATCCACAGTCTTCTACTTCAAATTACTCACTCTGCGAGATGTACAGAGGTGGGGAAAGCTACAGGCTCCAGCTGACACAAAGTGAAGAAATGGGCTCATTTCTCCCCTAGACTGTTTATTATGTTTCTCTTGCTTTGTTCTTCGAGTCAGTATTTCTTAACAGTTTTTAAGCTATACATCTTTGTAAAAGTCAAAGCTTCCCACAATGTTATTAATTTCAGTTCAAGAGGACTGAAAGAGCAAGGGCACAATTAATTACACAGTATGAAATAGTCAGATTTAACAGGAGTCTAAACAGCTTTATTTTTTAAATGTTTCTTAACATGAGAACTAAGTGAATGTGTAAAGCAAAAGACACTGGGTTTTTTAAATGTCAAAGTAATTTTGGCCTGTCTCCGGCCTTTCCATTTGCCACATTAAGGCAGCTCTGTTATTCTGTAAGCTTCACAGCTTCAGTGGAAATACAACACGGCATTTGCCAGGGCCAGCTTTAAGGTTGCACAGAGTAGGCTGCTGCCTACTAACAGGGAGCTAGATGAGGAAAACAGCAAAAAAAAAAGAAAAAAATTCACAAATACAAAACATTATTTTTTTCCAGTGGCATTTCCTTTTCAAATTGGCACGGGATGGTAATATCATTCTTCTTGTATTTTATCACAGAGCGAAAAAAAATGGATGGAAAAGTCTCCTTCTCCATGAAATGGGTGAAGGCCGGCTTCTGCGGCCCCAGGATTTCTGTGACCTTTGTCAGGATGCTCAGAGCAGATCTGCCAACCCAGCAGAGGGCAACGTATAGAAATGCACTCTGTTCCAGGAAGGCTTTGCCTCCACACACACACACTCAAAAAAAGTGTTTTTGGAATAACTTAAGAGGGTTTTGTTCAAAATAAGCTGCCTTGCAGTGGAGCGTTGGGGTTTTTTTGTTCTTGCTTTTAAACAACCTGGTGTTTTAGTTTGCATCACCTGCAAAATGGGCTAAAGCAACTATCCTGACTGGTTTCAAGTGATTTCTTTTATGTTTGTAGTTAGTATAATAGAGAGAAGCACTGGCATTTTATGTTTCCTGGCTGTCTTGCAAGCTGGAGTCCTTTAAATGGAAACCAAGAGTGCGATCACAGTGGTTCACAGGGAAAGAATGACTTCTGGCAGCAGATGCTCAAGTCTCTTAGGTCTGGATCAACCAAGCAAATCAAGGTAAAACCCGGAGGGACAAATATTCTGCACAGATCGGCTTGGGAAACATCCTTTTATAGAAACAAACGTGGAAGTAAAACATGGTGCTTTAAAAGTGCATTAAGTATACTTTATTCCCCAGCTCAGTTAATTCAAGCAATAAACTCACTGCTTTCACACATGCTAAAGCTTCCTACAAATCTCACGACTGAGTTCCCCACCGAACCTCTTGGGAAGCTTTTATAACGATAACTCCCTCCCCCCACCTCCAGGCTGACCTGGAAACGCTTTGAGAACCGTGCTTAGCAAAACCCCATCCTAAGACTTTTTATTATTATCGTTAGTACCTGTGTTTTTCTCTGAACTGTGTATATAAAAGAGAGGGGATTTCCCCTTGCACCAATTAAAACCCACATCTCACCTCCCCTTTCTTTCCCCTCAACAAGAAGTTAACCCCTGCTGAGCTTCTTCCCCCAAGGCATCTATAAAGCCTCACAGGTGAGCTTGCTGCAGTGTAATGAGAATGAATCAGTGCTGATCTTCCAACAGATAAACACAAATCTTTAATTCTAGCCACCTGGCTCCGGTCTTATCAGGCAAGAAAATGTCTATGGTGTGGGTTAGTTGGATTTTCTCCCCTTTTGCAATAGTCTTCCTTTTGTATTTTTCTTTCTTTAGTAAGCCCTCTAGAAAGAAAGGTGCTTTGAAACATCTTCAGGCTGTTTCAGGCTGGGATTTTTCTTACCTAAAATCTACGTCCTGCCACTTTTTGTTGGAGGAAATTACCTTGTTTTGTGTATGGTTGGTCTGCTAAAGTCTTTCAGTTGCATAAGAACTCTTTCTACCCAGAGTCTTTGAAATACAGACAAGTTCATCACACCTGGATAGAAGTAATATAGAAATATTTTCATTTAAGTAAAGGTTTAATTATAGTTAAAGCTAGTTGTTGTACCTTGGGGAAAATAGAAAGATCTATGTGGTTACATAGGTAAATTTGTCTCATCTCCCAGTGGTTTTGACCATAAGAATATAGAGTCAGAAGTCGTAATAGTTCACTAAAATATTTTCTGTCCTAGATGTGCATTAATCATGTAATTGTTTGCCTAATGAAGCTCTTTAAGAATAACTGGAAGAAATGAAATGAAATGCATTAAGGAGTCTAACAGGAGAACGAGACATTGTGCCAAATTATGGAGAATTTCAGTGATTGTTCTGAAGTAGAAAGTAAAGTGGGAGGATGAGAAGACAATTCTCCAGTTCAATTTCTACCTCTTCACCCATTTCATGATATAAATAAGTGTTTCACACGACTGCCTTCAATTTATTGTCTGGTCCTGGCAGACAGCTACTATTCTGTCTCCTACAAATTTCACTTTTTCCTCTTATCTCATATACTTTGGGGAGAACGTCACCAAATAACTTTGGTCCTGTTTTCTTTAGTACTTCTTGAAATTATTTCCTCTCTCCTGGGCAGGTACGTGTTTAGGACATCACAACTATAGCCAAGACTGAGGTTCCCTATTGGCCAGGCAGCAAATTTTTGGAAACAAAATTTCTCCATAGACAGGACTGTCAGGTCCTGTGCCTATCCCATACAAATTGGTAAGCAAATAACCTTATGTATGTGTGTGTGTGTGTATATATACATATATATATATATAAAATTGACAATATGAATTCTGGGCTCTGCTGCTACCTGTGTTCTTTCTAAGCCTATCAGAGTAGAAGGATAAGGGGTCCATGTTCTGAAAATTCTAATTGTATGCCTTTTGTCTGCTACTTTTTTACTTCACAAAAAAATCTGCAAAAGCTTTTATAATCAATTTT
Organism: Gallus gallus; assembly: GCF_016699485.2. Lineage (NCBI taxonomy): Eukaryota > Metazoa > Chordata > Aves > Galliformes > Phasianidae > Gallus > Gallus gallus. Next base: position 24,251,191 of record NC_052533.1, read on the forward strand.
GTGCACAGTGGGGATATTTGTACCTGACAGCAATGAAGTTACGTTGGTTCAAGTTCATTTCAGGTTATAGTCTGGGCGTGCCACAGAAGAACAAGACCTCCATTTAACCGATGTTTTGTTTCGGCAGGGGAGGTTGTGATGCTAAAGCCCGAGCAGGGTAAGTTTTGTGCCTGGAGGACCAAGATATTAGAAGGTCTGCTGCTAAGTTTATAATGGTTATCTGTTGGTTTTATGGCATCCCTTACCAGCTATGGTGTACTTGGGTACGTTTCTTTCTGTTTGCAAAACTCCTTCTCAAGAGCTCTTGTTGTGTCCAATGGACAATGTGGTGCTAACAGGATGTTAACTGTGCTGGGGACAATAGATGCCAATGTTGATTTACATAAATAAACATTATTATTTTATGCATGAATTAATTTTATTAGAGTTATTTTCTTTCTTGTGGACTTGAAGAGTAGTATTTTCTTGCTTGGTGACTTAGGTAAGAGGAAATAATTTTTCTACATTGCATTTCATGAGGAAAGAGGGGACAGAGGAACAGCTGAGATATAATGAATGAGAACAGAAAGCAGAGCAGCACAAATGGGAGGACTGGTGATGGAATACAGAGCCTTTTCTCTTCCAGGTGTGCTGATGCTGGGTAGTGGACATGTCATAAATACCTCTGTGTCAAGTTTCAGTGAGGCCTGCGCGAAGGGCAGCAGGCAGGCATTGACACGGGTGTTAGCCATGGGTTCAGGAGGCCCTAAGACCCCTCATGTAGGTCTCTGAGGAGGGACAGCCAGACTGTATGACTGGGCCCAAGGCAGCCCCATCATCAAGCACTGTGTGCTGTTTGCTGCTGCTGTTTGCAGAGGCTGTGTGAGGGGATCTCGTGAACAAGCACCTGCTGTGCTCACTTTCAGTCTTCTACTGAGTTCTCTCTGCCATTGCATTGCATGTAGCTGCATGAGGCAAAGAATCCCTGATGGGCTTGCCTGTTGGAAGAAGCAAATGATGTACTTCATGCAAGAGATGTAAACTAGACAACTGTGCTGACTCTGGTCTCATGCTGCGGTTCTTGGATCAGGAATAGAAGCACGGGTATCGCACCTTTAGAACTCATGCTCACAGTCTGCTTCTATCTGAAAATCATTACTTAGAAGAAATACTGTGCTTGCTAACCATAATGTGTGCTCTTCCCGACCTGCAGAGGAGTAGGTGTACCTCCTCTGTTTGAAGGCAAAGCCACTCACAGGATCGCTTGGAGCGAAGGCTGTATATTTAGCTGAAGGCTCACATTAACATCATAAGATGTTCAGCTGTTTAAGCCTTTTCTCTTGAAAGAAGTGGAAAACTTGGTCTGAGAGATGTGTCATTCCATCATTGAAGAGAATTAATTCTTCTCATTCCTTTTTTAGTGTACAAGGAATACAGTCTGTGAGATCTCTTGGAAGTACTCTAGTCTGTGAAGAGAATCTAACACTTAGGGCTTAGCTGTGTACACTTCTAAGTATTTCCAAATTGAGAGACACAAAGCATTGTTTTCTTTTGGAGAATCAGCCCCCGTTTGGATTTAGGAAAGAATGCTACACAGAGGTAATCTCACTTTTCCCCGTCGTCATTCTTTCAGTCGTCTTTGTTCCCCTCCTCCCCAGACACAAGGTGACACATCCAAGTACTTGTCCTTCAACAGATTCTTCAGCGAGCAACAGAGCAGAAAGCCCTAATATCTATTCATTTGTAATCTGTCATTCTTAAAGTATTAAGGACAATTGACTTCACATGTCTTAGGTAATTAGAATAGTCATCCTTTGCTCCCGATTTTTAAAGTAAGTGTCTCGAACTCTTAATCAGTACATTTATTGATGTCTTTCAACATATCTGTTTCTTGTCAAGAGTGTGTTAGGTTTGGGGGATAAAAAAAAAATCCTTGCGTACTGAATTTTGCATAAGAATTATACTGAAAACGTTTTAATATTGCTTTTGTAATCAAATAAAATATATTCGTGACAACACGGTGTTTTGCACATTCAGATTATTCAATCTCCTCTTTAATATGGAAAACTCCTGAAAAGCAAATTAATAAATGTGAATGTCAGGAGTTACATTTACACAAACGTTTTACTACTTGTTTTCCCAAGTTTATATTTTCACATCAAGTGATATTAACTATGATAATAGCTAATACTATTTTATAAGCTCTGAGGGGCTCGTAAAGAATGTCGTTGGATTTCTTCAGCTGTTACTGATCTCAGTAGAAAAAAAGGCAGGCATTCCTCACCTCTGAAACCTGAGTCCTCATGTTGTTTGGTCACTGATGCAGGTTTATGTGATCTGTTAGTTACAGATTCGGGAGATCTCTGGGGACAGACACCATTCTAAAGAGACTGTTCTCTCCAGGTCTGGCAGGTCTGATATTTTTCTGAGAAGATCATTACATTACATTACCTTTACTATGTAGCTATGACTATGTAGGCGTATGCATGTTTTTGGGAGGACTTTTAGTTTGTTTTGGTGTTGTTTGGATTTGTAGGGTTTTGTTTGTTTTAACCTTACTGTCAAGTTGCTCATTTCAGAAAGTGCTTCCCCAGCACCTCGTTTGCAAGAAACAGGTCCCCAATTGCTTGGGAGCTCTGGTCACTCAAACCATCCTGCCAGCAAGCCTGCAGCTAACTTCATGTGCTGGATGGGAAGAAGACAATTTTTAACGGTGTTTATTGATCTGTCAGAGCTGGGAAGCAGGCTGGGCAGAGGGAGGTGTGTGTTTCCGTCACTGCTGCACTTTGCACTTCTTAGCCTCACCACATCAGAAAGCAGGAGAGGGCTCTACAGAGAGGCCAGACTGTGTGGAGATCAGCAGAAAGAGAGGACGCTAGGGCAGAGAAGGCTGGTTCTTTCCATCCCTATGCCAGTGTTTGCCCCTGTGCACTTCACTCTCTAAGATCCTGACGTTTACTGCCTTGTACACTCATTTGCAGTCCTATTCAGGAGCTGGTTTGGGGATCCAAACTGTCCCGTGTTTATTTATAATTTCAATATTTTCCAGTAAAAGGTTGAGGAGGAACATACTGTGGTAAAACAAAAGCTTAGGGATGGCTTGACGTTGTCACCATAACCTGGCTGTCCCTCAGCTGCAGGGTATTCCCCAGCTTCTCCTGGGGGAATAAATGCTGTACGGAGGCTGTGAACCATATACAGAAACACATTTTACATCAGTGGATGTTCTGCAGAAATGCTCCATTTCCAATTTGCCGGAAGAAATGGGGATGTGCTCCTGTGTCTCATTCTTTCACTGGCACTGCTTCTCTCCTGCGCGTTCTCTTCTTCAGCTGCACAGACCACAGTGACGATAAATGAGAGGCTGGAGCAGGTGCTGTGTAACCCAGTCTGAGCCTTAGGGCAGTCGCTGGCCTCCTGGGAAGGTTGGGTGCTCATTACAGAAGAGCTCTTTATACCTAAGAGCTCTTTGCACGACTCATTGTGAGGAATACAAAAGAAAATATTTGAGGTGTGTTTATGTGGATGTCCCATTTCCAGCGAATTTCTTCCCTCTTCCCTTCATTTAATTTCTCTTTGAGACCTGGGCTGAGTAGAAACAGGAAAGCAAGGATACAGAAAGAGAACTCTCTCCTGAGGAAGAATCTCACAAGCCTAAGGGTGTTATTTATGCCAGTACAGGGCAGAATACTGTGCAGGCTTCAATCGAATCCCATATTTCAGCAGAGTGCAAGGCACCTGGAGTGTAAGGCAGTCACTAGTGCTGTGAGCATGAGCAGTGTCAAAGCATGGGACTGCTTTTGAATCTCTCTACTGGGCGGTAAAACTTAATTACTGATAGGGGTTTGGCCTGTCCAACCAACGTAGTGTTGTCATTTTGTGCATGGTAATGACAGCTGTACAGATTCAAGAAACAGTTCTTCACATGAGCGGTTATGTCCACCAGCCCAGGAGAGAGACTTCAGGATTTCCAATTGTTGGGTTCCAAAGTGCTTCTGAATCACAGACTTTCAGTGGTTCATAATAGATGAATTCTCTGATTTACTTTACTTCTCCTTCAGAAATGAACTGATGCTGCACATGCATAATGCTTACTTCTTTTTGTAATATATTACCTAACATGGAATAATTAGGAATGCAAATGTGGCAGTGAACAGCAACAGTAGAATGCTCGCCTCCCACTGAATCATTTCTGTCTCTTTAAAGGATTCATTTCCTGATTACAGAATTATTTCAAACATGATATTTAACCTTCACCTTCTTTAGTTTGTGTGCACGTTAAATAAGCTTGATAATTAAGGACTGTTGCTACATTTGGGAAATTTGGGACCCTGTTCAGAAAGCTATTGCTTTTATGAATTATCTCAGTGAAATAATTGATGCAGGAGTAGCACTGATTTTAAAATGTAGGTGATTGGATTTAGAATTTTGCCTTCATTCATTTCATTGGAAGATGCTTACCTACCTTTCTGACTGCTCTGAGATAATTTTATGTAGGTATCTAAACATGCACGCAGTGCTGTATTGCTATTTATCACCGTATTATTCACTGAGAGCCACTTCAGCTGAGATTTAAATACGAAATCCTCCCATAGGACAGGTTAATTGGCTTGTGCTTTTGTAGTTTGTGGTGTCACTAAACCCCTTCACACAATTCTAGCACTGTACTGAACGGACGTTAATCTATTCTTATTATAACTATTGACGTTTTGTTGATGTAGCACCTACCTGTACCTCTCTTTCTCAAGAAGACAGTTAACAACTCGGTGAGGGTGGTAAATATTGTATCAACTCGAGACATGGAAAAGTACTCTACGAAAAAGTACCACTTTAATGAAGTGTGTATGGATTTTAGCTTTCTAAAACACATGGTATTGTATTGAGAAAAATATTGATACTGGCTTCATTCAAACTTCTACTTCAGGAATGGGATAAAAGAAACTTAGTTTCATAAAAGTGGCCAGTGCAATTTTATTGTTTATTAAAGGCCGTGAAATATATCTAGATTTGCTGCTACATTATAAATCATACACTTTCTCAAAACTAAGGTTGTAAAGAAAGGATCGCTCTTTCTTCAGTTACATAGCCACAAAAATGACTTATCCCGTGCACTGTGTTTTGTCAGGGTTAGAAGGATATTGCTCTGAATTCAAGAATTAGGAACTGGCCAAAGCGGAAGCCGAGGGTAGAGTCATGGCTTAGCTTCATCCCATTGTGGATCTACTGACTTACACGAATATCAACTCAAAACTTTAGAGCATGAAATTCATCTGAGGTAAAAACTTTATCACGAGAAATTCAGAAAGGAGGTAGGATGGGAGTTTGAAACCTTCCCTGCTGGTGAGGGAGCTGGATGAGTGTGAAGGGAAAAGGATGTTCTTCAGGCCTGGTCCAGAGGGCTGAATCTCCTTGGTGGAGACATAGGGATGAGATTTTCACCCAAGACAGCAAAAACACAGGGAGGACAATTGCTGTCCTGACTTCCCTCCCTGTCAGTGGGTGAGTACCTCTGAAGCACAGTCTGGTAGATCTTAAACTCCCAGGTCTCAGCCAGAGCTTTATTTGACTCAGACTGTTTTTTCAGGCTAAGCTATAGCACTGTCCCTCTGGCCAACCACAGGTGGTATGGTAAAAACGAGTGGTTTTATGTTATGTTACCTTTCCTGTTCCACTGGGACAGATCCAGCTAGGATGTCTAGAAAGCATAGAGCACATTGGAGCTGCAGCCACAACAAATAATGTGTGGGTTGGTGTGAACATTTTTATCTGCAGTATGTATTAATTGTTCTATACTTCCTGACAGGAGAAGATGAGTGCAGCTGAATAGCAAGGAGTGTTAAGGTATGCCTGGGGAAATGCGTGAAGCTGAAAGGCAAGGCCTGGTGCTCTTAATAACCATTATAATAAATTAGCATATGATACAAATAATGCATCAGAAAAAAAAAAAAAGAAAGAAAAAAGAAAGCTGTCTTGTAAAACAGGACATAATTCTACGACATGTCTTCTGTCTCTAGATAAAGGTTTTGAATGGTTTTCCCAAGAAGAAGCTTTATGCAAATGCATACTGTCATCTGAATCAGATTAAGGGAAGAAAGACTATTTATGCATGAAATCCAAACATGCTTCTGGGAAAAGGAGAGGAGAAATAAACCCTTTTTCTCACCTCAAATACAATGCATGTGCAATGACTAAAAAGAAATGAACGTGTTGCCTCTATTGCTGACACTAAGTGATTTCCCACTAACAATTAGCATGAATCATTATGATAAAAATGAGGTGGAAAAGACCTATTAGATGATGTATATCTCCTCCATCTCCTTGTAAATACAGGAATCTCCCTGGCATTTTCTATTTGGAGCAGTTCACTGCCAGAGTCTGTATTTTCATCAGTGCCGCTTCTCATGGGCATTAGCTAAGAACCTGAAATAAAATGTTAACAACTTTAAATAAAATGGATCATCTTCTTTCATGCACCACAGAAGATGTATTCAACAGCACCATAGAAAGTAAGCAAACTGAAATACTTGATTACAATGAACTTCAGTGCCACAGAAGCATTTTCGGTAACCCTAAGCTGGTTTCAGTTAAGTATGGAAGGTGCACATGGAGGTGTTCGTGGCTGCTGGATTTTGAGGTTTGTTCTGTGCCACCTTTATCCCAAAGCCAGGCTAAAACAACTTCAGGGTAGCCCAGGCTCCTCCCTCCCTGGATTGGCCCCCACAATAATTTGTTCCTGTTCCTTTTCCTTCCCCCTAGGCAGTGCAGGAGGAGGTGTTGTGCACCTGGCTGCATTGGCACTATTCCCACCCAGGCTCCTACGGGCTCTGGGCAGCTTTCAACCAGCAACACAAGGTGCCAGGGATGAAGGCCACTGCCTAGTTCTCCATAATGAATGGCCTGAGCTTCAACAAGAACTTAGGATCAAGACTGGCACAGACCCCTTTTCAAATAATCTCAGTACAGCTCAGGTGGGCAGGAGCTCTGGGTCCATGCAGCCCACCCCCTGCTCAGCAGGGACACCCCGAGCAGGGTGCCCAGGCCCACATGCAGGTGGTTTCTGAAGCTCTCTGAGGAGACCCTGCAGTCTCTGTGTACCTGTGCCAGTGCTCCAGCACTTGCGCGTTGAGAAGCATTTCCTGCTGCCTCCTGCGTTTCAGTCTGTGTTCATAATAGAGATGTGCTCATAACAGCGATGCACCACTAGAAACAGAACTGCCTGGAGATGCCTTTGAAAAAAAGGAAAAGAGGGAGACTAAGAAGGCAGCAGCCTCGTGTGGCGGCTGCTGCTGTCCCAGGGAAGGGGAACAGAGCAGGACCATCAGCTGCACGCCTTGTGAGGTGCCTGTGACTGAAGTGTGAGGGTGCACGCAAGCTGGAACAAATGTGAGGGCTGATGAGATGATTCCAGGCAGACAAAGTTTTAAAGGACGTTGTTCCTCTGAAATGCATCATTCTTCCTGACGTGAGCTAAAATAATTTAGATCAGATTGATCCACTCACGATGCTTCTGTAACGCTTTTATTTTTCAATGGTGTATTTTCTTTCATTTCTTGTAATGATTTCTCTGAATTACAATGATCTTTACATATTACTCACGGCAGATGTTATAAAACGTTTAGGCAGAATCCTACCTTTATTTAAAATAGATAACTGGCTTTAAAAAACAAGGGTTTCCTGGCCCTGGCACGGGCCCAGCCGTGGGCGTCCTGGTGTGTAACTTCGGCCCCGATCACTTTAAAAGCAAGAAGGTTGCTGAACAAATACAGGCTTCACAGAGCTAGTTGCCTGTCCCTGCGGACCAATGAACTTCCCTGTGACTCAAGATATTTTTAATTCTGCTCTGGACTTTCTCCAGGAAATCAGTAATAATTACTAATTGTATTTTTGTAAGCTAAATGAAAGGATGCATTCTTTCTTGAAATTCTCCTTTAGCTTTTGCAATTCATTATGTTGCTCTTTTGTGTGATTAATCCTTGTCTTTGTATTACAACTTCACTTAATCAAATAGTGGTGTGTAGCATGCCAAGGGCTCTTAAGTGTGAGATATTTTCTCCTGGTTTATTGTCACTTTTTCCTTTTTTCTCTGCTGCTTACATCTCTTCTAAACTTGGAGTTAAACAGTGCTTTACTGAAGAACTTCAGCATTCTGAAACCATCAGAGCGAATTTGCATGAGAGCTGTTGTGACTTGGCAGAACTCCCCTGCCATGTGTGGAGCTACAAGCTGATTTTTACCAGCTGAGGATATGTCCTTATATCACCAGCACATGCTAACATACTAACACCGTTTTCTGTTAAATCTGTTTCAAGAGAAGGTCAGTCAAAACCTCTAAATGACCTCAGGTTTTCTTTCTAAATCTTTCCTATATGAAATACATTAGAAGAGACTTACCTGGCCACCTTAAATTGTGCGTTAGAATTATTCTCTTGCAGTGTGCGCATGCTGGAAATGTCAGGCAGAAAGAAGCTGGTTTTGAGTGGTTTAGAGACAATCTTAAACACTTAAGTTACTGTGCAATTTTGTGGCAAGCCTTACTTCTTCCTCTACGGCCAGGAAAAGCTTTTTCTGTGCTGGAAGTGCAGCACGTCTGTCATTCCAGTATAGCATGTCTTCAGTACGGCCAGCTTTAAATGTTCAGAAGTCAGGGGACTGCTTTACTTACTTTAAAATAAATCATTTTAGTTTCTAGTTTCTTATTTTTTTTAGGGTACTCTTGAGTCCTGTTTCCAAAGGCCCCTCTGTATTTTAAAATGAATAAGGAAGAACGCAAACTCAATTAAGTTCAATAGAGATGGTAAACTCCTGGGGACCTTAAGAGCGAGGTCTTACCAGACTATTGCCACGGCCACCCTGGCCTCCTTGAGCAGGGCAGAGGATGGGCATCCTGGCTGTGCCCATTCAGGGAGGGGAGGTGGGCCGAGCCCAGGATGCTATCAGCATTTGTTAGGAAGGCGCTCAGAAGCTGCGTGCCTTTCACTGGGAATTGGTCTCACGGCTTGCTAATGAAATAATGGCTGAAGGCAATAACAAAGAGTCTTGTGCCAGTGTAAACATAGGCAGCTAGTTAATAGATAAGATATGACAAAGCATTGATAAAATACCACTGCAATTCACTGAAGGACAAGAAAAACTTATCGCTGGTGAGCAATGCAGTGGATGCCTCTCTGAAGCTTCCACAGAGTTCTAACTGCAAGGAGACCGAGCAGGCAGAGGAAGGAGTGCAAAGGTAGCATTTACATCTTTTGTTAAGCACAAAATAAATACTGAAAAGTAGCTTACAACATTCAGATGACTGACCCCGTTAGCAGAGAATGGGCACGCGGTTGTAACCTCTTGAAAATAAATAATGAATACTGCAGAGTTGCATGGCCCTGCTTGCATGAGTAATGCCAGGGATCTGCTTCTTGAACCAGGTCTTTTATGCAAATAGTAAGTCACAAATGTGGTAAGGATTTATTTTATGTTGTTTCAAATGAAGATGGGTTGGCTGTATTCAGTCTATTAAATCCTTCCTGCTGTTAAGCTTAAAGAAACTGATTCTCTTGTAACGTATTTTGATTTGACTACTGTAGCTTCCAAGTGCTATAAAGCACTAGAGTAGTTTGCCTTGGCCTCACACCTAGTTACAGTAGTGCTAACTTTAAAATTGCTGAAGAAACCCACATCTGGAGTCAATTGAGTGAATTTTAACCAGCTTTGGTGGTAATATGCAAGTAATATTTCATCCTCGTGTGTATTTCACTCATCTTATAAAAAAGATGCCTCATTCCAAGGCTCCTAGACATATTTCTTTGCTGTCTCATATATCAAGAGTATCAGACTAAGCAGACTGCTTAAAACTGGATATGTCCAAACACTCTCTTATCCTAAACAACGGAGAATATTTTTGCCAACACTTCCATTTCCTGGAGTGGAAAGAAAAAAATATAATCCCGAAGCCTTGGCCAGATCCTGCTTCCCTTGAAATGCACGGCAAATTTGTCAACAAAACCCTCCCTGGCTCTGCGGCAGAGGGAGAAGCTGAACAGCTGGAATTAAGCAGCAGGAATAACGCGAAGTGGGCTGAAGCTTCAGATTAGTTTTAGTCTAATGCTTGGGTTCAAGGCTGAGCTCGTGTTCCAGCCCTCCTGTGCCAAACTCGTGGAAGCGACATCCAAAACCAGAACCAGCAAACAGGCCCTTTCAGCGCTGGGTCTGGCTGTGTGCCAGACCAAGGCTGTGGGCACGGGTCCAGGAATCCGGCTGCAAGGCACCCGCAGGCACCAATCCTAACGGTTTGAAATTCCCGTTTTCTACCACCGAAAATATTAGCCTGCTGCAGAGAAAGTACTTCCATTTACAAAAATGTTGTAAGTGTCGGCAATTAATACCCATTTACGTGCACTCCGCATCTCTGGCTGTTTGCGGGGGGATGTCCAGCCGTATGGGAGACAGGCACTCCACGAAGCAGGCTCCCAAATTGTTTTTATTCTGTTTTTTTGTCTGAAGGGACCACCACTGGTGCAAGGCTCATTTCTTGTCGTGCCTCACAAAGCTATTAAAGGCAATTGTCGTGCTGGACAGACCGAGCGCTGCAATCCGGATGTGCCATCCTATTGGCGCTCCCGACATCGCCTCCTCCACCCCTCTCTGACATGAATTTAATGCAGGTGCAGACACAAGCCTCGCATAAGGGAGCAATTTTCTGATTCATTCATGTAAGACCCTGAGGGAGAGTTGGAACAAGATGTACAAAGGTAATGTGGCATTGTTAAAAAACTAATTTTGCTTCCATTTTCTGGAGCCGTAGTGCTGTGTTGCTTAGTTACATGAATCAGGAATTTAGCAGTAAACAAGGTATTTCACTCCTCAGTCCCTAGAGTTTTCAGCTCCATTTGAAAAGCACCTAAAATGCGCATCTTTTGCGTATTGTTGGGTCACTTCTTGCTGCTGCGCCAAGCCTTTGAGCCTGCGGGAAGTCGGAGGTGGCGGTGCCACTGGTTGGAGCCACGCTGCCCTCCAAATGCTGCCCTGGGCTGGAGGCGAGGCAGGCAGCTCTGATTTTTGTTTTGGGTTCTGTTTGTACAAACGCTGACTGCATGGGTGCAGTGTCGTGAGTCTGCCAGCTGGACTACTGAGTTATTCGAGCCGTTGGAAATGGGAAAGGGGCTAATTATCTGGGTATGTTATTACATCACTAGTGGAAATTCTTTTTCTTTTTTTCTTCTTCTTTTTTTTTTTTTTTCTTTTTTTGCCCTCAGGATCTACACTGCTGTGTCTGCTCAAAGCTGTTAAATATGACAAGGTCACTCACCCTGCTTTAGTAACAATGAGCACTAACAAATTTGGGGTTTACATGCATTGTCATTGCTTAATAGGGTCGTCCCTGTAACAGAAGCATGGCATGTGCTTCCTACCAAGCAAACCCCACAGAGAGTCAGGCGTTGGATTGCATTGTGCTCTATTGGGATCTGATTTTAAAAATGCCAGGACACACAGATTTCCTGCCTATTTACACTCTAAACAAGATTAGACAACTGACAAATATGGAGAAGATGGGGAGAGATAAGTGATGGAGAGGGGCTAAGAAGCGGGGCTGAAAGTGTGAACAAAATGCACTAACTGATAAGGCAAACTTTCAAAATATCTTTCTCCTCCCTTTTCCTTCTGGCTCTGCAGATGGCTGGGGAGAATCCGTCTTTTATAGCCCCATGTACTGAAGTAACATGTACTTTTGAAGTTTAGTCACCCACTAATTACTAGTCTTTCATTAACAGCAAAGAGACACAAGTGATGAAGTACTTGCTTATATCCCCCATTGTTGAGGCTTAAAAAAATAAATCATTAGCTACATGCTTGTTAAGCATGCTAAGACTGTTTATGTAAACTCCCTGCTCTTATTTTGGCTCACACAGATGGTTAAGATACTTTAGCTAATATTTCGTATTTTAAAGAGAGAGCTAATTGCCTATATGTCAGATGTGCCAAGTATCGCTTGTGCTAGAGAGAATGGGAATTTAATTGTGCACGGCTTATCCTAAGATGTAGGTTGCTGCTGTAGATTTGATGTTTAGCTGCTGATTTGTAAGAACATCATCACAGTTGAGGAAAACCTCTGTTGTGGCCACAGCCACTCAAGACTCTTGGATCTTCTGTTTCTTGAGAACAGCCTTGGGTTTCTCCACCGAAAGTGCTCTTCAAGGGAATATTTGAAGACTGAGTCAAACGTTAGTAAGCAATACACTTGTTTGGTTAAGAGTTCAGCCTTGACCTCCATCTTCGAGCCCTTGTTCATTATTAATCACGTGTTTCCTGAATCAAAGAGAATATTTTTGGAGAGGGAAAATTGTTCTGGGACTGGAGCGTTGTACGCCAAACAGACTTGCCCAGATGACAAATAGCCTTTGCATGATAGCCAAGGTTCATCCAGCTGCTCGGCCCCATACCAAGTGATTGATGGTGTTGATGTTCTAAATAGGCTTAAGATATGCCAAATATCGGGGCTGTAACAAAGTCCTTCAGATATATACTGTAGATAGGCAAGAAAGCATGTTCCCAGCATATGGCAATTCTGAGAGTGCTGTCAGGATTATAAGTAACCTTGCAGGGCTTGTCTGGTTTCTTTCGAAGTTAGACAAAAACAGTTTTCTGTTCCGGAATGAGCAGGGTCACATGAGGTCTGCACGAAGCTTCCAATTACCACCGATTTTCTCTGTAACTGGACACCCTTCGGAGTTATAACAACATTTGATTTCTTCGCAGAGATCAATAAAGTGTTTTTCTACCATGACTCTGAGGAGGAAAGAAGAATAGGATGTACTCAGAAGTTGCTGTCAAGGGTTTTTTGTTTTGTTTTGTTTTGTTTTTTTGATGTCTTAAGGAATGGGAAATTCACTCCTGAATAGTTTTATCTTGGAAACATGACGATGCTGGTTCTTTATACTAACCCACAAAGGACTATTACATTGATATCCCACAGGATCAAGCAGCTGCACTGCAGAAGCAATGGTTTCATTGATCAATCCTTTCCCCCAGAGAAACTTCCTTTATTTTGTGTTTTCCCTTTGCTGGGGAGTAACTGCAGTTCTCTGGAATGAGCCAGGAATTCCTGCTACATGTGGGAGATTCTTGGGTGCTGTAGGATCTCTGCTCCTCAGCTCCAGCTGAGAGGCCTCTTGGACTGAGTGGAGCCAAGGGTAGTAAGATTTTCCTCTGCTTGAAGTCAGCCTGACCCCCTTCCTGGCCTCGTACCCCTCCCTGAAGGATATTCCCTGGTGCACTCACCAGCTGGGGTATCACCTTTTCAGCTGCCACCAAGTCCCCATATCTCCATGGTGAAATGTGCTCCTGGCCCAGTGAACTCTCCATGCAATGCTGGAATCTCACTTTCCTGGAGATTAACCCGTCTTGTTGTAGTGCTTGAGTGTGAACGATTTTCTAATAATGAAACTGAGGACAGCGTTTATTTTGTGAAAAGGCCTTGATGGTGCAGGGTATTTCCTGGACAAAACCATTTTCTCGGTAACTAGAAGATGAGTCAGGTTCATTCGTGCAAAGCCAGCTTCTCTGCTGAGTCACTCTGGTTTGAGCCAGCAGATCTCTGCTGGTTACCACCACATGAAGTAGCCAAGACAGCTTCTGCCATGCACCAGACCGGTAGAGCAAATTGGCCATGAAATAGAATCAAGTGACTGCAGGGCAATCAAATTTAGCCAGACAGTACCAGTAAACTCAGGACTGGCAATGCTCTGGAACACCAGCTGCATAACAAAGAATGGCATTTCGTAATAACCGGCTGAGTTTGGGGCCACAACATGGAGCATTTGGCCCACGTTCCTTTTCCACCGGGCCTGGTTGTAACCAGCTTTGTAAGAGATCAGAGGTTTGAAAATTCCTCTTTTTGTCATCCCCACAGGCAGGCTGGAATCAGCTGAAGTCCCAGAGTCTGTAACTTTATTTATTGCTGACTCACTTCTTGTTGGCAGGTTGCATGTTGTGTTGAGGCCTTGTGAGCCAACGGGCTGTCAGTGGTGATTAGCAATTAAGTTGCATGCCAGTCAGTGCTCTGCAGTGCCTCGAGTGATTTTGTTTGAATCCAGCCTTGGAGTGGAACAAGCCAGGTTTTAATTCAAATTGTAATTGAAGTGTGAGTCTGTGCATGGATGTTCTTATCTCTGCATGCTCTGTTTCAAGGGAGCTCAAACTTGTTCAAAGTCACTTGAGCTAAATCAAAAGTGAGAGTTCTGGGAATGAATGTAAAGTGAGCAATCGCTCATTGACTTGCTTTCAATCAATTCAGTGTATAAATGAAACCAGAACTAGCTTTTCCAGTGGGTTCCTGTTCGTGCATAACCCTCAGCGTGACACATCTAATGCTGCGAACACAGTGCTAAGAGTAGGGCTTGTCATTGTCCCCTTCTTCACTCTCATTTAATCTGATATTGAGGACATTAAGGCTCTACTAGGACACTATGGGTATGTAGTCTGACCCACCTAGCACAAGTCATCAAACTTATCTAATAACACAGGCATTATACTCTTATCTTTTGCTCAAATTACAGCCCATATTTCAGAAAGATGGGCAGTCGTGACTTAAAGGCTGCAAGTGACTGAAGTTCTACCATGTACCTATCCAACTCCTAATCCAAGGGTTAATTATCCTCTTTAAAAGAACCCCTATTTTCTCCAAGTTGCATGCCTAACCTTCTTTGATGATATCAAACTGTGATATTCCTTACTTTTGCAGATTTTCAATTGTTGGGCAAAAAAAAAAAAATAGCATCCCTGACATTTCACTAATATTACCAACTAATTGCAGCTGGATCTTCCAGTTTATTGAACAATTTCAATACAATTATAGGATTAATTGAACCCAAGCTCAATTTTCACAGCTGCCTGAGAGGGTTATGACCTGCCTGTCCTTGACATGGCTCTGACACAGTTGCCTTTTGTGTTTCTAGGTGAGGTCTCCAGCAGTTCTCTCTGCTGACACTGCTCTTCGCATGGGACATTGACACATCACTTAATCATAAGGGGTGGCAGGTAAACATGTGTCATTAGGACGGTGGGGAAAATACTGACTCCAAGGGTAGAACAACTCATCTCAAGTGAAAGATGTAAATATAAACATAGGAAGTAGAATAGATAAAATAAAGCTTCCGTTGCTTTGGGATGCTGTAGGCTGCCAGATGAGGTGCTCCCCAGCTATGGCTTCTGGAAAGAGAAATATTGAACCCTCTTCTCCTTCAGAGTAGGAGCTGTTGGATGAAAAATCTGGCTCCTCCCTGCCTGGGACTTCAGCCTGCTGCTTAATATGCTGCTCTTACAAGTGGCCCAAAGGAACATTTCATGCTGAGCAAAGCAAAATATTTTTTTATTTCATATAGAAGAACTGAAACATTTTAAACTCTCATTTAAACTTTTCTTAAACATTTGTTCTTTTGACTTCTAGTTCAGAGAATCAAAATTATCTAATAATCCCAGATGATGCTATCTTTTTAGGAAAGATTTGTGAATAGTCCATGCGCAAGCTGTCAGGTGACTTGCTTTTCCTAAAAGGTCTTTACTGTAACAAAAATATAAGTGATTTTGTCTATTATCTTCCTTTCATGTATAGTGATGCAGTTGCAGTTACATGGGAGTAAAATTCATGTGATGTACATTCAATAATTCTACTATAACTTGCATGCTAGGACCCTGCATCAACAGCAGTTCATTGATCCTCCTGAAACCTCCATTAGTGGTGGGAAAGCTGAAGACATGATGGAAACCTGAATGGAATCAGTCAATAAATCAGCCCCTATTTATCTCAATCCAGTTCCCTGACTACACTTTCTCTTCTTACTCCTTGTTAGGGAGAACATTTTGCAGCATTGTTATTACTGTAGCACTTTTGTAATTCAGACCCTGTTATTCGTTCTTCTGGCCTTGTGGATTAATGAGATTAATTGGTCCCTGCCTTCCTTGCTGTATCTTTGGAGAGATTTTCTGGCCCTCCTCTACGCTTTGCTGGGGTGAATTTCCTCACTCCTGTAGGCCTTTCTCACATGGCAGGTTACACAGATGCCTCATTCCTCCTTCTCTCCTGGGCACTCTCCACAGTCTCTGTCATTCAGGAATTCAGAGCCCATCTCACCCTCCCCTTTCTGCTACAGAGAAGTACTTGGAGATGTTCACACTGTGGAGTGGATTTGAACTAGACTTCCAGAAGTCAGCAGCTGCACTGGGCCATTGATAATCACGAAGCTGGTTCTGGTTCTTGCTAACTGCCCTAGGTTTTGAAATGTACCTACTGAAACTGTGGCTTTGAATATACCCTTCCTTTGAGTATTTGATCTGCTCTGCAGCTCTGAGTCTCCCGGTTATTTACAGCTGGCTATTTGTATACTCAATGAGCTCCACTGTGTGAGGGAACTGTTCAAAAACTGTTTAAAAATACATTTTAAAGAGATGATTTCACTTCATGTGGTTTTTTGCCAGCAGTGTGGTTTTTAAGAACATTTTTTCAAACCATGTAGCACACAACTATGAAGCTGTGCCTTAAAAGGTGAAGCAGAGCCCTTCACTTGGGGAGTATGTTCAAGGGAGCTGCTGTTGGAGCACATTGCAAGCCCTGTGCACTGCTTGAAGCCTCGGTGTGAGTCTTGTTTCCCTGTGTAGGGAAAACAGTGATAAGGTTGTGCAGAAGCAAGAGGGAAAGGTTATTTAAAAATTGTTTCAATATGGCCCCTGCTATAACATTATCTGAATTGGCCTGGATATTTAAAAGAGAATTAGCCATAATGATCCCTCTCTGTCTCTTTCCCTCTCGTTTCTACTTTTCCCAGGGAAGGGAAAAAAAAAAAAAACAAAAAATAGAATTTGGGGCTCTCGTGTCAGATCCATCCTCCCGCTGCCTTGGGAAGGAGCGCAAGACGGAAAGCCGCGCCAACAGAATCCTTCTCATCTAATCCCGCTGCCTTGATTAATGTCTTCTGCCTCCAAAGAGGTGAACTCTGGCATCCAGGCTCAGCTCCATGGGGGCTGAGCGGGCCAGCATGGGGACAGATGCCTTGGCTTGTGGAAAGGGGAGGTGGTTTCCCCTCTGGATGCTTGCTATAGACAAAGCAATGGTGCAGGGAGGCTGAAAGCTGTGAGATTGCAGACAACCCTCAGTGCCGGGAAATACATTTGCTCCTTGCTCTATCTCCAAAGAAATCTATCGCATTCTTAATCAACACTAAATTCTGATTTTATGTAATTTATTTTTTATCTATATCTGAATCAAAATTACTTCAGTAAAGCAATGAGCACACTTTCCCCTGTCTTAGGAATTAGAAGAAGTGTTCAGCTCGGAGCAATATTTTTGGTCATGAAGAAAAGTAAAATAGAAAGGTGCATTGCCATGAGATGCTGTTGCAAAGCTAGGCAGCAGGCAGCGGTTGGTACAGTTCCCAGCAGCAGGCCGGTATCTACAAGTTGTATGCATGCATACTTTGCATGCACTGCAGCGATAGCTGGTGGCTGAAGGCCTTGTTTTCAAAGCATTTGCTAAAAGCAGCTTTCTGGCCACAAGCCGTAAGTAGCTGCAGTTACTGGACTTCATTTTGCAAGGAGCTTTCCTACTCTGCCAGACATTTTCTGCACAATGCTGTGACAATAAATTCCCTAAAAGAAGATGTAAGTCTCGGGAGGTTTCTCAGGAGAGGTACTATTTGTTATTTGACCAGACGATTAATGCAAAAGCAGTGGTGCTTTTCAGCCAAATTTCTTGGCTTTAATTTGTTTTGCATAAAATGTTGAAACAACATATCTGTTTGAAACATTCACAATGAATTCAAAGGCTTTCAAATATTCTTCTTAAGCCTGTGAAAATTATAAAAAATAAAAGATTGTTCTCAGTTTTTCCTTCTGAATTTTCTGTGCCTCACTTCGTGCAGAATTACTTCTGTTCTTTTTTCCCCATTGGCTCCATCCAAACAAAATCTTCAGCTTTGTGCTTGCAGTCCAAAAACCCTTTTAGTCTCCTTCTTCCTTGCCTTAAAATTTCACAAGTATTAAATTCCACACTGCAAAAAAAAAATTGTCTTCGCACACTTCCACACAATTTGATACCAAAAATGGTTGGAAGGCAAAGTAACATTCCAAATGCTAGAAATCATCCCAAAAGGAAAAGGAATCTGGCTATGGTGAGTAATTTTTATTTCAATGTTTTCAAAAAAAAAAGAAGAAAGAAAGAAAGACAGGAAGGAAGAAAGAAAGAAAGAGAGAAAGAAAAGAGAGAGAGAGAGAGAGAGAGAAAGAAAGAAAGAATGAAAGAAAGAAAGAAAGAAAGAAAGAAAGAAAGAAAGAGAGAGAGAGAAAGAAAGAGAGAAAGAGAGAAAGAGAGAAAGAGAGAAAGAAAGAAAGAGAGAGAAAGAAAGAAAGAAAGAAAGAAAGAAAGAAAGAAAGAAAGAAAGAAAGAAAGAAAGAAAGAAAGAAAGAAAGAAAGAAAGAAAGAAAGAAAGAAAGAAAGAAGCTAAAAAACCTTACTTTCAAACACTTCTTAAACAAAAATTTGGATAAAAAATAAAGAAGGTAGAAGTGGCTGGAAAAGATCTTCTGAGGAGTGATTATTTTTTCCCCACTAGCAAAATAGGTATGGAAAATGTAAGTATGCACAGCTGTGTTTATTTCAATGATTAGACATTCTATTTCTCTGTGACCTCTCTGCATTGAGCTGGCAAGGCACCTGGCTATGCTTAGAAGTGTCTCATTTATACATTTACATTAATTCAACTAGGACCTTTCTTTCTCCCTCTCATGCCCTTTTCTTCTCTAAAGAGACCACAGAAAAAAAGGCAGAATCTGGTGCACTCCTTCCTCTCTTTTCTTCTTGTTTGCAAGGTGTTGGTTAAGACTCTGCACTATGTCTTTGCACATTTTAAATTAAAATATTAGCATTATTTTAATCAAACATTGAGCATAAAACTGGGGAGAGAAGGGGCGACTGAAGCAAATGGTGTGGTGCGACCACACATGTCGTGCTAAGAGCACTACAGAAGCTAAGCCCCTGCATCTGCATCTCCTGTGCTGTACACGTGCTTGCATTTTATTTGTACCATCTACGTGTATGCATATAACCTGGGCTGTCTTTGCACTACTGCCTGACTGCCCCAGGTGATAGTGATTGATGCTTACTTGATATGAAGAGGTTTGTTAACCAAAAAAAAGAAGAGGGGCACCGAAATTTCATAGTCCAGACTGTGTTACTGATGTAGAAGTGAAGCAGAGAGGGGCTATAAAGGGTTTCCTCACTGTCATCGAGGAGGTTTGGTACAGATCTGAGATGTTCCCTCAGTCTTCGTTCAAAGCTTTACCTATTGCTTCCCCTTCCTCTGCAGGTGGGCATCAGCTCTGCAGGCAGGTCTGACCTGTGTGTCCAAGCTCCAAAACTTTCTGACATGTATTTGTTTCACTTGTAGTGTCACTGAAGGCAGAAGAGAATTCCTAATAATTAAAAGCAGCAAGATCCATTCCAAACTCATTCCTTCAAGCTTCTTATGATCTCTCCCACTGCTCTTTTGCATATCTAGGTATTTCAGAGTACTAGCTACTGACTGTTAACTGTAGAGTAGGTTCTTTTAATAACTCTACCATAGCATATTTTTTGTTTCTTTAGTTATTATGAATTTAAACCGGAGAAATATGACTATACATAGATAGAATTAGAGTAAATTAAATGACAATGAGAAGCATCTGTGCATAAGGCACTCATTTTCCTTTCCTTTCAGGCTGTCTGAATTCATTAGCTGGTTCCATACAGTGTGCTGCATACAATGCAATGTCTCATATCTCCTCGGCTTTGTCAAATTAGCTTTCTTCTTGACTGCTTCAAAACCATTATTCAAAAATTAGGAGTTGCTATGGTCTATTAGTCCATTTTGTTTTTTATTTTATTTTATTTTATTTTATTTTCCCCTTATGCGCATTAATTTATATTTTATATGTGATTAGATTTTATTCATATGTGCCATATTGGTCTTCTTTCCAAGGCATCATGCCTGCATAGGGCTGAGTGTCCAAAGCTTTCCACTGAAGACTGTGGCAGTGGTCCATGCTCAGCACCCAGACACAGTGTCCTGCCCCTGCAGGATCAAGCTGAATCAGCTCAGGACATATGTAAACATAATCTAAAGAGAAATTCTGAATGATTTCTTGTACCCTCACTGCACAGCAAGGTTAAAAAGTTCTGAAACTTGAACACAAGAAAAATCAGCATGATAACTCATTTCTTTGTATGTCCCCCGAGATCACCCTTCAGAGATAGGGAAATGCAGGCATGTTGAAAAGGCTTCACAGCAGAGCAATTCGCTAATTAGATTTGTAAGGAAGTGTAAAGAAAAGATTTAACTCTGAGATAAATGGCTTTCAGAGTATTGGTTTGCCTGCCTTTGGCTAGCCTGGTATGCACTGAAATCTTCAGAGCCAGATCTGCCCAGCTTGGTTATGCAGAAGTGAGATAAGCAACTTTGGCAACAGTAGTCATACACAGAAGCTGGAAGAAAATGAAGGGAGTGAACCAGAAAGTGAGACATAAAAGCAGCTAGGCTGGATAGAGAGGAAGAGAGAGCAGCTTTTGTGAGGCACAATGATTTCTTCTTCTGGAATGGGGATGTGTTATGAAATCTTTTCTTCACACTTGCATTAGAAGTATCTTCACACAGGACACTGAGTATGAAGCCAGGCAAAGCACTACTTGATTTTGTGTTGCTGACCTTGAAGGGGTAAATGCATAGAGAAATTCCCTCCTGCGGCAAAGCCCAGCCCCTAATATTTTTAGAACTGAGATCATCTCACACATCCAGTTTTAATGTTGCTGTAAATAACTTGTCCTTCTGAGCATGAACAAAAGCATCCCAGCAGGGACAGTAAGCAGAGGTGCTGCCAACAGCCGTGACAGAGGACACTGAAGGGAAACATCCCCCATGCCACCAGAGAAACCACGTGTACTAGGTACCCATGCAGCTCTGTAGGGATTTTCCTCTTCTCAGCAGAAGAGAGAAGGGATGGATCTGGGGGTTGGCTCAGACGCATCTGAGGCATTTAAGCACCAACTCTTGCAGAATGTAGTGATGTTCAAATCCCTTGTGGTCACCCCTTGTTGGAACCTGAGGAGAGCATCCCCTTTGTGACCACAGAAGCGGAACCACCTTGGGGAACCAATGTGATAAAGACAGGGTCAAGACAGGACACCTGGGAAGCATCAGGGGACACATTTATGAGCTCTTCAGAGCTCAAAGCATGTTGTGAGGGGTGGGAAGGGTGTCTTCCCCAGCCCCTGAGGCTGGTGGGAGTCTGGAGGGAAGGGGTGAGAGCCAGCAGCCTCCATGCCCTGGCCCCAGGCGGAAGGTGCTGCACTGAGCCTTCACCTCCCACCTTTCAGCCACATAAAAGCCCGATTATTCACGCTTGATGCCGGCAAGGTAGGGCCCTGCTACCCACTGCTGCTGGATCCCTGTCCTGAGAGGCCCACTTAGCCCAGCACCACCAGGCCCCTGGCTGACATTGCTTCATTTGCCTGTGAGGGCCAGCAGTGGCTTTTTGAGACACTGGGACATGGCCAGGGCTGGGACAAAATGGTAAAGGTGGAAATTTCTTCTGCCCTTGCAGAAGCAGTAGCCCTCAGTGAGCGGCTGATAGGCCAAAATGAGCACTGTATGTTCCTTCCCCTGGGCCTTCTTGCTGCTGCCTCTCACCCTGCCAAAGGGATGCAGGCTACTGAGGTGACATTTTGGTCAGAATTGGCACTGGATGGGTTGTGTGGGAGCACTGGTGGCTGCAACTCAGCAGTCAGCCTGGGGACTAGGAGGTGCAGAGGACAAGCAGAGATGCTTCAGGGAGCAGCCAGGAGAATGGGGGGGACAAGCTGAAAATGCAAGAGGAAAGCAGAGGACTGAATTGACCCCTTTTCCCCCCCTTGCCATTCATATGCTTACAGATTTTATCAGGATTTCTAGCTGCGGGGCAAAGAGCTTCTTTATAGTTCCTTCCAAAGCACGCTGCCAAATGCAGGCTGCGGTCTCAGCAGCTGTAACCCAGCCCCAAGGCTCACACATCCCGGTGTGAACAGCTCAGAGCAGCACTCAGGATTTTGCAGGGAGAAGGCTGAAGCATCCTCTAAGGCCTCCAAAAGGCAGTATGGAGCATGTTTCACACAGAGTTTTGGCAAAACATGGCCACAGCAGCAGCTCTCCCTGCGGGTGTTGGGCACAGGGATCAGGTGGCACTGCCACCATTCCCCACTGCCCAGGGACTGCAGGCAAGCGAGGCCAGCACTGAGCATCTCTGCCCTCCCCCAGGGCTGAGGTGCAGGGCCTGGGTTCACCTTCTTGCAGGCAAAATTCAGTGTTTTTATTGCATGTCTGGGACCAGTTTCCCATCTCTCTTTTTTTCTCCCCAGTGGAGACTTGCTCATTTGTAATAGGAAGGTTCATTGTTTTCCTGTCTGATATTTCTTTGATTACTTAAAAAGAAATCCCAGAGGCTTGTTTTCACAAAATAGTGATTGCATAATTGATGTGATTATGATGTATTTTGCTGTGTCACTGCTGCTGGGTTGATTATTTTGAGAAGCCCCGAGCTCTGTTAACACTGCCATGTGCTGTACATGCATGGCCTGGGCCTCCACCCCCACACAAGAGCCCTTTGAGCACTGCTTCCTTCCACTAGAGCCATGCGAGGCTGTGAGGCCTGCGTGGGTGCAAGGAGAGCAGGCTGACCCAGAGGGAGAGGGCTGTGTGGAGACAGTAGGCCAAACCACGGGGTGAGGGCTGTGCGGAGAGCTACCACACGTCTTCCGGGTGAATAACAACATAACGGTGTGAATAATATCCCTAAAATCTGGGATTACAGCTGTAAAATCGTGGGGGCAGATTCCAGGCTCTTCCCCTGGCTAAAAACGTGCAGATAAAGAAATGCAGCCCGGTCAGGTGTGCTGGAAATAAAATTCTTCTGAACACAAAGTAGCGCAGCAGATCATTAACGGTAATTATTCATCGTAACCTGAAAGCATACCAGCTCAGTGCAGGTAGGAATATGTAATAGCTCACCCAGGGAAACCATGTGAGAGAGGAAAGCCTTCCACATTTTGGCTGGAAATTGTTAATTATTTTCAGCTTGAGGCTAGAGGCCATCCTAAGAGCCCTTTCTTCCTCCTGGTGACATTCTTTTCCATTCCTTCACACTGTATTCTCCTCTCCTTCCCTTTTTAATTCAGGGATGAAACGTTGTTCTCAGGAAAGCTTCTTGGCCAGATTTTCAGATTTCTGAACCTTTGTTTTTCTCAACATGTGTGCAATTTTGACTATTTTTGTCCAGCGGTGACCTTTGGAATTCCAGCATAATTTCCCTCCCCTTCCTGGTGCCCTCATGTGACCCAGGAACACAAACATCTGAGAGACCTCTGGGCATCTTCACATCTGCTGGTATATAAGATCAGAGCCATTGTGTGATGTATTTTTAACAGCAGGTGTTGGGCTCGGAGAAGGGTGTGTTGGTTTTTGAGGGGCTGGGCAGAATCTGCACTTAATTCTTAGTTCCCAGGCTACTTAGGAACAGCTTAAAAACACACTTAATCTGTTTGTACAAATTTAACATTGTAAAACCACAATAAGGAATTGCTAATCAAGTGCAAGCCTGGATTTAGTTTCAGCTTTGCATCATTGCTGTCTTAAAAAAAAAAAAAAAGAAGAAGAAGAAGAAGGAAAGAAAAAAACACCAAAACCAAAAAAAAAACACCCCACCATCAAACTTTAAAGCCGAGTCCAAGATATTCTGGTTTACAACTTATTTTCATGAAGTACGATTGATTGATTACTTGAAGCCTGTTAATTATTATTTAGTCATGGTTTTCAACACAAACTCCTTACAGCAGCAAAACAAACAGTGTGTTTGTTTTATCTTTTGCCAATTAACACAGTTTGAACATGACTTAAAATAGGCCTTTAGCTCAGGCTCTGATTCACAACTGCATCACTCCCTTTTATGCCTCTGTAATTCCATTGACTTCCACAGCATTGCAAATACTACACTGCAAAATGAAACGCTTCTTAATTGACCCCACCATCACATGCAAAGGAGTGCATGGCGCACCAAAGCCTGATGTATGAGACTCTTCCTTTGCCCATTAGCAGCAATCTAACATCGAAATTTAAGAAATGGCATAAGCAGAGTGTTTTCCCCAAAATATCATTGAAATCCTATTTTCACGGAAATCTCTTTCAAATTTTTTTATCAGACAAATCTAAAATGGTGCTTAGTGTTCAGTTATCTGCCAGGTATAAATGGCATAAATGGATGATTACTTTAAATACATCTTCTCGGAGAAGGGAGTTATGGGACCTCACAAAAGCATCAAGCTGTGACTACTTTCAGGAAATCACCTGGAAATAAATAAGATGATAAAGGTTGCTTGCAAGTCCCTAGATTCTTGTTGCCTTTTTAGGCAGATAATTGAATTCAGTATGAGCTGTAATTCCTTTCTGGTATCACTAAGGAACAAATTATTTATTATTTGGGAGAACAGACAGAGTGATCTGACAGGTCCTTTCAGTCACAGCACCTATGATTATAAATTCTCATAGCATCCATCGCATGGGTGTATCTGTACTGAAATACAGAGCAGGATTTTAGCTTTGTTGAAGTGAAGAGATTTTTTGTTGGTGGTTTCAACCTGGTTTCACCTGTCCACATTTCAAGGCTCCATTTGAATGCTACCACGTGACCTGTCGGGTTGTCTCTGGCTGGAGTCAGAATAGCTATTTCCATGCAGTTATTTTTAATAACGTACCATGTGAGGGTACTTCTTAAATGCAAGTCCCCCATTGTGGATCAACTGAATCTTCTCTGGATTCATCCCATCTCCGGAGTGTTGAATTTGTATCCTACTCTATTCCAGATCTTGATACAGAAATACACAAAGGGGGTTTGTATCAAGCTGCCAACGCAGGAGCAACCCAACCCTGCCTCCTGCCTACTCCCTCCTGCAGCTGCAACATGTCATGTTCTGTCTCAGAGCCAGGTAGACAGCAGCCAAACATGTCTACATGCAATTAGCTTGTTGGACTGGTCAGAACTCATATCCTGCCCTCTCCTCACCCTCTTCCCCACATCAGTCCTTTTCTTCCAACAGGTGAGATATGGGATACCTGCACCTTCTGGACCCTGCTACCATCCATCCAGGAAAGCATGTCTTTTGTGGTCAGAGAAGTGGCTTTCATATAACCAAATCACTGTTTCTTAAGTGGTGGGAGTCCTGTATGTGAAACCCCTTTTCTTTTATTGTTGTCTTCTTGTTGTTGTTGTTTGTTTTTCTTTAAGTTATTCCTAATCTATAGTTGAGGAAACGGCACTATTGACTCTCTTGCCGTATGCCAAGGTATCTTTGAACTTTGAGAGTTCATTGTGCACAGTGCAGGGACGTATGGTCCCAGAACAACCAGGAATATCTCATAGAGCAGCTCTGATAAGGAATGGAGAAAACAGGAGCTCTGAAGGAAGGGAGAAAGAATTAGAGTTTCTTAGAGTGAAAAAAATTCTAAGGGATGACAAAATTAGTCTTATTAGCTGCAACGAGAAAGGGAAAGATTTTTTCCACATGCTTGTAGGAGTTAAAGCAAGGCTTGAGTTTTAGTGGGAAGGATTTATTAAGAGAAATGATAGCATAGAACGAGGAAGGTGATTGTCTGTCAGTACTCGGTGCTGGTGAGGCTGCACCTTGAGTACTGTGTTCAGTTTTGGGTCTCTCACTACAAGAAAGACACTGAGGCAACAGAGAAGGGCAACAGAGCTGTGAAGGCTCTGGAGCACAAGTCTTATGAGGAGCAGCTGAGGGAACTGGGGTTGTTCAGTCTGGAGAAGAGGAGGCTCAAGGGAGACCTTATTGCTCTCTACAATGATCTGAAAGAAGGAGGGAGGTGCAGTGAGATGGGAGTCAGCCTCTTTTCCCAGGTAACTAGTGGTAGAACAGGAGGTAATGACTTGAAGTTGCACCAGGGCAGGTTCAGGCTGGATATGAGGAAAAATTTCTTCTCAGAAAGAATGATGATACACTGGAGCAGGCTGCCCAAGGAAGGTGTTCGATAAACATGTAGTTGTGGCACTGAGGGACGTGGTTAGGGTTGATGGCTAGGCTAGAAGATCGTAGTGGTCTTTTCCAACCTAAATGATTCTACGATTCTATGAAAACAGTGCAACATGTTGCCTGGGAAGACTGCATATGTCTTTAAGAAGAGGATGATAAGCCCAGATGACAGTAACAGCCCGTTTTACTTTGGGTGCGGTGTCTCCAGCGATCCCTATGAACCACATATTTAGTTGGTAATTCCAAGACAATAAAAAAGTTTTTCCATTTTACTCCACTGTAAGCAGAATCCATAATAAAGTATGGGATGCTTCTACCTCAGTGGAGGTATTACCAATGGTGGTAGAGAATGGTTTGGGAAAGCTCTTTTTTAAGGTGGTTGGAATGAATGGAACCTGTGCAACCATAGCTGCCCCTTTGGTATTCTCTGACCAGGGCTGAAGGGTGGAACTTGCTTGCAGTGGATCAGGCTCAACATCTTGTAAAGAGATACAGCAATAAGGATCTTCCCAGAGCATATCAGATACTTTGCAAAAGCCACTATTTTTAATACAGTTGGAAGTACTTTCTGAACTGTTCCCAGTTAGTTGTGCTGATAGAGAGTTATGAAACCCATAATGACTGAGTAAATTAGTCTTACACTAAGACTTGCTCCGTAACTGATCTGAGCTGACTTAGAATGGTTGTTAAGAAGAATTAAAATAATTATGACTTGGTTTCTCGAGGCCTACTCTCACACAGCGTGGTCCTTGCATGTTTCAAAGCAGAGAAAATTGTGGGACAGCTATCCCACAATAGTCAAGAATGGTCAGCAGGTACACAGGGCCCTTTCATCTGCTCTATGATTTTTTAAGCTCATAGAAACATGTTTCATTCCACTTAGAATACAATATGGGGTGGCCTTCAGACACTGAGGATGCTGCCAGACAGTACCCAGAAACATAAGTGGCTGTCCTAAAGTGACAGAGGAAACATTTTTTCCCATTTCCAAGAGACTGGAGTCCTACCACCTCGTTCTGTCCTCTGCCAGACTTCTGCATTTTGATAACAGTGCACGCCAATGTTCCTATGAATAACATCAGAGAGGTCCCCTGATGCTGAACCAAGTTGCTGAGACCTGAAAGCTCCACTCATGCTGTCCTGATAAACAAGTGTCATGCAAACACACAGTCCCACTCAGTCCCACTCAGTCCCACTCTTGGACACTTGAAGACTGCCTATGTGCTAGCTAAGGCCAATGAGTGATTTCCATCTGGTGGTCTTACCTGCTGAAATTGAAGCAGTTTATACAGTATACTAAAGCCTCTGTGCTGAAAAAGAGGACCAACAAAAATAGCATGCTAAATAGGCAGAAGGATATGATGAGGCGATAGAAAAACATAAGCTTTGTCTTTTGAAAAGTGTTCTCTGATGTGTTCAAGCTGATAGACAGCATATCCCTTGCCTCTAAAGCAGCAAGTCATCAGGTTTGCACAGTCACCCTTTCAGAGGGGATAGAGCCAGAGAAAGAGGGTGTCTCCTGCTTTGGTTCAGTAAATCCACAGCTAGCATTTCCACCCATACACTCTGCTGTTAATTTTTCTCCTCCTCTTCTTCCCACTTCGCCCCGTGAGTACCCCATCCACAGGAATATCTTCAAGAAAGGTCAACCTCAGTAATGTGAGACTCGTAAGACAGACAGGCTCCCCTCACTCAGAGGGGAATCAACCCAATTTCACAGGTGATGTGTGGGCTTTCTGACCATTGCACCACCGAGATTCACCACCATTTTTCTCACTGAGCTTTGCATGCTGCCCGACCTGGAAGGCATGCTCTGGAAATGCATGTCAGGTCAGGCCTGGCAAGGGAGGGTAACACTTTGTTTGCAAACCTCAAAAGAGCTTAGATGTGAATTAGGTGCTTGGAGGCGCACACTGTTAAGATCTTGGCAAGTTCTTGGCCAATATTTAGGAATTTTTCTGGCAGGGAAATAGATACCTGCGGGCATATGCAGTAGCTCAATGAGAATGCAAATGGTGGTGCTGAGAGGTAAGGCAGCAGTTAAGTGGTGCAGGGCGAGTAAACTTGTGAATCTAATCCAAATCCACTGCATGTAGATAAGGACTCTGAGATTCTGGATCTGTGAACTGAAGAAGGTACCTGATGGAAATGAAGGATGTTAACAAAACCAGGAGAAATCTGATGGAAGAGAAAAAATCCATTTAATGACCTCATCCGGTGAGGGCTGTACAGCAATATTTAACCCTCTGTTAATAATCAGACCCTCAGCACTTGCAGCCTGCCTGGAATTGGAGGGAAGGGTGGCTACAACAGGACTGGCAGAATCGGTCATGTCCTGAGGGTGGGCTGAAACCTTAAACTGTGTTTATGGAAAAACAGTGTGCTTCTTTACCTCCCTCCAACCTGGATGCACAGAACTGCTTTGAGTTGCAAGCAGTCTAATTAATCTGGTCTGTGCCTGCTTGTCAAAGCTTTCTTGTGGTGAGATCATTTCTTGCCATTTTAAGAGAAAACTGTTTGATTTCGGAGCAAATTGCTTTGAATTTCAATGTGGGGATATCCAGTAACATTTTGGGTAGGGAAAAGGCATCCTGATGCTGCGTGCCACCCATGTGCAGACCAGAAGTGGTGCCTGCTGCACTCACTCGGTGTGGAGTGTACAGAGAGATGGACACAGACACAGCACTGGGCAGCGAGAGCTCAGCACGGCTCAGCCCATCCCTCACCATCACCCTGCCTCTCTCACCCACCTCACTGAGCTCAAGGCAGCCAAGCTGAGCCCTTCACAAGTGCCCTTGGAGCTCGGGCTGATGCGACCCACATCTATTTTCAGTCCTGCGGTAAAATTGTTACGCTTTTATAGAGACAGTTAGCAGAATCCAGGCAAAATAATTTATCTTATCCTATCCATTACTGAGCTGAGCTGCCTTTCTTGTTCTGAGCAAAACATGTTTTTCTTCTTGGCCTGTCTTTTCTTTTGTGTGGCACCTACGTTTCAGTGTGAACATCTTTCAGCATGCAAATGTGCCTCACCTCAGCAGAACGGCTCCTGTTGGATGCAGCATATCTGCACGGCGGTGTTCTGGAAGAAAGCAGATTTTCTTATGATATACAGATCAATTCACCTTAACCCAACAAAATGGGTGCTATTGTTGTTGCTTTTCTTTGCACACTGTGGAAGAAACACAGTGGAAGAGCAGACATGAAATAGATTTTTCAAACAAACCCCCGAGAGAACAATGGTTGAAATGAGTCTCTTTAAGGTTTCTGTGTCATCAAATGTTATTGTTGACACTGTGAATGTAGCAATAGTTGTTACACTAATTAGAGTGCTGTAGTTCTAGAAACAGGAACTGTGAAAAGACTGTGTCTGGAAGGTACTAATAATCTTCTGATACCTGTATTTTTGCCATTCTTTATTATTATAATGAGAGTGTTAATGTGCAGAGGAGAAATCATGTGTGTCCTTAATAAAGAACGAAGCAGCACAGTTGTTATCATCTTGAGTATCGTATTCATTTAAAATCAAGTAGGCAACTCAAAGGTTAAGAGGTTTAATGTTCCTGAACTGTACAACTGAAGCACTATAGTCCACATTATTGTTAGCAATTACTGAAAGTGCTTTGGGTTTTCATTAGAAACTTCATTTTCCGGAAGAAAGTCCCCTACAACTTTAGCCAGCACCAACGCGTGACCATTTAACAGCCAGACACTTCTGCATCAAGTGCATCATGAGATGCTGTCATGACAGGATTTGCTCCCAGCTATTTACATGCTTTTAGATAACCATCCTCAGTCTTCAGCCTCTCTCAAGTTTTCATGCTGCATACCATTCCAGAGAGATTTAGGAATTTTAAGAAGCTCTGTATTTAGAGAATAATGTGGTATTCCTCATGCATTCCTCCTATGTCAGGAACAGGACATTTACTTGCAGCTTTTCCAAGCACAAGGAAGCACACACAGTTGTATCTGAAGAAGAGTTTTCATAGCAGTATCCAACAGTCTTCCCAAACCCTTCCAATCCCTTGTAAAAAAAAAAAGTCACCAGGACCTCCTTACAATTTTTGCTGTTTGGAATGCTCAGGAGAATAAACAAGATATGTGGCATAATTTTCTGATCAACCACCCAGGCACTGTGGTAAACTGAGACAGAAATTTAGCTCTGTCTCCCCCACCCCCCTTTTCAGCAGTACATGGTGTCCTGGAGTCAATAGTTGAAGCTTATTTGCTATTAGACAATGAAGAGCGCTATCTGACATGGCTGAGATGCAGTTCCTTCAGGATGGATCAAGTAAGTGCCAAAAGGAAAACAGGGTAGAGATGGGAGATGGAGAGACAGGAGTCACCTCTGGCAACATTTTTCCTGACCTGCAGATGTGCAGATGCCCCAGTGATGAAGCCATATAGGAACCACTTAAAATAAACTTCCGGCAGAAACAATCCAGAAACCAGAGTGGCACCCCAGGCTCTGATCACCTCTTGCATAAAACTCCTGCAGGGCTCTGGAAATGGCCTTGCTGAGAGCGAGGCTTGGAGGCACCAGTTCCCAGCAGACTCAGTGGCCCACGGTGGCAGGGACTGTGGTGGGGGCGACTTCATATTTCAGTGAATGTCACAAATCGCCAGCATGAAAAGAAATGAAAGAAAACCTGAAGAAGAAAATAGCTGTCTCTCCTTTTCTAACTAGCTAGTTGCCCGACCTCTGGCATAATCCCATCCTCCCCTGATTGACTCATAACCAGTTTGGTTTCGTCCAAGCCACAGCTGCGTCAAGGCACAGTGAGAGCAAATCAACCCTACCAGCTTCGTCTGTGTTTCACGACAGTTTAATCGCTGAAGACTGTCTCTGTGTTGAAATATTTCCCCTTGGGGTTTCGGATAGCAGTATTATATCAAAGCAAAAGGAACCAAAAAGTGAAAAAGGCTCATGTCCTCATCCAAATCATTTGGATTCGATACAAAAACACCTCTCCCTCTGCCTTTGTAATGAGCACGCACACTTAGAGCAAGCCCTCCAGCTTGTGCAGTCAGAGAGGCTCACAATTCAGCTGCAATTTCTGCACGTTGCATTCTTCCTTTCATTGATGCCAATGATGATACCAGTCAGACGATGCAGCCTGGAAAGATTGGCAGCCTCACATACTTGTCAGCTGAAATGGGAAAAGATGGGATACTACTGTGGATTGATAGTAAATGTATTACTCCCTCGGCCAGGTTTCATCCTGGTGGCAGTCAGGAGTAAGGACTGAAGTACTCAGACTGCTTTCTAACCAGGCTGAGAGTGACAACAGGATCAGTGGAAAAATTTCTGTTCAACCAGTGCCAGTTTCAGGTTATAATTCTGAATACACAGTGCCGTATTTTCCCTCAAACTGTATTTTTTTAGTAAGTGGCTGATGCGACTCAAACCGCTGCGTTGAGATTCAACCTCCCCCCGACTCCCCCAGAAAAAGGCAAATTGGAGAGAGAATAGAACTGAGCACTGCTGACACGGAACCTGAATACTATCATCCTTCCCCAGAACAGCCTTGTTCACTCCTTTTGTTGAAAATATCTGATCAAACAGATATTATTAATGTATACAAAAAATATCCAGTATACAAGTAACACTGCTGTAAGGAAAACATCTTTTTCAAGAAAGTTACAAAAATTATAGGTGGTTGCACCCACCAAAGTTATTTTAGCAGAGCCGTGTTGTTAGCACTGGAACTAAGCCATGTTTTCACAGTCAAATGATAGGCCTTTTCTAAGGTCGTGCCCACCCAGTACAAAGCCCACTAAGTGCTTCATTGAAAAGGCTAAATGGAATTCACACTTCTCAGGCAATCGTTTTATTATGATCTGTATGAGTATTCACAATGTAACTTTTAAAATCACGGAAATAAAGCAGGCCAGTATCTGAGAGCAATCATATTGCGTGTCACATTGAAAAGCGTGTGATTTGGGTCTTTCACTTCCAGTGTATAATATACCATACAATGAAATTAGCATTTGTTACCTTACTCTGTCCTTTCAATCACATGTTTCTGACTAACATTTCTGAAGAAAAAAAAATCCACTTAGAAATAATAGAAATCAAGATTTCATCTTTTCCTACCGAGACTTACTGAACACACATGTAACGTTTGTAAGTGGTGTGGAACCTTTAAGGAGGTGACAGCAGAAATGGCGCTGTGTGTCTTGGAAGTACAGCTAGAAAATTAAAGAGTATCGCATTTATGCAGTCCTTTGAGTCTTGTGGGCTGAGGTCACATACAGAGATGCTGATTTCACTTCTGAAGCTGGGTTGTATTTAACTGAATTTAGGATCCCTCAGAATTCACTGGCTGGTTGTTTTTCAGTATCTGGCTTACGTTAATCTCGACCAAAATGCAGTGAATGGATTCAGAAAACCAAACTTCCATTATCCACCACAAATGGATCCTGTTAGTCTATTAACCTTATAAATAGATAATCCAGGGAGACATCTGCATGGTCTTGCAGGATTATCTTGCTCAACTTTAGTAAAGATTTTGTTGCTGCACGACAATCTTGTAAGCAGCCTATGGAGCAATTCCACAGGGTAGATGCATAACTGACAGAGTACTACTATACATAGAGCATGGAAATGGAAGGGAAGAAAGAAGAGGAAGAAGGAAGAAGGAAGAAGGAAGAAGGAAGAAGGAAGAAGGAAGAAGGAAGAAGGAAGAAGGAAGAAGGAAGAAGGAAGAAGGAAGAAGGAAGGGGAAAGGGCAGGGGCAGGGAAGGGAAGGGAAGGGAAGGGAAGGGAAGGGAAGGGAAGGGAAGGGAAGGGAAGGGAAGGGAAGGGAAGGGAAGGGAAGGGAAGGGAAGGGAAGGGAAGGGAAGGGAAGGGAAGGGAAGGGAAGGGAAGGGAAGGGAAGGGAAGGGAAGGGAAGGGAAGGGAAGGGAAGGGAAGGGAAGGGAAGGGAAGGGAAGGGAAGGGAAGGGAAGGGAAGGGAAGGGAAGGGAAGGGAAGGGAAGGGAAGGGAAGGGAAGGGAAGGGAAGGGAAGGGAAGATAGATGTATCAAATACATAAGTACAACATGGAGAAAAACTGGTTAGGGAGCAGTGCTTTGGAAAAGGAGACTAGCATTATAATGGCTGTGTTAGTAATTCTACAAGTCATACTGCATGTTGGGCGTACTCTTACGGGAGCATAGCTTTGCATCTGCTGTCATCCACGAAGCACTAGTCCAGATGCAAGGATGCACTTAAGTTTGACTACTTAGTATCAGGGAAGGGAGGAGTTCTGGGAGGCATCCTCAGGGCGAATGATCCAAGGTGTCCATTGAGGACGGACTGGGGAAACGTCAAAGGAATTGTGCTAGGGACACGAAGGAAGAACCATCTTCAAGTATGTAAAAGAAGGAGTACCTAACCTGTATTTCTGCAGTGGCAAGAAGCAGTAACACTCTTTAATTGTACTGAGGGAGACGCAGGCTAGGTATTTCAGGAAATACCTTCCTAACAATACAGGCAGACGGTGAAGCACTGAGGTTTGCTGTCTGGAAAAGCATTGGAACACCCAGTAGTATAAATCTTGCAAACCACTGAGGCAAATCTCTTAAGGACCACATGAACATGGTGAGTTGACCTTCCAAGTCCCTTCCAGTCCTTTCCCTTCCAGTCCCTCTGCTTAGTTTGGATGTAAAGCCCTTGCAGGGCAGCTTTTCGGGCTATCCTAAAGAAGTGGCTGCAACAAATAGGCAGCAGGATTACTCCCAGGACACCTGAGAGAGACAAAAACACCTCTGAGGAACAGGAGTCTTGCCATTCTGATGGGCTTTTAATTTGGTTCAATCTTCAGTCCTTGCCTGCCACTGGAATTACAGGCCATCTTTTTAAAGAGCTTTTGTGCTATCACAAAGGAGCAAAACCTCTCTGGTTTCCTTTTTATTATTTTTTTAACATTGTAAATTATCCGTCCTGGTACTGCAGTCCCCAGGCTCAAATCACGTGGCACATATCACTGCCATTTCCAGGTGAATATTTTTATCATGTAATTGCTCAAAACTGTGTAATAACAATTGCTCCTGTTTACATTAGTGCCTGCCAGCGAAAGTGGAGGGGGAGAATTTGAAGCCTTTCCATTATTATTTATACAAATCTCAGGTTTCATGGCTGGGAAGTGTGGAATTCACACAGATAAATGGTAATGAGCCACCACTAAAAGATGAAAACGTAGGTCCAGAGTCCCCAGTACTGAGCATTAAGTGCCAGTAGTACATTAAGCCTGACCCAGGAGGGGAAAGGTGGAGTCTGCCTTCTCAAGAGGGCTTATGATGTTAAAAGAATCTTGCAATCTAAAAAAGATCTTTCCAGCTAGATATGCCATTTTTCATTCTCGTGCACACGCAGATCAAGGGAAGGCCGTGGGTCTGTGGCTCATAAAGCGGTTTTTGAAAACTTCTTAATCTCCTTTGCTTTGGGAAGTGCTAAGATCTAGTCTCCTTTACTTTGCCTTCTTTTACTTATTTATGAACCTAAAGCCTGGGTTTTTCAGAAAAGGGGGAAAGTTGCTTTGAAGTTAATTTCAGATGTAGAAGCAAACCCTGACCACAAAAATGCTTTCAAAGGGTCACAGCACTGTCTGGAGGTTGAGTTGTCCTGACACTTCCTAATATCGAGGATAAAGCACATTCCATTCACCTTGATGTGAGATATTGAACTTCCTCAGGTTTTATGGGTTAAAAAATGGCATCCTACAAAATTAAACTTTGAGAGGACTTTTTTCCCTGTATTTTTCTAAGTATTCCTAAATCCAGATCCTCCAAGGACGATTCTGAGCTTGAATTCACCACAAGTATATGTTTTTTCAACATAGGCATCACAGAGGTGGTTTCATCACCATACACTGCATCCTTTTCCCAAGCAGTTTATTGTGTGGTCAGAGATCTGAAAACAAGTTCATAGTTTGACTTTCCAAGACTGCTTTTTTTAAAGTCATCCACATTCTTGACACATATCAGTTACCATATCTTACTAAGGATGACTGAAAGAACCAAAAATGTACGTACGGAGGTCTGAGGAAATTCCCCATTAAACACAACATTACAAAGGTAAGGATTTAACTGTACATCTTTTAAAGATTCTGGCTGAAAGTCTACAACTGTTTAAAAAACAGCCATTCTCTACTTGCTTTCTTGCTCTATTACAGTATTAAACAAACACTGATTATCAGAAATAGTATCTAGCATCTGTATACCTTGTTTTCAGTTTAATCACAGAATCATAGAATGGCTTAGGTTGGAGGAGACCTCGAAGATTATCTAGTTCCAACCCTCAAACATAATCCACCACTCCTTTTCAAACATGACATACCTCTTGTGGTCTTCAATAGTTTTATAAAGTGAAAGAACTATTTTATATGTACGTACACTTAACCTTCACCATGATCAAAATATGCCAATATATGGCTACGACACATCAATGTTTTGAACAGGTTCCTCCCTACTTCCAATGACCATGAATCTCTGAGCTCCAAAAGTAGGGATTTTTTTTCCTTTATACTATTATGTCTTAAGCTCTGTCTGGGCCATTA
Source organism: Gallus gallus (assembly GCF_016699485.2). Lineage (NCBI taxonomy): Eukaryota > Metazoa > Chordata > Aves > Galliformes > Phasianidae > Gallus > Gallus gallus. The sequence continues at coordinate 24,286,792 of NC_052533.1, forward strand.
TATATAGGTGGATATATGTACAGGTGTGTACATAACAAGGGAATTACATGCAAAAGTATTGGCAATTTTGGATGTTAGGTCCTAATACACCAGGGGCACAAATGTCCCTGCAGAACCAGACACTCCAATTTATTATTTGCTTCTTCAGGGCTTGATCATTATTATTTAATAAAAATATCTGAGTTTTTGCTTTTAAAAAAATTAACACTGTCCTCTTTTTAGTGTATTTTTCATCGTTTCAATTTCCATCTTTTGAAGACATCTGTAATATCTTTAGCTGTGATGTTATCAAATATTTAAATTAATCATATTTCTTATCACAGTTTAAAAAGAAAAATGCTTAATCATACCATGTCAGAATACAAAGTCTAACAGAAGGATGACCCCAAGTCCCTGGCTCCGACTGACCTGACACAGCAGAGGAGAGCAGAGTTTCTCCCCTGACCATTTCTCTCTTACAAGGAGAAGAAAGAAAACATCTAAAAACTCCCTTAAACAAGGTTCCTAAGCTTCCAAAAATCCTGTGAATAGTATCTGCTGAACAGGTTTGTAAAACACACAGTGACCACGCACCCCATTCTCCATATTTGCTCCCTGCCAACAGCCCCCCTCTTTCTGAGAGCTCCCATCCATTGGGCTCACATGCAGCCACACAACAGCATTTCTTTCAAGGATATGCCCAAGAACATTTTGCTCTAAATGTGCAACTTATGGGAGTTTTTTTGGATTCTTCAGTCAGGCTCTTACAAGGTTGGTGAGGCATTTTGGCTGTACAGAAAGGACAAAGCAGGAAAGGAAATACAAGTTGGCTCAGACAGCTGTAGGTGGGGAAGTTCTTGGCAGATGTTCCCAATATGAAGTGCACCTCATGTGGATGACCTTCCTCCTGGGTCTTCTCAGGCACTCTATGAAGCATCACTGCTTACACGCAACTATCTTTGCATTGAGTAGGCAAGAATGCTGGGACCACGGCAGGATGAGAAATGCCCCATGGTGTGCCAGTGTCCATGTAGGAGGAGAGCTGTGGTTGCAGGAACTTCTGATGGGCACCCTAAGGTGCCATGACACATTCTGAGAAAGACTCTGATGTGTTATGCTTTGGTTGCCTTTGGCATAGAAACCCATGTTATGGTGGTTCTGTACTTTCATTTGAAGGTACATTAAACCATTTTATTTTAAAGATCAACCAGATAAATGGAAGAGCAAGCCTTTGAGCATGCTGGTAATACATGCTTTAGGTTACTTTATCTCTGGGAATGGGCCAAAGTGGTTTCTGTCTGTGTGCGTGTGTCTATGTAATTAGCCCACAAATTCAAATGCAAATCAAACTAACTATGCAATGCATGTAAATAACCATCAGCGCCATGATACGTATCACTCTCGAAATATGATTCCCATGCATTACAAAGACACAGGGACTGTAAAAGGACAAAGAAATCTCAGTTTTCATTTCAGTCACTAGGAAAAGCTGTGGGGGAGCCTGGATACTCCTCCACTTCGGTACCTAAAATGGGAAGCGAAGCAGTAGAGTAGAACCAGTTTTCATGCACAAGGAAGTGGCTAGGATGATAAAGCCAGTGGCAGAGGATAGATGGTGGTAGAGAATGGAGGCCATGACTTGCAGAGGCTCCTTGGAAGCTTCTTGCTGCCATGGGGCTTACCAGCTGAGAGTTTGGGTGTCTGAATGGGACTCAAGACAAACTGAGTTCAGATCACCTGAAGATTTTCGTGTGCCAGCTGTCTGCAGAAGTGAGTATGGGGCCTTGCTCAGCACCCAGCCTCCCCTCCGGAGTGCTTCAAGGACAACCTCACCCTATGGTTCAGGCTTCAGGCCTGCACACCGGGCAGTGCCTGTGACACACAGACACACCTTCCTTTGGCCTCCAGCGACCTCCACCCAGCATTTTTGTCCTTCTCTGCAACGTGGCACAGTCATTGCCGCAGGTGCTCCTGTGAGGCAAGGCTTGTGTCAGCCGGCCTTCAGCCTTCCTGCTCCTCTGTCACCTGCCATGAACCAGGACTCGCTGCGGCAGCGTAAGCTACTACCAGCAGTAGCCCTTGTCACCACCACTGGAGCCATAGCAGCCTGGAAGGCAGCTCCCCAGATACTTCTACAGATGCTTTCCCAGAATGAGCAGTGGTTTCACAATATTCAGTGCTCAATTTCTCGTCTACCCTGATGATGGGGTCAGAAGAGCTGTCGCCAGCACTGCTGGCATGCATGGATGATGTCACCTGCTGCCAGGAGAAGCAAGGGAAATACATGGAAACAGTGCTATCATAACAACTTGGGCTGTGACATTTATGCTTGTTAAGTGGAAAAAAAAACATCAGAAGATACAAAATAAAACAGGAATGCGTGGAAACTGTAAAACTGTTTAAGGTCAACTTGTGTAAATGCTTGTTAAGTTTTATTGCAAAGAAGGATAAACACCACAGAAATTTTAAACATGTTTTGTTACTGGTTCTAGCTTTATCTTCGAGCACGCTGGAGCCTGCCAGGGAGAAGGACGCACTGTATCTTCCTTAGTTGCTTCTTCCTCCACTATTCTCATCGCCTCCATTTTCTTTCATACTGGGAGGTATCGCTTCTCTTTGCATCCCGACAAGAAAGGCACGAACACTTTCTAGATAGCTAACTATTAATGAATATGATTAGAAATAAGGTGAAAGGGAGTTATAAATTCAGATGTCCCATCTGATTTTGGGGAGCAGGTGATGTGCTGCATGGGATGGGCTCTGGTGAGCTCTGCTCATGGTGTAGGTTCCCCAGTGTCATGGGAAGAGGATGTGAGTCCTTGATCAGCTGAGTGAATGTCTTTTTTTTCACATATTCCATGTTTGAACAGCAAACTCTCTTTTCCAGCACCAGGAAGGTCAGAGAAGTTATGAAGGGGCAGCCCTGTCCTGTTGGCTGGAGAAAGCCCTGAGTACAATGAGAGTGACACAATCTCCCTGCTATCTCATTCCATAATATGAGCCTCCTGTCAGACCAGATGACGCAGGACACACTGAGCCAGCTGGGCATGTGGGAGGATGGGACTGGCAGCAGCACTATGCTGCCCCGCTGGTATTGAGGGATGATACTCTGGGATGACCCTGAGAGTATGAATGCTGATGAAATTCTTTTGCATCTTGGCCTGCAACAACCTCGCTGCATACCAGTTCTGTAGGAGGAGAATAAATTCCTTCTTTCAGCCTCTGAGTTCAATTAAATTAACTTTCTTCTTTTTGTTAAGTATTTAAGTAAGAAAGTAAATGGCATTAGAGCTGAATGTTCACCTTTCCCTTCTGGGATGGAGCAGCTCTCCTACAAAGACACACTGTGGGAGCTGGACTTGTTGAGCCTGGAAAAGAGAAGGCTCTCGGGAGACCTCACTGTGGCCTTTCAGTACTTACAGGGAGCTTATAAACAGGAGGTAGAGCAACTTTTTTACATGAAAGTACATGAGTGGCTTAAAACTAACAGAGGTGAGACTTAGATGAAATTCTTTACTCACAGGTTGGTGAGGCACTGGCACAGGCCGCCCAGAGAAGCCCCCTCCCTGTAGGTGTTCAAAGCCAGGTTGGATGTGGCCTGGGTAAAGAAGGTCATCACAGAGCTTCACATTTGCATTCAGGCATAACTGATAATGCCATAAACATTTAAAAACTTTCTCTCTTCAGACCTTCTGCTGGTATTGGGCTATCATGTCATGGCCTCATGCTTGCCACTGTGTTCTGACTAATTTTTGTCAAAAATTGCTTGCTTTTCCCTCTAATAACTCCTCTGAGCTCCAGCAATGAAGGGGAAGGAAGGCTGGAAAAAAGAAATGAGTAGTGCCATGTGTTCCCAGCCATGCCTGGCCCTGCCCTCTTCAACGTCCACTCTCCCTGAGGGCTGTGCAGGAATGTGCCACGTCTCTCCACGCCACAACCTGCATCAGGGAGGGCCATATTTTGGTGCAGTCACCACACTTGAGGGAGACGTTTCCAGCTGAAAGCACGAAAGTAACAGAGGGGGTGCACCTGGGATATTTGATTCCTGCAGTACCGTGTGTGTGTGCACACATATAAGAGAAACTGAGAAATGCAGAGACATCACTACAGCCAAGGAAATGTTTTGCAGCATCTGCAATGGCCGAACGATGACTGAAGATGCATGCAGAGTTTATCCCCACTTGCAGGAGTCTTTCCAGCACAGAAGTTAGGATGCTAAAGAGGAAAGGTGATCCCTCAATTAAAGCACTGGCCTGGACAGCTGCCTGCAAGTGAAGGGGATAATTTATAGACAGCTGGATTTTGTACTAGGCTCTTACCTTGTTTAATGGTGCTATCAGCTTTGCTGACTACAGCTCATTCAAGAAGCTTTACAGATGGTGTGATATCTGAATAGCTGTTATCTGCTCACTTTAAATGCTAGATCAGATCTTAATATCATGATAGAAATCTTTTTTTTCCCAGTGCATTATAATTTAAGTAACACCAAGACTTCACCTTCTCGTCTTCTAAATACTTTGAAGTACAAATATTGACAGAAGTTGAGCTATTTTCAAACTCCACAGATGTACCCAAAGTATCTGTGTGCCATTCACACTTAATTCCACGGCTTCAGATTGATTCCAAATCAGTGCTCTCACCCTATTTGTACCTGTGTTTGCAGAAGCCATATTAACTAGTGGCTAAAGGAGATGAGGACGTACTCTTGAAATTTTACAAGTACTTGCTGAGATTTTATCTCAAATGCTGTGTACCACTTTGTTTTCCCCTTCTCAGGACAGACCTTGAAGCAATGCCTACAGCTGGGTTCGATGGCCCTGGAAGATTCTTTCTCATCCTATTGTCCTGTGTGTCAAGTGGAATGCAAGAACAAGCTGAATTCATATAGTAGATAACCTTTAAGGGTCCCTTCCTACTCAAATGATTATATGATTTTATGATTTTCCATGACTGTCGAAGTAATTTCCAAAGCACAGACTCCCTTCAAAGCGTACTGGAGCCCAGATCTTAGCTGTGACTATAGCATATCTCATTTGGGCTAAAGTCTCCGATCCGGATGCGGGCAAGAACACAGCTGGACCCTGACACGCTGGGGCTGTGCTGCTGGAGTCTCAGAGAGCTGATTTCTCAACTCTACTGAATCATAGGGAGTTTCACCATTTAGTGGTGCAAGATTATCACCTCCAGATTTACTTGAAATCAGTGGAGTTACCCGTATTTGCAACGACATCACAGAGATCAGAATCTGATTCTTGCCCTCTTTGTTGGTGACAAGTAACAGATTTAGAAGCAAAGCCTTAAACTCTTCTAAAAGACTGTCAAACTCTCATCTCCAGGCCCTCGTCTTCAGCACCACCCACTGCTCTGTGAAGCATCCCACTACTCCCAGTGAGGATTTCATCTCCCTGCACCTCCAGGCCTGCTGCCCCAGATCCTGCCTGAAAGCACTCCTCCTGCCCAGGGCTGTCCATGCGGTGACCTGCAGTGGAGCAAGCTGCCCTGCGCTGGCTGCTCTCTGCTAACTGCATGGAAAACTCTGCCCGCCTTGATTCATCACTGCGCTGCGTGCCTCAGACTGCTGTGCATGTCCCCACACATACGCACAGCCCTTCTCCCTTTCACCTCCTCCCCTCAGGTCCAAACGCATCAGTGAGTCACTGAGGGAAGTGCACCTGATGATCTCAAGGACGCGGCACCAAACACCTCGCGTGGCAAAGCTGCCCTGGGAGATAGCTGCAGACCGGGCCAGCCATAGCCAAGCTGCTCAGATATTTATATCTGTTTTTTTTTACTGCTTCTGTCCGCATTTCCCAGTAGTTCTTTGCTTTAGGATTTCAATGTGCATTTAACATTTGGAATGGTGCACACAAGTTTACATCTGTGATGTCATGTGATGTATCTGAGTGAAGAAAAAGCAAACAACTTAATTAGGGACTTGGAGAGGTTATTTATAGTTTAATCATGGTTCTGAATCTACAGATCTACCCAGCATCGATCGGAACAGAGAAGTACGTTATGATCACAGAGCTTTTGCTACTGGTGCTCTTTGTGCACAATTAAAATGGACGGAGAATCTCAGCCATTCCAGGCTACTTATAGCGTCAGCAACATTTCAGTGTCCATGTGTAGATGCATGCATCCACGTGCATGTGGGCTTCTGTGCTTAAACAGGCAGTAGCAGGTGCTCCATGTGCAAGGAACAGTCGTACTGAGCCTCACACATCAGTGAGTTTTGCGTGATCTTTATGTAAGAAATGATATCCATCTTACACCACTGCAAATGCAGTGAATCTCAGCTGAGTGCTGTACCCTGGCATCGTGTCTTTGTCCTCAGGATTCCCTCAAATGCTTTCTGAGGCAGGAAATCATCTCTTTTCCTTTCTAAACATTTTAAAGCAATGCTAGAAATGTTTTTAATATTACATATACGTCCCTGTTTGGGAGCAGAGCTCTCGTGATGCAGTTGAGGGCAGTAAATCTTATTTTGAACCAAGGTGAACAGGTTCTGCAGGCTGAACGTGCCTGAAGGCAGCTGTATCCTACACACCCAACTTTTTACAAAACACAGCAAGACAGGTTCACGTCTGGTGTAATCCGTTTGCCTCCAGAACATTTTCAGCTTGGCAAATCTGCCTCAGAAGAAAGCAGCAAGTTGCAGTTTCACACTTGGGGGCCAGTTTTAATTCCATGTACCCTATACCACAACTTGTTGTGCTTGACCGTTTTCTTCAGATGGGTAGGAAAGGTCAGCTTTCGGCCATCCAACCATGAAAATGACACAAATCTTCCTTTAGTTGAGAACTGGTACGAAATCGGAGATGGTCAGGACATCACGCTATCAGAGCACAGACGCTGTTAACAGGCGCTGTATGGAAGTGGTTTTGGCTGGAATCTCACAGCACAGCCATTTTTCTTGTGGCTTGGAGCTCCCGAGGCTTTCCACTCACACGGTGATCTCTTGTGTGCTGCAGGATGGTGCGAGCCAGATCTGGAGCCTTGCACTGCTTTCATGTGGCGGCCCCGGGCTTGGATTCAGTTTGGGATTCAGAGCAGCAGTTCCAACTTTATCCACATAAAACACGTCCAGTGTCCCCAGTGTCACAGCAGCGCTGGCTCGCTCCTTCACCTCACTGCTGATACAGCCCTTCAAGTCATGCCTTGCGCAGGAAACTGGCTGATCCAGGTAAATCCTCCTCTCACGCTGTCAACATGCAGCAATGAGGACAGAAACTGCTGCCTTCATGTTGCTCAATGCGCTGGGAGTCTGAAAGGGCTTTTAGGTGAGCGTGGAGCCAAAGTGTCTGTCTCCACCCACTCTGGTTTTGCCAAAGAGGCGAGAGGAAAAAAAAAGCCCGCGCCACTGTTCTCTGATTTCAGTGTGCTGCTGGATGGACGTGCGTGCGGCTGGCAGGGCTTCTGCTGCTGAGCACCTCCCAGCTCCGGGGGAAGAGGTTCTCTTCTGTATGCGCAATTGACTCAGAGACTTGTTTGTCCTGCAGGAAGAGTTACAGGATTAAGTTTGAATACTTTGATATTCGGTGATGAAAAAGCACACGCCGACATGGGGGATTTTGGCAGGCTTCATGTGTTCTTCTTTCTCTCTTTTTATGCACCTAGAAGCCGGACGTGATTGACAGAATGCAATTTCAGTCCTGGAAGCAGTCTCTTGAGGCTTAATGACAACATAGACTTCATGAGCCCCAGCTCTGCTCTGCTGAAAAACCAAGCAGCCGCTGCAGGTGCCAGCTGAGACTCCAGCAATGGTTCCAGGCTGCCCAGCACCCAACCAAACCTCTCCAGCAGGGATGGGAGACTGAGTGGTAATGATACGATGGCCTAGGGTGCGTTTCTGTCATACAGACACAACGCTGATAAAAATATCTGCCTGTAAATCTTCTTTACATCGGCATTCTTGATACAAATAAATTACAATAATTACATACTAAATATTTCCTCCTGGAAACAGAGGAAAGAAACAAATTTGGAAAGCAGCTGCTGCCTACTGCTCTCTGAGATGGAGGCGGTTGTCACACTATTTCTTCTCTGAGCCTTCCATGGGACATCCACACCCCCATGCACAGTTGCCACGAGACACCCCTGCCTCTGCATTGCTGCTGTAGGGTAGGGGTAAGAGGGGGATTCTCTCTTTGAGGCCCTCAGAAGAAAAACACCATATACCGATCATACAACTGCAAATTTAACTACTTGTTTTCCCATTTTATATCTTAGTAATTACCTCAGTTTGACATTCAAGATCAAGATGTGTTTAACACTCTGCCTTCAAGAAGTTCCCTTCTGTTCCTCAAGGAAGCCAGTGTTCCTCCAGCTGTCACGTTCGTGGAAAACACGGAATCGATCATGTCTCAAAGTGAGTTTCATTTCAGAGACGTTCATCAGCATAACGCTGGAGAGTGAATCCTCACCTTCTACTGGAAGCATAGCATGATCATCTACAATGAAGCAAATATGCAGCACCATTTTACATTTCCTGGATAAACTGGGGTTTGTCTCTCTGTAGGCCCCCCATTGGCTGAGGCAGGACTGAATCTGTGCATGGCAGGTCCAAGGGCACACTGCAGTCCCACAAAGGCCTATAAGAGAAAAAGGAAGACAGACTAACTTGAGCCAGCTGATGATTTACGTGCTTTCTTTCAGAATAGGAAGCATTTTTAATGAGCTTCCATTTGGAAAAACTGTTGTGATTTTAAATTCTGTCTTGAGTTGCATTATTTCCATGGAGTCAATGTAACATCAATGGCTTGTGGTGCAGGACGTGGCCGGGCTGGGTTTGAATGCAATGATGCTTAGGACTTTGTCTTTCCAAGGGCTGTCTCCCTTCCGAGGAAAGCATTACGATCTCATTTAAAATGTAAATGCTATTGGGAAAGTGAATTAATGGTATCTGACTTATGAAATTATGGACTAATTCAAGTGGGCAACATTTTTTCACCAGGACTCCTATGGATGAAAAATGCAAATCTGGCAACACTGAAGCTTTCCAGGAAGGTCTCATTCCACTAACTTTTTCTCATACAAAACTGAGAAGAAATTCCCCATAAATCAAAATCTTCTGTGGTGAGATTTTTGAAATTAAAGATTCAGAGGGTTGCTTTTCTTTTCTTTTCTTTCTTTTTTTTTTTTTTTTTTTTTTTTGCAAAACAACTGTTTGTTTTGAGATGCCTTTCCATTTTCTTTGAAATAAAATTGAAAACATTTTTTTTTAAATCTCAGTTTCAAAATAGAACAGTTCATTTGGGGATCAAACAAAACATCTCATTTAAGTGGTCAGGAAGTTTTTTATTCTTTGGAGCTGCTGATGAATCAGAAAAATTCTTTCTTTCCACAACTCTGATACTGATGCTGTGTTGAAGCTGCTTTGATATTTGATATTTATTACCTTAATCTTATTTGTGCCTTAGCATTACCGGGTATAACGGCTTCATCTTTGCCTGATGTTAGAAGTCTAAATGCTCTGCTCCTGAACTGTGTTGGGATGCAAGACCACTTCAGGATCCCCAGTGCTGTTGATATAAACCAAGCAGTTATGAAGAGAAGACCCCACTGCCACTGTTGTTGATCTAATAGATAAAAAATAAGAGAAAGAATGTTGGTCACTGAAAGGTTAAAAAAAAAAGAGGACAAGTAGATGATATAATAATAGTGAATCTTAATTGGAGGAAATTCTGAAGGTAGGAGAAAAATCAACTCAGAAATGTAGAGATTTTTTGGCACTCAGATTAACTGTGATTCTAGTTCAAATGACAACTGAGAGCTGATGAGCAAGGTGCCATGTTTTAAATCACTAATTAAAGTGGTCTTGAGCCAGAACCTGTCTGATATTTGGTGTTTGCTTTCAGCAAGGAGCCTCTCTTAGTGCTTTGACTACTCTGATTTGTGACTACAGCAAAGCCACCCATCATCTCCATTTTACAAGTACATCTCTTTTTTTAATGCAAACACTAGGGAATGTTGGTCTTCGAGTGACTGCTTTTCCATGCATTAAGAAAAGTATTTCCTTCTTTCTTCTATCTTTCTTTTTCTTCTTCTTCTTCTTCTTCTTCTTTTTTTTTTTAAGGAACCGTTTGCCATCAAAACCCCCAAATTATCACATTAGGACCATGCATGCTTCCCTGTGGAATTCCTTCTTCGAGCAAGTACCATGAATACAGAAAGTTACAGAGGAGGCTACATGGGTATGCACCAGCAATTCTGTTTATTAAGCTTTAATATAGCAATCATTATCAAAGAAGTTGAAATTCGTGCAAGTTTTTCACTTGTTGCTGAGGCAAGAATTATCTCCCATTTTCACAGAGAAAACTGTGTTTACCTGGAGGAGAGAGTAAATTACCAGCATCCAAATGTTAGGAAAAGAACCAAGGTCTTTGGATCTCCAGCATGCCATGACAGCCACAAGTCTGTTCTTCCTGTCAAGAGCTGTTCCAGGCTTTGGAGCTGGATATCTGCCTTTTCCTCTTGATTTCTTGGCTGTGGGCAAGAAGAGGGCAGGGCAGTCCACGGGAGTGTCTAGTTCTAGGTTTGGATCCAGAAGCTGCCCTCATAAAGCTTCATAATTTTCACAATTTCAAGCATTTATTTCAGGACTATTTGTATGCACACAATGAAACCTGAACACCTACCAACCGAGCCATTGAGCTGTATTCCATCTTCTTAGTGGTCTAGTCAAATCTTTCCACGGTAAATACAGTAGATACAGTGTGATGACTATTATAGTAGTTTCAGCCAATGCAACATAGATAACATTTCATGTCATGGTATTGAGAAGAACGGTGTACAACTTCAGCAGGAAACATTTTTGGAAGTGACCTTTAATTCTAGCTATGAGAATACTATGAGCCTGTGCTTCGAGTGGAAAAAAGCACCTCTAAAGGAGAAATCAGGTCCTATAACCAGAATTTCACACTTAAGTGTCTACATGCTAATTCATACAGGCATCTGAACAAATGGCCTCACAGCAAACATCTACAAGGGACAAAGAGGATGTGAAAGGAGAACTTTTTTTCAGTTCAGCAATCACACTGAGTTTCATTACACAGGTGGCCATGGCAACTTTCTCTCCATCTCCTTGTCCTGAGAGACCCTTAAGCTCTGAAGTTCTGCAGAATTGTTTTGGTTTGCCAAGGAGACCTCACAAGAGGCTCAGCTCCTGCAGGAGAGAGGGCCGTATTTTGGGTGCACCTTCATCATGCACCTCTGCACTGCTCCACCCAAGCGTGGAGGCACCCCACACTGCTCCTTGCAAGAGCTCTTAGTGCTGCTACAGCATGCTCAGGTGCATGTTTCAGAATGGTTTGACTTGTCAGGGAAGAAGAGCTACTGAGTCATCTAGGTAACTCTGCCAACAGAGGAGTTTTACCCTCAGCAGTTGTCCTTGTAGTGCAAGCAGTTCTGCTCAGACACTCTGAGCAAGACAGGAGTTTCAGAGGAAAGACGCCTGATTTGGAATTCTTGTAGAATTCCTCCCTATTGCTGTGAATGCTGCCTGTTTCAACTTATCTGGTAAGTACTTTTGTCATAGTGACTAATGACCTGCCAGAAGGAAAGGAAAAAAAGACATATAAAATGGAGCAGCGTTCAGGGGTAGGTGGCCGTGCCCTGCCCCTCCAATTTCCTCGCAGGCAAACTATGATGGCTCTCCTTTGTGAAGAAGCTCTTTGAAACTTCACATTCAAAATCTGACATTTTCCTTACAGTATTGTTTATACAGTGGTCATCTGGAAACGGTCTGAAGTTTTATTTGTGCCCAAGAAAAATAACACAGGCTTTATTTTAAAATGCATCTCTTGATCAAGAACACAACCAGTACCATTAGTAGAAAAGAAAACAAAGTTCTGCTCTGAGTTTTTTCCTGGAAAAAAACATATCATACTCATAGGATTCCATGCACAAAGCTTTCCCAGGTAGATTCCTCAAGGTCCTTGAAGAGGATGTAGCTACTACAGAGCTAAACACTGAGACACAAAGAGACTTGCCAAGCTAGCAACAAGCTCTAATTCTTTTGCAAGCCAGTCCACTGAGCAATCTGCTGTGCTCTGCCTCACCTGCACGAGAAGGAGTGAAGGAAATAAATGTTTCCCTGTGTCAAATCCAGCAGTTAAATTCTGTTCACTCTACTCTCTGGACATTATGTATGACCCATTCCAAAGGTCTTGGGGGTTGTGCAGAACATGTGCATGTCCATATGGAGTCACTGCTTATCTCTTTTCAGGACTGCGTGGCACATGGTCCTTTCGGAAATGCAAACTTGCACTGTGCTTTTTGCTACTATTATTTTTTTAATTTGTCCCTCCTTTTTTTTTTTTTTTTTTTTCCCCCTCACAGGTTTCACAGCAATAATTGAGCCCCTTTGGTTTGTCTCTGAGGAGAGGGAACTCAGTAACTGGTAATTACTTTGCCTGCTATTTAATGAAATTGAAGGAGCATGGTAACATCCATAATCTCACTCTTTTAGCTTGTTAAGCCCGAGTTCTGCGTGTCTCGAAGTGTTAATATTCAGACATAAATGGAAAAAGGTTAAAAGGATTCAATGAATTTGTAACAAATGTGCCCTTTGTATATATGAATTCTGAGTCGTTTCTACTGGACATGGTGCATTGGTTAATCTTGCTATGAATACCAAAATTACCTCCTTGTTAGCAGGACCCGTTGCTGTTATTACTGTAGCCCAGTGGAAAGGGCACAGACTTAGGTGCCAGGAGACTTAGTTTCTCATCACATCACTGCTGCTATCCTGACATTTGTCCTAGGACAAATTCCTGCATTTCTTTATCCCCGTGTTTCCTTCCCCAAGTTGTGCTGCCTTGAGTATCTGGAGGTGAAGCCATCTGGGGGCAGAGAACTCCCCATACATTCAGCGTCAGGTACAAGGAAGCCTTATCTCAGTTGAGTATTTTAGTCATGGTGAAGTAGCAACAAATGCCAACCAGTTATAAGTTAACTGAAAAGAAGTTATGGCTTAAAATAAGTGAATATACTCAAAATTTAGCATATTCTGTGAAAATTTTAAACCAACGACTGAAGTTTTTGGAGCCTTGATTTATCTGTGAAGGAGGTGCCACATTCTGCGGCAGCTTCCTCTACATCTTAAATATGGAAGCCTTTAATAAACTTGTGCTGAACAAAAGCCAACACAGCTGATCCCGTGCCTTTTCAATTTTACCTTCCTTCCAGTCGTCCTGCTTTCATGTCGTCACTTTCCATGCACTGTGTGCTTTTGTGCTGAAAATTAAAACTCGGAGGGAGAAGTTATCATGAGGAAAGATTGAGAGGTGATCCCAGGTAACCTGGAGTGAAACCATATGAGTTCTGCAGCTGTATTGTGAGAGAGGGAGTGAGCAACAAGAAAAGCAAAAATGTGGAGAGTGGGGCAGAAGAGAGGCAGCACTTTATTTATTAAGTGTCATCAATGTTTAAGGCATAAGGCAGAAATTCCTGAACCAAGCAATTCATAGTTTAAGTGTTAAATTGTACCTTTAAGTGGAAAAAGCCCACACTGAGGCCAAGAAACCACTTACCAAGATTTCTCAGAATGTTTTCCAGGCACACTGGGGTCTGCCTTCCTCCCACCACTCCCCTGGAAAAGGAGGGTGCCTCAATAAATCACATCTCCCATAGAGGCCGGTGTCACCTACATGGATATCCTCCACTCCTACCCGGACCAGTCTGCTGCACTGCACACTCAGAAAAGAGCCAGCAGTAAGCAAAATGAGGTAGGGCAGGGCACAGCCAGTCTAGTGAAGGAGTAAAACCATGATGCCAAACCCCCTGATGAAAGGGACCACGGCTGGTTGGAAGCAGATAATGTTAACAAAAGGACAATTAAAGAATTACCAGAATTTGTGGTGGCTAATCCGTCCTCTGTTCAGCTGGATGTGTCACGTTGACAGTCACCTTTTCATCACACCCGCTATTTCCTGCTATATTGACCTCTAAGCTTTATCACATTTATGGAGTTTCTTCATCTTTATGTGCCCATAGCCTGTAGTTTGGTCTCTGTTGGCTGGAACTCAGGTATCTATGGCTAATTACAATAGCATGTATCTTACTTAATGCAGGGTAAAGATCTTCAGCCACCTGACCTCTCATGATTCCATTCTAGAGTGGATATCAACAGGTTTCTCTGAAAAGAAGCAACCCATGGGGTGAGAAAAAAGAGTAAGAAATACCCTAGGTCCCAATCCATCCCACAGAGGCACAGCTTAGCTGTGAAGGACACAGACACTACAGGCAGCAGGCTGCTCTGCAATAGCACCTTGGCAACTACAGTAAAAGAAAAAAATCATTAACAACAACAAACAGGGGAAGAGTTGTGGTAATTCTAATTGAGGTTGCAGGGTGGAAACACATCATGGAAAATCCTCTGAAGCATTCTAGTTGCCATTCTTGACTGTGGAGCCCAAGTGGGGCATACAACCTGAGCCTCTCCCTCTCTCCTTGCTGAGAATTTTCTTATGCTTTTTGTTATTTCACCTGTGTTTGTAATGAAAAACTGACTTTTGTCATCATCTAAAAGCACTACCATGCATTTCAAACAGAAAGAGAAAAGAAAAATGTGAACGAGTAAGCTGAGAAAGCTGCAGAAAGGTAGTGAGTGCTCCAGACTGAGTTCTTGGAAGATTGTTCTCCTACCACAGAATGCAGATAAAATCTAGCTAGGACAACCAGCTTTGGCCTAATATAACCCCTACGTTTAAAGTAAGGCTCAGAAAGAAATATGCAGCTTTGCAGGCAAAGAGAGGTATAAGGCACCCACCCTAGAAAGGGCTATTAAGCCAAAAAAGCTGCTGATTGGAGGTGTTTGTTTTTTCTACCCATATTTTTCATACCAGAAAATGTAAGACTTTAAAAGCATTATTTCAGAAAATAGCAAGGTTATAATGTCTACCATGCCAGAGTATGAAACAAAAAGAAAACGGGAATTTGCTTCTGGTTTACAGCTGTTGTCCCAAAAGTTGTATGTGCACCAATGGAGTCTTACAATGGTCCAGAGAGACTCACAGGCCAAGCCACAGGCACATCAGGCTCCAGAAATGAACAAGAGAGAAGAAAAATCAATCCTGCTGGAAATACGTTTAAAAAAAAAGAACTCCTTAGCTCACTTTGAAACCAAGTAGACTATTGACAACCTCGTGATACCAAAAGCATCAATCTTCAACCCCCAAACCATGACATGAAGGATATATGCACTAGATGTTTATATTTGCATTCCTCGAGCCCCAGCGTTCACACGCACAATCTTCTCACTACAGACACTATTGCTGAGGATTTTAATTTTTAACAAAATCTGAGATTGCCATGTCATTAAGTGACTCCGGGCACCGAGCTTTAAAAAATACATCCTTTACAGAATTTCTATCAAGCAGCGGAAGATGGAAATAATGCAGTGAGGGGAGACAAGGAGCAAGGGAAACGGTATGACAGCAGAAGCGTGCAGTGAGGCTGGGGACAGCCTCACCTAGTCCTGGGTGCAGAGGATCTGACCCAGGGGCTCTCCAATGAGGCAGTGAATGCCCAAACCTCCAGCCCCAGCCCTGTGCTGCTGTGCCGAGGCGCTCCGTCTGCAATTCCTCCGGGAAATCCCACTGAGATTCTTGGCCGAGGCTTCGGAACAACTGGAGAGGAAACTTCAGCAAGCCTTCCTCCGCCTGTTTGGAGAGCACTTCACAAGTTTATGCTGTGCTGACTGAACACTTCTGCAATGCAAATACGAGCCCTTGGACTCCTCGCTTAGAGTCACGGCCGCTGAGGCCTACAGGAGGGCTGCCGGTGACGGACAGAGCTGGGAGCAAGGAGGGCCTGCCTTATGAGGGACCCTTAATATGAGGGTGAGGTCCGGTCTCCAGGTCCGATTTCTGGGCCCAATCCCCCCGCTCTGTGGCTGCAGCTTGCAGGAGTTTCCTGACGGGTAGAAGGAATCTGTTGTTTTCTCTCAAGAGAGTTACTAATCTTTTCAGCTACATAAATACACTTCTATCATTGTCTGAGTAAATTGCCTTGGAAAACTGTTTCTTCAGGAAAAAGCTGAAATTTCTTAAAAGGAAAATGGCAGTATATTTTTCATAATTATTCCTGTACTTTTTTTTTTTTTTCCTACCATTGTTTATGGTAAAATCTTGATAGTTAGGAACTAGCATCTAACTGACATTATTCTATGACTCTATGATTATCGCATCTTCTCAAGGTTCCAAGCTCACCAAAACCCAAGCAAAAAGAGAAACTGGTGCACCTCAATCTACTTTGCTCCTCTCGGCCAGGCTTCTCCCCAGATCACTGCCTGCCTACACCCACTTGTTATTGCAGCATGGCTCTTGCATGGTGAACGTAGAGCTCTGAGAAGAGAAGGCTCACATGGCACTGCCATCTGCACTGCACATCAGTGCTCACATCCAATCTGTGCAGATTCCAGCCCAGCAAGGTGTTTATCCAAATGCCTGCTTATAGAGTAGTCTGAATTCATTCTGCCCCTCCAATGTTAAAATACACAGCAGGGTTTGCTCTGGCAGGAGGAGAGATGAGGCAGTGTCTGACCAACACGGATGTTCAGTGATCAGAAGCTCTCAGCACTTTATTGAAGTGAGGGCAGGGATCTGCTCTGCTTTATGCACACCATTAGGTGCTTGCATCAAGCTCCACTGGTGTTACTGGATTTAATAACTTTCAGTACTTGGAACCAGGCAGCCTTTTGGGACATTTCCCTTGTAAAAAAAAGGAAACTATGTAACATGCACTATCTAGTTATAATTTCCAAACAAATCCTCACTGTGATCTCGCCAGGAGGTCTGCAAGGGAAATGCAGGCAAATCCAGAGGACGCGCACAGAGATGCCTCTGAGCATCAGTAGAAACTGCCTTTACACTGCAATGAAATATTCAGTCAGAAAAGAACCCAGGCCTAAGCAAAGGGCACTGGGGAAACTGCAGGCATTACTCAAATTATTAATTTTAGTATCTGGATGCATGCCTGAGGAGCAACGAGGGCACTCAATGAAAACAGCAAATCCATCCAATTCGGATCCATTCTCCAAGGGTATATTTATTTATCATCCGAAGGCTAATAACATCCCAATTCACATGCAATATTCCTACCTTTAGTTGCAGTTACTGTAACAGCGGAAAAGGCTGCAATAATTTTTGCATCTGATTCTAAAATTACCAGCCTGAACAGCAGTTCTTGTACCAGATCCCATCCACATCCAGAGGGCCAGGAAGCTGCACACTACTCCTAATAAGGTCATATATCTGCAGGACTGCAGCCAGATGTGAAGATGCCCGTCAGGCTGTGGGCCTGCTCATGCTGCAGCCCTGGATGTTGTATCACAAGCCCTGGGATCACTTGCCCTGCTGAAATCCAAGCTCCTGGCAGAAACACTCTGGCACAATATCAGCCTTCCTTTGTTTATTTTTTGAAGGCTCAAATCTTCTGTTACAGAGAAAAGCTCAGCCATATAATCTCCTAGAGGCTTAAGAATCAGAAATAAGATCAAATAAAGGCCCTGTTTCCTAGATCTCATGATTATCCTGGGGATCTCATCACTGGATTTCCAGTGCCTGGGACTGTGATGCCAACTGAGGGGCTCCCAACACCACCAAAGCTCACTTCCCCAGGTGTCAGCACAGCAGGTTTGCCCCAAGGTCGGTGGCTTACTCATCTCACAGATCACTGGAAATGTTTCGGAGGGGACTGCACCTACTTACGATCTTTTCTTTCACCTTTATCATCTTATTTCTTTGCTTCGATACTTTTTTTCTACCTTGTAGTTTGAAATCTCACATAAAGCTGTCACCGAGCCATTTCGAACAAGCCACGGAGTAGCAGCAACAGAACACACAGCGCACCACGACAGACACGCTCAGTTCACTCCAGCAGCCTCTCAGCACAGAGGTCTCACATCATCACGAGTATTTCTACTGCCTAGGCCTGTTGCTGAGCTTTTTGGCCACTGTGCAAGGCAGCAAAGTGCTCGGAGGTGCACCGTGCCTGCAGGAGGACAGGGCCCCATCCCTTGGCAGCACAGGCACGGCGGTCAAGACCAGTGAAAGCAGCACAAGATTCGGCCCTCCTGGCTTTCTTCCAGAAAAAACACTTGCAGAGAAACCTGGAATTACATGCAAGTAAAGTTGCCTTTTTTTTTGATATTACCACGTAATTTCCACTCCTGGCAAAGAGATTTGTGCCTGGGCTAATTTGGATGCATTTTCCTGCACCACGTTGGCACCGCAGTGTCGTTTCGATAGAAGTCACATTCATTGGGAGAGGCACGGCTGCCCGCTCGCCTCTCCTCTGCCCAACAGGCCGCTCGTTGAGCCTCTCGAAAGGCTGCGCAGACAGATAAACATGCTACACATGAAGTACATTAGGTGGAGGTGAAATACAGATGATTATATTTAAGGGCTTACAATAGTCGTTAAGAGCTTCTAACCACAGGCCCTGGCAGGGCTGGGTCTGGGCTCGCGGTGCATGTCTTGGCTTCATCCTCAACTGACTTTCTTTTTCTCCTCCTTGAAACGGGGCCAATCTTGTCAGTCCGGTGGCAACGACGAGAAAAAAAAAAAAAGATCGACCCTGTTAATAGGATTATAAGATTTGGGGAATATAATGTTGTTGCAGATCATTTATTTTGAAAGCTGATTTCGTTTCAGTGAAAACAAGCTCGGCCCTGCACGCTGGGGGTTTGCAGCCATTATGCCAAACACAATCATTGCTGGTTTGAAAGATGTGATTGCTTTTTAATGTGGAAATTTCACAAGGTTACAAAAGAGGAAAAAATTAAACTCCTTTCTTATAACAAAGTCACTCTGGGATATGCGCTACAATGCCCTGACAATGTCCAGATACTCTGACCGCATTACACATCAGAAAGGTGGATGGGTGTGATTTACACCATTTCGCAATTGGGGTTGGTTGGTTTTTTTTTTTTCACGCAGCTGAAAAAGCCTCGCCGTTCTGAGCAAAAATAAAAACAGTGCTTTGTAAAATGCATTCAGAATTGCACAAACACAGCCCAGGGGTCAAGGAAGTAGAGGGTGGATGAGGATAGAGTACAGAGGGATAAATAAGAGGATAACACGATCTCCCGCTTCGTGCCCAACAGTTTGGGTCGCCCACTTGGCACAGTGAAAGCTAAGCTCACCCTTAGTGCTACAGGCCATCTTTATATTGGTTAGACATCAGCATAAAAAAACAATCATCAGCATCCGTGGCCTTTTCAATAGCAATCTCCCAGAGGGCTTAAATATATTCTAGCAATAATGGCTAAGCCCCACTTTTCTGGGTGTTAGAAGATGTTCTGTCACCATCTCAGAAGAACCATTGTTGTGACAAAAGCCTCATGGCACAGCCTGGATGGGGCTTAGCAGGAAAACAGGCACTAGCAGGAACGTCCCAGTCAGAGGAATTCATCAGGAGGCACCGAAAAGAATGAATTTTTCCAATGCACTCTTAAAATAGCAATGAAGGCGGGGGGAGGTGGGGGGGCGAGGCTGGCCTTTTTTGGGTACAGAGGTGGCGGGGATTTGCAGGCTATCTTCTCCTTTGTAGTGAAGATGCTGCCTTTGATCTGCAGCACAGGGACAGCTCTCCCCAAAGGCAGGGCGAGGGAGGGGTAGGGCTGCGGGGAAGCACAAAGGATGGAGCTGAAGCACTGCTTCGCAGCCGTAGATTGAAATGACATGTGCGCCACGGAACCTTTTTCTTTTCAAAGCAATTTGCTATCATTATACTGCCCGTGCATTTCCAATACATGTCAGCCTGTTCTCTTTTAACTTGGCGGGAGGGGAAGGTGCTTTTATTGCAGGGCTCCTTGCAGAAGCTCGCCAGACATTGCTATTATTACATCTGCCGGGCACAGCACAGAATGATGCATGTTCATTAAAGGAATAGGGTTAGAGTAAAGCAAATTCGTTCAGTTCTTGTCAGAGACAGCTTGAGTGGGCTTTGAGATTTTCCTATACAGAAGTGCCCCGGATTTAACAAATAGGGTGGATTCTAACCCCATCTCTTCAGTTCAGCTTCTGGCTGGTGTCACTGAAATCATTTAGCTTTGTTTGCCTGGATTCTGACAGCGGTGAAAATCCAGGAAGCTGCTAGGATATTAATAATTTCATAAAGTTGCAAATTGCAAGGTTTCCATTAACTCTTCATATTAGGATTTCTCTTCTGTTAGCCCCTCTAGCTGTTATTGTGCAGTGTGTGGTCATATGTCTGCTTACGGGGGAGAAAAGGTAAAGAGAGTTTCTAAACAATAATTAGGATTTCACTTCTACAAACAGATGTTCTCTCACCCCCATGCCAAGAAGATGGAGCTCATAATCGCTGTGTGTGGCTCTGTGCCTGGGCTTAGCACCGATAGGCAGCCCACAGAGATGAAGTTAGGCTCTGTGTCTGCATTTCCAGCTATTACTACCAGGAAAACTATGCAGAGCAGAGCAATGTAATTTGGGTTCCTCATCTGTTTAACCCTGGTGTTGGTTCAGCCTCAGACTGAACTCTTCCTCCACGCTTTTTTTCCTTCTGTTCTTGCAGTGGGAAGTTAATTGCTGGAAGGGCATTTTTGGTGGGAACATGGCCAACCTCTGTCTGGGGAGCTTTTGAGTCACGATTCCTAATGAGACAGAGAGGCTTTGCAAACACTTGAGTTTCTGTGTAGAATGGTGAAGAAGCCACCAGTCAGCTCTCCAAGACGGCTACGGCCGCGGGAGAGCATAGACGTCCCATCCACTCACGCCCATGACCAGGAATCAGAACAAAGCACCAGAAGACTACATAGGGGCTGCACAATTCTTGTTGGCTCCCAGAAAACTGGGAACAAAAGCAAGATGCCAATCTATGCCTCAGGGAAGATGGGCTGCAGGATGGTAGTGATGCCAGCAGTGCCTCCCCTTGCAATTACAGCCTCACAAAGCACTTGGTAAGGACTTTTGCAGCCAAGCCTAGAATTGGGTTTGGGACATAAGGCTCATTTGGTCTCCTGCGGGAGTGCAGAACCACGGGGAGCCCATCCATCGCTCCCTCTCTGCTTGGCACAGGAGCCCAGCTAACAAAGCAAAAGGCGCAGCTCGAGATGGGACCACTGCATGCAGGTTTCCTTCTGGTATGACAGGCTATTGCAGCCCTAATGGCAGGCTGCTGGACTAGAAGCAGTCTTTCATTGAGTTTGTCTTACTGAGAGGAAAAACTGCTTTGTGTAATAACTTTATGGTAAACGTTGGCAAAAGATTTGCACTGCATACTGAAAGAGAGACATTTCTGACCACAGCTCATGAACCACATTTATTTACTCTGGCATTTGTCCATTATTTGTTCATAGGCTTTCTGTCTCTGCTAAATGTGTTCCAATTTTGGGAGCTAAATCATTGCCAGTAGTTTCCAGGACATTCCGCTAGGCTAAGCAAAATTGCCCTAAGCAGTTGTCAGAAACCACTGGAGTAGTATTTTAAATGCAGAGTATTTGAAGAAAATAAAAGATACCGAGCGTCCTATCTGTCTGGATCCCGGATCTTGTGTGTCGTGAAAAGTTAGACAACAGAAGCAGAGGGCTTAAAGCAGCACATGCCTTTCTTGAGCCGTTTTCCATCATCTAATGAAACAACCTGGTTCTAGAAGGAGGTCAGTAATTTTTAATATGTGTATTTATCAGCAGCTCTCCGGACAGGAATCATGCCCAGCCTTCAGCCTGGCAAATCCTAGTTATTTATGTCTTAGTAAAAATGTATTACAAAATACAGGAGGAAAGCCGTGGCTGTTAAAACTGACACTCAATTGCTATCAGATGGCCTTACAGAAGTGGATGTTTATAGCTTAGGCAGGGTAATCACATGAGAATTACCTTTCTGGAACAGCTCCCGGATTCATCTGCTCACTGTCCTGTACTTGAGAGCGTTCACAGTAACCAGAAGCATTATTTGCTCTGTCCGCAGGCTAATGAAGATGTCCGAATAATCCCTAAGATACTGAGTGACCAACTTGAAGTATGAGCTTCCTTATCTTTCCCTATTGGCAATTTTCTCAACATTAATTACCATTATTGCATGCAAGCTTACTGTCCAAGCGAAAGCTCAGTGCTTCTTTGGACAGGGTTGAAATTGTGGCTGGAGCTTTCCTTTGGGGAAGCCAACGGTCTGGCAGCAGCAGGAACACCCAAGGGGAGGGGAGGCTCACCTTTCTGTGCTGCCGTGTTAGCTGCCTTCCACTTTCATCACGTCCACTCTTGCTGTGTATAAGAGATGTACGCTGACTATTCCTTCTACCTCCATCGGGTCCTTTTCTTATTCTAACCATTTCAAAGAGAAACAGTCCCAGCTTTCCAATTTCTCCTCTGGTGAGTCAGAGCCATTTCTGAGCTTCATTTCTGAGTTTCATTTCCAAACCCCTCTGCTTCTGCAGACAGAACTGGTCCCACAGTGCAGTGCCAGGGAAGCTGTGCTATTGATGTACATAACAGCACCCTTGCTATCGTGTTCTTTATGCACCCCGATATTTTGTCCTAGGTTTTAATCTACAGCTTCACACTAACAGGGCATCCCCGATGAGCTGCCAGCCCAGATTTATAGGGCTTTCTTCTAAAGCAGTATTTAAATTTAGGGATCTTTGGGGGAAAAAAAGAAAAAAAGTGTTGGTCTGGGGATTTTTTTACTTTTTTTCCTTTCTTTTCAGTATCTATATAGAATGTTCTATTAACACTGAATTCCAGCTATGTTTCCATCACTCGTCAGTTTATTTGTAACCATGTGAATATCCCCAAAATGCTCTTCCCAAGGAGTGGAAAAATAATTCTATGTCCCCTGCTTAATTTTCATCATACTGCCCACTTGTATAGTAGGCATGGTAGTAACAGTAATACAGTAATAGTAGTATAGCAGGTAATGGCACTGATCCTAGTCAGTGGAGCATCTCAGTGCTAAACCTTTCACTTTGTCAGAAGCTGGCCATTTAATCCCTGTGTGAGTAATTGTTTATTCACTAGGTATAAAGAGTACTTTGCTTCCCGTGTGCGAGCCAGCTTTGATTGATGGAAAGATTCAGCTTAACTTGCACGATGGTTTGGTTTATCCCAGCTCTACGTGTGCACGTTGTTAGGGGCTGGGAGCATGGTGATCAGTTCACCCCTGCCCACACCTATGGGCATGGGCAAGTAACGAGAGAGCTTAGGGAGGTAACCAAATCTATGCCAAACTTTATCTGCTCACATATTCCTGATCCATTACCATTTTAATGTACTTGCCCCTTGATGAATGTAATGGTAGCAGACAGGATTCCTGCTGGCCCATAAATCCCAGATCATCCTTGCTTTTTTAAATTCTGGGAGTGTAACCATTATCCCAATGCTTTAAATATGATACATCCACCCTCCTACATTTTTTTCAGTTCCTATCAATAATAAGGAATGTATTTTTTTCCCATCACTTGGCAGCGGTAGGTTTATAGTGCATGGTAATTGATTGGCTTTTCATTTATCAGTTTCCTTCAGCGATACCTTTGTTTCACATTCTGTGCCATTATCACTACTAAGAAAGAACAGATAACTTTCCAAAACCTCATCTAATAAGAATCTTTCTGAGCTCACCCGTGAGTCCAAGCAGTGTTTTGATTCCCTCGAAGCCTTCGAGTGTCTGATATATTCAAATAAAACCTTCTTATTCATTCTTCGCATTGAGATATTCAGCTACTCGGGCCTTTAAAAAGCGATCTTGACTCCCTAATTTTCCTCTTGCTGGTTCTTTGCTAAACGGCAGCACTATTATCATTCACTTGTACATTAGAGTCTATTTTCCAACAACAACAAAAAAAATAGAAGGACTACAGTGGGAAAGCAACAGCATCTGGAAAAATCAAACAATGTGAATTAATCCATTCTTTGCGGGCTAGGGGAAGCAATGGAGTGGAGGAAGGCCTTTGGATGTTGTGTTTTACAATACCTCTGGAGGCCCGAGGCCCACTGTAGGCTGTTTTCCTCCTGACTTTGGACAAGGCGAAATTAACTGGTAATAACACACAATTAAAAGCGCATGTGCGTGTCTGTGATTGTGTGTGTGTCTTTGCTTTAATTCCTCTCATTCTGTGCATTTTAACTTTCAAAATTAGACAGCGGTGAGGAGGAGACAGACAGGTATACATAGCAGCCACATCAAACTCCTCGTGGGGCAGGGGGAACATTTGACACCTCCTTGTTCCAGTGCCCCCTGTCTGGTTTTAATTTCACTAAATTGCTCCCGTCTGGGGATTGTATATTTTCAGTGGCCTCTCCCAGCAATGCAGAGGTAGAGCAATAGTGTGCCAAACCCCAGCTATGCTCAAATGTGGGGCTGCAGCTTTATAGGAGAGCAAGGGGAGGCAGCTCTCAGGACCAGCTATTAGCCGAACGACTTCCATCCAAAAGCCACGCCAAGGAACCTCTCTTTCCCTTTCCCTTTCAGTCTTACAAGGGAAGGGGTAGACAACCTGGGTAACAAATTGGTCAATAGATGATTTGCATCCCTGCTTTCAAAGTGTAATTATGATCCGTGTGTCTGAACGGTCCCTCATTACTGAGCAGATACTGAACAGAAGGTGCTGGGTGGGAAAAGAAGGACTTTGTTGGTGTGGGAGATGCCGAGAAAGAGACTGAGAGATTTGTTTGATTTTAAGAGTCAGGTGGGTCTGGTGCAGGGCACCTCCAGGGGAAGGGATGGCTCGGAAAGGCCGTGGGAGGAGGGCTACTCCAGGCAGCTGTAGGCTCCCACCCCACACTACTGAGGGCAGATTGGCAGCACTGAATGCACAGGTAATCTTCAGAGGAGATGCCTGATAACAGAGAAAGTGAGCAACAAGACAGCAATACAAAGGAAAAAAAATTCCTCAGTCACAGTGGCTGAGCATTGCTGTTATAATGCATGAACTGCAGTCCTCCTTCTGTGGGTATTTCACACAAGCACTGAATGATGAATAGGAATTTTAGCTACTTAGGCCTGAACAGAAATCCTTCCTCATGCGGAAGCCTGTCAGGGAGGCATAGCAAAGCCAGTTCCCCAGTCCTAGCTTCTGGGAGCTCACCCACCTGTGATGGGGGATGGGGTGTGGGGCAAGGTGAGTGCGAAGCACTGGCCAGAGCCCAGACGTGGGGATGCTGAGGGCTGCAGGGGATAAACCTTCAGCACAGAGCCAGCCGAGGCACATTGTGGATTCACTTGGGCCACTGGAACTGCTCTTGCAACAAACAGGATTTGGCCCCAGCGGCAGTGAGGTGGCAGCAGGGCACTCACTCTGAGAAATGGCGCTGTGCTTCTGGGTGGCTCTGAGGATGCAGTGTGTGACTGACACGACAGGCTGCTGAGAGCACTACCAGGTAAGGTACCGGAGCCCTCTCCACCAGGGCTTCAGTGCATGAAAGCCCATTGTTCTGTAGGATCTTTTTTCCCTCCCCTGCCCTCACTGAGTTCTCTGTGAATTGAGCATTACAGTGGCTTTGACTGTAACCATTATAATCATTTTCCAGTGCTAATGTTGTGGTTTTAATGAAAGGAAACAGCAAATGGGGTATCGACTTATATACACAAATCTGCACTTCATTTGCACAAAATAGCTTCTGGATGGCTTTCCTCCATGTTTTTGGTCAACACCACTCTTTTTGAGAAATGATCAATGTCTACAACTGTTTGCTCTTCCACAGATAAAGCAGATGCTATTCATTACTGCCTTTGCCATGCATATATTGCTACTTTCCCCAGAGCAGCCGCAGTGGGTCATGTGTTTATTTTTCTTTAAATCCTTTTGTTCTTAAATCACTACACTTTTGCTTTCAGGCTATGACGAATGATTAATACTGTAGTAGCAGCATTATTGAATTAGGAAAGTCGCTGGCAGCTTCCAAAATTATTGAGACAACCAACAAATAAATACAAACCACTTCTTTAGAGTTAGACACAGCAGAGCAGTGCGATGGTGTCGAGATAAGCGGAGGTGAGGCAGACGTGAGCGCTTTTAAAGCTGTAGGGCAGCCTTGCAGCTACTGGAATTTAAATCATAGCAGCACTGATAACAACGCAGATGTCTCACACGGTCTTGCATTGGAGCCATAAAAACAACGTTAAGGAAAACTCGGAAGGGATGTGGGCATTTGAAGGGAACTGTTTTCTCTATGAAGTGATATGATCATAAAGAACTAATTCTCGGTGGTTTTACGTTTTGGGTTTATTTAAAGAAAAGAGACTGAGAGTGGGATGCTGAAAGGTGAGTGTTCAGCACCTCCAGGTATTACAGCCAGCTGTGGGAACAGAGCTGTTTGGAAAGGAGAGAGATTAGGGATTGCAGAAGTAACCCTTTGTAGTCACCACTGGAAGGTGTGTGCTTAGCAGACAGTAGGCAAATCCTACTGCTCGTGGTGCTATTGCAGAATGTATCGTGGTAGGATTTCAGTTAGCTGCATGAAACTGGATAGCAGGATTAACTTTGTTCTCCTACATTTGTGCTCAGAAGGTTCTCCCCAGGCTTCCTAATGAAGCCTGCCAGGCTTTCCATGTGGCCCTGTGCCTCACGTGTTTCTTCCTAGCACCCTCATGGTGAGCAGACTGGGAGAGAACAGGCCACTAACCCCAGAGCTTGCAAGCCTCAGATTAAATGGATGTGGTGCCTCACAGGCACATGTACCAGCCCTGAATTTACAGGTGATGATGGTCCTCTAGCTGCACGCTCCCCCTGAGGGCTACAGGCAGGGAAGAGCAAGCCTCAGCACCTCCAGCAGCCTGGGGTTGTGATCCGATGGGACAAACCTCATATCCAATGGGATGTAGCACTGTGTGTTACCTGCCAGTAGGAATAACCACAGCTTGCCTCACCTGGAGCTGCCCTGAGTGCACAGCAATGCTCCATCCCTCACTAACTCTTTTCCTGAGGCTCTAGTTATCATTTCTATAGATATCAGGAGACTCATATTGGTTACTTAAGTGTACTCCTGAAAATATAGGGCCCCTTTATTGAGTGCTATAGGGCTGTACACTTTCCTGGCCTTAATAGTTTTCTTTTCTTCTTTTTCCAGCTGCCTGCTCCTTACTAGAGCTGGGTAGGAAAAATGGTTTACCTGCAGAGTGAAAGATCTCACGGCCTCAAGAAGGTCCCTGTTCTACTTCAGGTTACTAGCAAGGCCTTTCAAATAACCATGCTGCCAGCCTTGTTGTCTCCGCCTGCTCAGAGCAGTCTCTGGAGACAATGGAGAACTGGGTAAAAAAACCATTTCTCTGTAGAAACAAAAATAAAAGCCTACTGCAGCCCAGGATCATCTCGGTGTGTTAGCAAAGGGCACAGTGCTTTTGCTCATTTCCTTGGCTGAAGCTGTTCCATTGACACAAGTGATAGCATGTCAACCTGAGAAGAGATGTAGACTTCCACCTGCTCCTGCCAGCACAGTAATCTAATTCCTGGACTGCCAGCCCAGGCTTTCATTCTCTTGCCTAATGTTTGTGTCATTCTCTATATCAAGTGGAGCACCTCCAACAGGAGAAATTCTCATTTTGAAACAGTTAGCAGCCCAGAACCTAGCAGGACTGCGGGGTGCTGGCTCTCATGTCCCTGAGTCAACTGAAAGAGGCTCTAACCCAGCATGTGGTGTGCTGGTTTGGATCTGAACATCCTACATAGGAACTTCTGACTGCCCTGGTGCAGCAAACAGAGGTCACTTATTAAGACCAGAGATTTACTGAACCAGTGCGCATCTTCCCATTGGAAGTTCTGGCTTTGTCAAGTAAGCATTTTCTGATTAGAGGACATTTTCTCAGAAAGCTCTCAATCATCTGTGTTCCCTCTCCATTACCTGCAGATCTTCAGAAGTTTCCTCCACTTGCAAGCCTTCATTTTCCTAAGAATATTCAAAGAAAAGTATAGGAGACACCTTCAGCCTTGCTACAGCATCCCATGTCCTTTTATTTTCACCAGGCGAAGGGTCAGCTTGTAGCTGTGCTACCCTATTTGCAGCCCTAGGGAGATCTCTCTTCACTCCCAGCCAGCAGGAGGAAGCAAATTGCTGAAGCCCCTTACGGGTGTTGTACGTATGTTGCTCCTCACCAGCTGAGCAGGGGTATCTGATGAAGTACAGGGAGAAGGTGGAGGTCCCTTCCATCTGATCAAGTGAGTCCTAGAAGTGGGCCAAGGCTGGGATCTGACGTGGGAAGAGGTTATGGATGGCCCTAACCCATTCAAAACCGCAAACCTGTAAGAGAATCAACCCAAATCTTGCCCCATTGCAAACTCGTCCACTTTAATTTCATTCCTTCGTGTGTGAAAGCTTGCATTTGGAAATCTCTCCTCTTCTTGTGCTTGTGTCAGAACGAGGGAGGGGGAGCTGCCAGAGCAGGCATTGCTCAGCTCCATCCCCCCTCGGGCTCACTGCTGTTTTGATGCTCCAGCTGAAGAAAATCTCTGCAGATTTTTTTTGTGCTCAGAATGAAGCTTCCCACTGCTAGCTTTGGTAGATACAGCACATCCTGACTGGGCAAGAGCTCTTTATGGATATCTGTAGTGCTCAGAGAGAGAAGGGGGAAAAAAAAAAGCAACAAACTACAGCAAGTTTACAGTAATTGCTTTAATGAGGCAAAGCCCTTTAGAATGCAAACACGCTCAACAATACGCACAGAAACAATCAAAAAGAAAGTGTTTTATACAGGCTGTTTTATAAGAAGGTAATAAAAACAATTGTATGGCACACGCAGTTGCATAAACAGGCTCACCATGGAAGGTGTTTGTGTGAGAGCGGGAATATGAATACTTAATTGCTTCCATTATTCTTATTTTCAGTGCAAAATACTGCAATCAAAACTTAATCTGCAGCCTGATTTTTAAATAAAAAGGTTATATTCCAGTTCCATTGTTGTAAATATAATAAAACACAGTCTTTCTGTAAATGCTGTTTCATTTCTTACTGCTTCTAAAGAGGCATAAGAATGATTAATATCTAAATCCCTGACAATTTCAAAACATTTTTCAAAGGCAGGATCATTATTCCTCTTCACAGGGAAGGCAGAAGACCAAAACGTTCAAAAGGTCTTCATTAATGACGTGACTAGAAGTCCTGGAAGCCTTGGTGAGGTCGTTCCGTGGCTGCCAGTCCTCTTTGAACCAAGGCCTACAAGCAACACAGAACTCAGGTTTATTTTCATTCACACATCTCTTCTGACAAGCCCAAAGGAACACACAAAGGAACAATATACGGAAACACGACTATGGGGACTCTAATGAGTTGCAAAGTATAAAACTGAAAAAATGCCACCTATTTTCCAGTACCTCTCAGCCAAATTACTCAGTGAGCAGGCTCGTATAAATGTCAATTCAGTCTGGTGCATCTGGAATGTTGTACTCTACAGCGAACATGTTGGCTGCTGGGCTGTTGTTGTTTTAATATGTGCTGTTACATTCTGCTTTAGCAGCATCCAAACCAGAGTAATTTTCAAATTCTTATACAGAAGAACTCCTGTTTTTTCCCCCTCTGACTTTTCAGGAAGAGATAGAGAACCGTCAAAGACCTGTGACATAAACTGAGCGATGGGTCTGAAAAGATTTAGGGACCGAGATGAAAAAATCTGGATCTGGATGACAAAAAACCATCTTCATTAATAGTATGTGCTTTACAGAGCGAACACATCGCTGTGAAATAACACAACTGTAATACCATAAAGATCAGAGTCATTCTTGTTGCAAACAGATGTCTCTAGGAAAGAAACGATCTCTGATTTCAAACTAATGGAAAAATATGACTTTAAATTTAATGGCTGTTGCTTAGACACAGCTTAATTTACATACTTAATTAAAATAATCTTCTAACATAATAGATATTAAGATGTAGCACTTTTCCAGTTCAGTAGGCTCATAATTCCTAGCCTAGAAATTGTCTGACTGTTGGACTTTCTGTCAGTGCTACAAACCGTCTGACAAATTGGAAACAACATTTTTATCTTCACCTTTCTCATCATTGCGTACAGCACAAGGCTATCCAGAATCAAGCAGCTGCCATTATATGTTTCCAGCTCATAATTCCACCATCACAGTTTAATACTTTACATCACTAGTGACCAAAGCCATTCACATGAAGCAAAAAAAACCCACAACAAAAACAACCTGATAAGACATGAGAAAGAGAACATTCCCCCTGCCCCAGGGAAAATAATTACTTTTAACAACCGTCCAACATTACAATAGACCACTGCCTAAGCAACAGTGGGACATGTAACTAACCTGGCAAATATTCCAGCTATAGACCTTCCTAGAGCCAGAATTTTATCTTCTCAGAAGCCATATGACAAGATCAGCCTTTCAACTCACTTACTTATCTTCAGAGTGCCCAAGAGACCAAGAACTCCCAAACACCTCTTGTTGACCTTTCAGCAATGTACCCTATTCTCTTATTAGAGACCAAAACCAGGTTGTTTGCTGGTATTCATCAATCTTCAACAATTAAAGGCATGAGAATAAACTGAAGAGAAACATGTACCTATGCATGTGAATGTAGATATAAGAAGGAATTTTATACATATATATAAGGAATGAAAGTACAGATTATAACCATATAATATATCTATAAGGAATAAGTATTAGGATGAATGCCTGAACATATTTTAATAATATATATTATGCGTCAACATGCATCTGCTGGCCAAAAAAGCTTTGATGATTTAAAATACCTTGATGCACGGAACATTTTTTCTTAAACAAGGCAAATTACAATTTCTAACCTTCCAGTATATGTATCTCCTTAGTTCCTTCATGAAAAGAACCAATTACCAGTCAAAGATGATAAGGATACCATGATCTCACTTCTCCTAGCAAACAGCTTAATGATGGCATTCAAGACCAAGATTTTTGCTTGCAAATTAAATGGGTAACTAGCTTTGGACTAGTTATGCAGAAAGATCTAGCACATTAATTTGAAGTTTCAGAAGCACCAGACCACACAGTCCCTCTTAGTGTTAAAACTCATAAAGAAATGAAAAACCCAACGATGCCAAGATGATCCATAATATGCTACAAAAGTGGAACTGAGAAGACAAGTCACTCAGTCCACTGAGCTAGATGAGTGTCTGAAGCACGCTGAATGTCATCTGCCAGAAACAGCCATCGGGATCAAGGAGTCTAGCTGTGGCAGGCTGAAATGATTCCGGAGTTACTCATAAGCCAACATCTCCCAGCAAGGGTGAGTGAGCAGCCAGCAACTAGTAGCGAGGAACTTGCTGCAGAAGTGTGATAGGAACCAGCCTCCAAAACTACTCAGAGAGGCTTGATGAGATGCCACCGTATGATTCTCTGACTGATCCTGAATGCTTTGGCTCTGAGGTCCTAATGTAGAAATTTTGCTGATTTATGTTTGCTGTCATAACTGATTTTTCATGTTTTTCTCCTCAACTCCTCGCCAAAGGTTTCTCACTATAGAAATCAGGCTACAGTGAAAGTTGTGCCAGAAAAACCATCCACTCGTCCTTTGAGCTCCTTCCCTGAGAAGGAATTCCCCCTCTGTCCTCTCGACATCTGCAGGACATCCACCTCAGTCACTTAACAATGCAATTACTTTGGGAAGTAATGACCCGGGGAGGTGTTACTTAGGAGCCACCTGCAGTGATGCTGTACTTTTATTTAGGGCCTCAGAATGGCAAGGAACAGAATAGAGATCCTGATGCACTACTTTGGATTTGGTTTGCATTGCTGGTTCTGCATGTGGGGCAGTAGCTAAAATATAACTTTTTGGAAGGGAACTTGAAGTCAAGCCAGGATGCCTGATTTGGCAGTGTGTGATGCAGCATGCTAACCACTACATCTCCATGCCAGGTAATAATAACTCCTCCTTCTTGACCTGATCAAGCTGTAACAAGAACTTCACAAAGCACAGCAATCCAAGCGTAGACCTTATAAACAGGCACAGTAGCTATGGTCAATCCCCATTTCCAACACCTAAGGCTTTGTCTCCCTACCTCTGCTTTTATCATGCTTGCATAGGTAAAGACACTTACTGAAGAAAAAAAAAAAAAAGCCAGCTTCCTCAGAGGAAATGTTGCCCAAGAGCAGTTTACATCATCCACTATCTGGAAGCTATTCTGTAAAACATCATAATAATTGCTTTTCCTGGACTCAGACACTTCTTAGTAGCAGCTAAAGTTAACAGATTGGAAGACTGCCTGAAGATGATGGATGGGTTTTCTCAGACTGTAGATTTCTGGTCATTTTCCATGGCAGCTGTAAATTTTAAAATAATATAAAATTAAGCAGTGATAGAGTAGAATTCACAAATATTACACAGCTACTGACTTGACCATTAATCATCCTAAATCAGTGTTAAAGTGTTACATACGATGAGCCGGATTCTGCCCTGAGGTGCGTACAGAAGCTTCTCATTGATTACAAATGGGAAATGGCACGTGTCTACCAACACAGAATTAAACCAACTGCCTATTTTGCTGGATTTCTTTTTGTTACTATTTAAAGGTGGAGACAGTCCTGTTTTTTTAAGAATTCCCTTTCATATTAGTGATCTGGAAGAAAATGATCTCTGTAGTCAATATCCCAACATTATCCCTAATTATTTTCAAAGTTGACGTTGCCCTCCAGAGTTCAGGCATCGTTTGATCTGTCTAATGTCTACCTTTGAGGCTGCTGCAGTCAAAAAGCCATCTGTAACTCAACAAAGACTTTGGTCTAGGCTAAAACAACATTTTCCCCAAGACTTTGTCTTAATTTACCTTGTTATTTCTTTTATGGAATGATGTATCTAAGTGTACCTCGGCTGAGTAACTACAGAGGAGCTGCCAGAGATATGTATGTAAAAAATAATAATAAAAAAAAGTCACTCTTCTTCTCCAGCAAACCAAATCAGATTCAAATAAAGAAGTCTTGCACTTCCCATTTTCTGAGCAGAATCCAAGGGTAAGAAAAACTATAATAGCTTTAGCAAAGTCATGGAGGTACACAGACTTCTCCTCTGTGAGCACCCAACTCAGCTCCTTTTGCACTCACTGAATACTTTCATACAAATTACAAATCAATTGCACTGTATGTAGGCATGTTTATGTCACACATGCAGTTAGTATTAATACATATTAGATAAAAGACAGAGTTTTCCAGCACTACTAAGTTAGTGTTATATTTAACGCCTTTCAGACTCTGTGTACGATACTCTGCAGTAATCACACTGAAAACAACTTATTTGGATGCCAGCTACAGAATACCGTTACCACCACGTTTTCTCTGGGCCTATTTACTTCTGTCTATCCACAGGCTTTGGTAATAAATACATGTATTTTGGGGCTCTAGGTACGTTAAACATACTGAATAGTCAACGCTTGTAGAAGCTAATTTCCCTGTCACTGCATTATAGTTAAATTGGTTACGCACGTCTCATTCAATTATGTAACTTGAAGAATACCAACAACATAGGTTCCCGATTTCAACAGTAGTTATGCTGGCTTTAGCTCTTACAATGGATCAGCTTTTTGCATGAGACACCGTACTCATCATGCTATAAATCTGGAGCCGCAATTTAAAATGTAGAATTGCTTTTTTTTTGTGTGTCTGCTGTTAATGGCTTTTCTTTTTATACTTTCTGGATGTACAGTGTAAGATTTTGTTCAGATCAAGGTGAAGACTGGAAGGAAGTTCAGCAGGTTGCCCCTGAAGGATGGGCCCCGTGGTACAGAGCCGTGTTGGAACAGTGCTCAAAGTGCTGCAGCCTGTGGGAAGCCCACGCAGGATCATCCCATGGGTGGGACCTCACCCTGCAGCAAGGGCAGGGAGCAACCATGGTGGAGAGGCAGAGACGAAGAGTTATGGACTGCCCACAGCCCCCATTGCCCATATCCCTGCGCCACTCAGGGGAGGAGTAAGAAGAGAGTGGATAGAGAAAAGGTGCTTGTAGTTTGCATTTAGTTCTCACTGCTCTATTCTGTTATTAGCAGGCAATAAATCACCTTAATCTCCCTTAAGTTGAGTGATGGTAACTGATGAGTGATCTCCCTGTCCTTATCTCAGCCCATGAGCCTTTTTTTATCCCCTGCTCTGTTGAGGAGAGAGAGGGAAAGCGGCATGGTGGAGCTGAGAGCTGCCTGGCACAGCAGAACCACCGCAATTCTACATGAAAAGAACTGATACTGCAGTAGCACAGAAGGAACAAGGAAAAAGGAAGGGTTAAATTAATATCCACAGAAACTGACATAGTATTATGATATTAGCATTGTGCAATACCAATAAGGCACATATCAAATGGATTAAAAACTGGCTGACAGATCTAAAAAAAACAGGCATCAACTGGGAATTGAGATTGAATGAATGTTCCCAATGTTCCTCTGGGGTCTGTACAAGGCCTAATATTCTTTAGCAATTTCACCAATAGTCATATAAACATATCCCTAAGTACAGTTTGTGAATGACATGAGTTTGGCAGGATGGTATACAGTGATGAAGACTGGGCAGTCAAACAGAAACTGAGAATTATTCAAAGGATAGTTCCCTGCAGTAACAATGAAAAAATTAAGAAGTTCCATATGTTTATTTTATCAGGGAGAAGATGGGAAGAGGCGAGTTTTATGTACAAGAAACTGACAGGAGAAAATTGCAAGTGAGAAAGAACGCTTCCATCTAGAAGGAGAACCATAGTCTGGAAACTTAAGACAGTAAGCTAGAACTGAAATTAAAGTGCCTTTTTAACCATAACTGTTAAAACCAGAGATATACCGACTATGTTTCATGGTCTCTTAAAACCAAGAGGAAGACATACTTCAGCCAAAACAGGAGGGTCTTTTCTGTTTAATATAAGAAAAACTGTAAAGACATATAAACAGACATATAAGCAGGCAAATCATATTCTATGATCTACACACATGAGTATAGATCTACACAAATTTACCAGAGCCAATGTTTCCTTCTCTGCCTCTGGTATGAGGAATGAAAAAAGATCACTTACTCTTGTATCTATCTATGTAAGAGTTCAAACAAAACTCTGAGAGCTTGTTTTACATTTGGAATCCAGACTGTATTTGTTTCTTAACACATCCTGAGTTTCTTATCAAGACAACTGCTTACCAACCACTGTCTTCTAGGGAGGTGGATTATCATTGTTTAATCTTACCTTAAGGAATGTTATGAAAGAAAAAGTTAATCAGATATTTAGAACGTGTAACTAAGTCTGCAGTACAGCTTGCCTTGCAGCACTGCAGCTTGCTAGAGAGAACAGTCCTTATTTGTTAGCTACAAACCTGAAGTAAAACACAGGGAAGACGTGCAACTACTTTTAGCTTAGGAAATACTATCAGACTAACCATGAGAATACTACCATCACATATGCTTTGAACATGATGGCATTACAGCGTGCCTCAATGTTGATTTTAGAATAATTAGAACCACAATAGAACTTCGGCTATTTTCTACTTTTATCAATAACAATAATTAATAACCGTTAGCATCCCCCCTCCTCTTC
Source organism: Gallus gallus (assembly GCF_016699485.2). Lineage (NCBI taxonomy): Eukaryota > Metazoa > Chordata > Aves > Galliformes > Phasianidae > Gallus > Gallus gallus. The sequence goes on from NC_052533.1 coordinate 24,322,202, forward strand.
CATTCTGTAGTATATTTTTATCTCCTAGAAACTTGCTGAGCCGGTTGCATTAGCAGAAACGGTACATCTATTCAAAACAATGTGACTAAAAGCAGAATCTGTTTGCTTTTACATGATTGGAACAAAAGGTTTCATTGCTGCTATTACAGCTCGATAGCATTTCATAATGAATTCTGAAATTTTGGGGAAGTCAGATTGCAGTATTGGTTTGACATCAGACATTTTATTGTTCAGATGTAGGATCACGACCATGTCCATCCAGTCTGTGAAAACTTTAGTTTTTCTTTAGATATTAAGAAGAGCGTTGAAGCAATCCCCAAAAAGCTTGGGCCTCAGGAAAGAAATCTAAAAGACAAACAATGTTAAAGCTTGGTCAGACACGATTACATGGCTGACAATTACATATGATAACAATTAAAATTATCTGATTCCAGCCATATGGCATCTTAATACCGCAGATCTCCAAGCAAATAATGTGTCACAGAATAGGTTTTGATTGATGTTGTCAGCAGCCTTTTGAACGTTACAAATACCTTAGCTTCAATGTCCCAGAAACCAGTGGAGACTACTGACCTCATCCCAAACTGGAAGTATTTGCATGTACCTCCCTGGTTTAAAGTGTTCTCTAACCTAAAGTCCTTGGTTTACTAGATGGTTCGATACATGCATACATGGCATCCAGCTACTTACTTCCAGTTACAAATAGCTCAGCTAATGCATGCATTAGTGGTTTTAGCAAGAGCCCTAGATGTTTTCTGTGAGGCCTTTAAGTTACCTGCCAGTACAGCTCAGAGAAGATAAGTCTGATTACAAGCCAGCTGAAGCACTCCAAACAATTGCTGAAGTCCCTGTGTTGGCTGGCAAAGAGAACCTAACCAGAGAGTATGAGGAGCTGCCAAGGAGCTGCCACTGAGCAGCATGAGCCTACTCTACTGCCAACTTTAATTTGCATTAAAAAAATAGGGATGAGTTAATGATTGCTAAACCAACAAATCATCCTCCTATTGGAGGAGCCCCAGAGGACATTCTGTCTCCAGTGGTGATATAACCAGTAAGCAAACACATTGTCACATTGCTTAGAATGGGCGTACAAAAAAACAGAGGGGATCTGACCAGGAATTTGGAGCATTTTCGTGGTGCCAGTCCCCACACATGTTCTTGGCTTAGCCTTCTGCTCCTCATTTTCCTCCTGACCAACATGAGGGCACAGCCCAAAAACTACTCTTCAGATCTGTGATGCAAGTTTTATTGTTTCCTTCTGTATGCTGCTAAATAGGAAGAGAAACATAATGTCTTAAAAACGAATTGAGGAATAATACCATACATTTGTTAGAAGGGTAGTTTTGCTACCATTGTTGTTTTAAAAAAACATCTTTTTCTGTTTTGGCATCAAAGTTATGGTTGCAACATCTTAGCTGGAAAAACAGCTGTCTTCTAATCATGGCTGCAGTGCACACAGTTGTCCCACTGTAGCCTGTAGAGGCCTAGAGTGCATGAGAGCATGCTGAGAATGGAGGTTTAGTTAAGATATTGCAACAACTTTTTAGTGTTGTTGACAGACAGCAAAAATCTTGTGTTGTTCACTGCAGTTTCATTGTTCTAACAGCACGTTTTCCAGACACAAAGCAAGATCCCGACTATGTTTTAAATGTATGGGAGTTTATATCAAATGCATTGAATTTTTTTCCCATTCTTTATTGCAGAACAACTGAAGATCAAGAATTGCAAGAGATCACACTAAAATTCAAGAGGCAAACGAAGAGATAATCCTCAAGGGCTGACACAGCAGATACTCATGGCACCTCAGTCATAACTGTATTTCTGCTCTGAGTTCACAGCTCTGCAGTGCACATCGCAGTTTTATCAGAATGGCCTTTCCAGTAAGAAGTGGTAATTTGATTGCATGATGGGTCATCTGAAGAAAATATATCGGTTTTCGAATACTAATGAGAGGAAATATCTAGTATGTCCATATTTAATTGAAATCATATGTTGCTCTTCTGCAAGAAAAGCTATGTTCATTGTATTTATGCATGAAAACTGGCTAGCATCATGGAAGAACAGATTTTCCAGGAGAGCAGTGAAGCATCAGCCCATTGCAGCATACCACACACAAAGGACAGAAACTCAGCATCAATTTAGATCTAAACTTTCAGCACCAATAAGACAACAACATCCCTTCTTCTGAATCGTGGATAATTCTGTCCAAAAAAGCCACTGACCTTGACCAAGTCAGTTGAAACTTTACTGAGATAAAATCTCAACTTTGTGCAATACAGTAGACAATGTCCAAGTCATCCATGGGTCATCAGTAGAGTGATCAATGCAGCATGTAATCTAGTCAAATCTACATAAACAGAGATGTAGCCAGACATCTGCAGAGGTGTAGCCATCACCATACTCTCCAAATAACTGAGTAAACAGTATGACAGAGCTAGTTCAGTTGATACACAGCTTCCATCTCTGAAGTCCAACACTGTAGATACAGAGGCTACTTTACAAGTAAAATGCATCTTTTCAATGGAAATTGTTTGTATTGCTGACCTCTTTGAGACAAGAAATGAAATTTCACCAGTCATAAAGGAATGGGCCTCGAGGAGAGCACTGTGTCAGCACAGCCTGGATCTGCAGGCTTCCTGCTGCCATCCTGCTGCTTCCTGCTGCTGTTCATGGCCCTTGGCTTGCTGCTGTGCAAGTTCTCCTCAGCTATTTGAAGTTTTTTTTTTTTTAGAGAGCATGGGAAAGAAGGAGAATAGTGTAGGTTTCACACACCGGTCCTGATCAGATGGGTGCAAAGGAAATACTCCTGTTCCACACAATGCAGCAGAGACCCATCTTTCCTCGTGCTGTTGAAGCATAAACAGAGGTGATTAGAGTGGGAGCAGGGCTTCTCACTTTCTTATTCAGATTCTAATACAGACAGATTTTGATCTTTAGGGGGTGAAATAATGAAGAAGATAACAACAGTAATTATGGGTGCAGACAGCAATGCTGAACCATGAACATCTCCATTTTAACACATAAATATTCAGTCGGCTATCAGAGAAGAAGAGCACAGGTCACAGACCCTTTAGCTTCATCCCCCTCCTCCACAGCCAAAAGAACACACAAGAAATATATTTATTAACTGATAAATACTGTCTTTTCAAATTGACATCATAGGAATTTGGAGTGTCAGGCTGCTCATTTGTATCTGAGAATTTATATAATATTGGAAACAAAGAGAATATTTGAGCTATGAAAGAATCTACAAAACCAGCCAGAACAGCAGAGACTGTATTTTAAAACAGGACAATAGAGATTGTGACACATCTCAATACCCTGCAATGCTTTGAAAAGTGTAGCTTGTACCTACAAAACAATTTATTAATGATTTGATTCTATGTATGACTTTTTAAGAATAAATTAGAAATACCCAACCACTATAGGTTGAGTGGCCTCTTGGCCAACCTCCAAAAGCCAGACCAACTAATCCAGTCAATATCCATACTTTGCTGCCATGTCCTTCACTGATGTCCTCAGTCACAGGAAGGTGATGAATTGCAAACTGACGAACTGGTGAAAGGTGGGCAGAAGGTTGGCCTTAGTATTGCTTTTACTCAGGATTCTATGGCCTCTACACCACTGTTAGATAGGAATCGCATCCATTCTGATTCAGGCTTGCCTGTTCACACAATTGGAACAATCCCGTGCTAAAAGTATGAGTGAATCTCAGCCTTGAGACAGGCACTGCTTAACCTCCTCATCTATTCCCCAGATGAGCATCTTTAGAAGGAAGCACTTGCATTTTGCATTTCTAATGGATCATGTCAGAGGTGATATCATGTGAATTCCTCCATAAAAGAAGACGTAATCCCAACAAAAAGCCTACAAGCGACAGAAGGTATTTGGAGTAGATATTTATGGAGTAAACACAGTTATTATTTGTTGACAAATCTAATGCACCAGAACTTGGCTTTGGAGATATGAAATGAGACTCTAGTATTTTCTTGAGTATGAGTAGTGTCATCCATCATTCATTCTTGATAGTGAAAACATATCTGTGTTTCAGATGTATGCAGGAAAGGAGCAGCCTTGCTTGGGGAAGTCAAAAACATGTCCAGGGTATTTAATATATTAAAAGGTCATCTGCAGTGAAATTTGCTGTACACGCTCTAAGAGAAAGCAGAGAATGTTCAGGGAAATAATACAGGGTAGTCAAAGATTACCACTGGGGCTGCATGGAAGAAGCCAAAAATCTGTTATTTTCTGATCAAAATGAATCAGTTGAACGCCAAACTCACGGAAAGTGAGGAGCCAGTTCTTCCAAGAGAGGTTGAAAGCAGGGAGGTGGGGCTGCTTGTATAGTCTTGCTTGGTATAACTTGATTTTTCACAAAAAAGTGGGGGAATAACAATATCCCAAAACTCTTCCAGACAGTTATTATTTTTTCTCACTTGGATTACAACACACACAAACATAAGCAAGCCTTTTGGTTATGCAGGTCTACAGTTCTGCCTAGTCTACTCGTTTGGAGCTGGGATGGAGCCGTCCCACTCTGCATCTTGAAAAACTCTCCCCTTGAAAACGTACTTGGGTTGATGCCTTCAAGCGATATTTGAAACCTGCCTGTGCTGTTTTGCTTTTTTTCTCCTCACTCTTGTTGTCAGACTCATCATGCTGAGTCATATCTGCAGCTAGAGCATAATGATTATCCTGAAATGTCAGCAGCTGCTCTTTTCACCCCCATATGGTGCCAGATTTAGGATGAGGTTTCCCTAATGCATAAACAATGATGATAATTGCAGTTTTCAACAATCAAGGTATCACAGAGTTGTTATTCTATTGTAAAAAAAAAAATAATAATGCATTTCCACAGCTGTAAAGAAGGGATGGGTCACACTGACCCATATGCTTTTTTGTACTTCACCCTGAAGAAAGTCTGTGACATAAGTGAATCCCTGTCAGCATCGTTGTTGGCTATCAGGTGTTGTCTGACAGGAGAAACAGCTAAAAGCTTCGTCATTTAATATCTTCCTAAATGTGTGAGAATCATCTGCCTAATTCCAGAGATGACTGATAGGAAGAAACCTGGCTTTAACTCCTATACTCTTAACTTCAGTGTAATTTCCTTGCGGCCCTCAGACAGTTCTGTCTTCTCACATAGTGCTCCTACAAGTTACCTTCTCTCTTTCAAGTCAACTAAAAATAGCTGAGGCATGAGAGAAATAGTAATAAGCAAACAAACAAACTGGCAGAAGTTGGCAAAAGTGATGAAAACACAAGGCTCCATTTCCTCTTTCATTAAAAGATACGCACTGAATGTATCTCCACTATCCAGCAACTGTGGAGAGAGATGACTGTGGAACTGTTGTCAGTGAGAGAGGAATCCAGTCCCAGCACCTCCATTCCATATTTTAGTGTCACGTAGAGCAATAGTGAAATAAATGAAAGATACGCAAGTAGAAAAGCCTGCAAGGGTAAAACCAGGGTGAATATGTTGTATTATTGTTGGGGACGGGGAGGAGAATCATTGAAGCTAATGGAAGTAACCACCACACTTCATTTGAGTTAACAGTCAGGGAAGATCTCTGATGAGGCACTACGGGTTTCTAAGACAAGGCGAAAGTACACCCTAAATCTTGAATAATGTGGTACTGAGATGGTACTGCTGGTTACTGTGTTCTGTAAGGATGTATTTGTGTGTATGCATGTACAAGAGAACAAGGCAGTTGAAACATTAAACACAGAAGCTAAAAGGAGAGTAGCTAGACATAAACGCTTAAAGGCAGAGCTTATCAGAGATACTGGATGAAAAAGATGTGGTACTATAAGCAAAGATACCATCTTTGGTGGTTTGATTACATTTGTGGTAAGAAAAACAGGACTTCTCATGTTCTTTGTAGATAGGTAGGGCTGCCTGCAGGAAATGCCTGATTCTATTGATGGCATAGCTTCCTAACCTGAACAAAATCTGTGGCCATTTGTGTCAAAGGAAGGAACATTACAGGTAGTGAAACAGGCAAAAGGAGGACTGTAGGCAAACCTATGCTGTCCGGAGAAAGCGAAGCATATTGCAGTGAGTTTAATTTCATTGTAATTAATTAAATTCACTATTTTGTAATGAACCAAAAGTGACATGTTCAGAAATTATTGCAAGTGCACAATGCTTTCAGATAGCAACACAACACTCGCAATTTTTCAGTAAAGGAAACTCTTCTGAAGCTTAAGCCAACCCTCCAAAATGAGCTTGAGAAGATGCCAGTGCTTTGCAGGACAAGAGGTTCAGGACTGGTGAGCTCAGAGATGTGAGCTCCAGAGCAGTGTCCTGTGAGTACTGCCTCTGCACTCACAGTGCAGATACTTAGGCCTTGTCCTTACCTGAGCCCTAATTAGGTGCCAAAGGTCCCATCCTCTCCATCCTCTGAAACAATCGATTAAACTGGATTTTACATACCCAGTGGTGCACAAAATAGCAGTGGGCCTATTTTGCTGGTTTCGACCCTTCCTGGACGAGTTCTTTGATGAAGCCCTCAGATGAGGTGAAAACTGTCTGGACACGTGACAGCTGGCATGACCTCTGCAGTAACCTGAAGGGAACACGTTATACTGCTCATGTAGCACCATGCAGCACACGCTGCCTTCCTGGGTAGGCCCTCATTTGGATCTGTAGTGATAAAACCAAAGAGCCTTTCCATAGCTGAAACCGAATTGCAAGACTGTTCTGACTGGAAGATATCCTGATCCTTCAGAACCTAGGCACAGAAGAAAATCTGTAGGATGCCAAACACAGAGTCACAATTGGATTTCTTTCATATTTTCACTCTACCTACATAGCTGTTCTGTAGGTATTTGTTTTCATTCACTTGGATAAGAGTCATCTGCTTAGACCTAGCTGTCAAAGTGTCAGGCATCTAGGATAACTCAGTTTCCCAGGCTTCCTTTACAGTTATGGAGGTAGACATTGGCTTGCTACATGAGCCAGCAGTGTGCTCTTGCAGCTTGAAAGGCTAACAGCATCCTGAGCAACATCAAAAGGGAGATAGTCAGCAGGGCAAGGAAGGTGATTGTTCCCCCCTACTCTGCCCTTGTAAGACCCCATCTAGAGTACTGCCCCCAGCACAAGAAAGATGTGAAGCTGTTGGAGTGGATCCAGAGGAAGGCCATGGAGATGATCAGAGGGCTGAAGCACCGCTCCTATGAAGAAAGGCTGAGGGATCTGGACTTGTACAGCCCAGAGAAGACTTCGGGGAGACCTCATTGCAGAGTTGCAATATGTGAGAGGGACTTATAAACAGGAGGGAGACCCAGCTTTCACCTGGGTAGATAGTGATAGAACAGAGGGGAATGACTTTAAACTAAAACAAGAGATTTGCATTTAATATTAGGAGGAAATTTTTCACTCAGAGGGTGTTGAGGCACTGGCACAGGCTGCGCAGAGAAGTTGTAGATGTTCCATCTCTGGAGGCATTCGAGGCCAGGTTGGACGGGGCTCTGGACAGCCTCATCTTGCAGGTGGCAGCCCTGCCCATGGCAAGGGGGTTGGAACTAGGCAGTCTTTAAGGTCCCTTCCAACTGAAGCCATTCTGTGCTTCCATGACTCTATGATTCTGTGATACTGTGTTCACTTCCAGAAAAAAAAGTCACTACATTCTAGCAGATAAATCCAAGTTAGGTGTCTCTGAAAAATAATACAGTCCATATTTCTTCTTCCATTGACTGCAGTGGGAGCTTAGACAGCCAGTCTGTCTAAACACACTCCCGTGGGACAGTAGAAATCAAGTGACAAAAATTGCAGTTCTGATGTATTGAGACTTGGTGCACTGTACCTGAAGGGCGCTTGTGGTATCATAGGCATAACTTTTCTTTGCCCTTCTGCCACCTTTTGCTTTTGCATTTGCATCTGTGTTGCCACTGTCAGCGTGGAGCGTCATTAGTTTGGATGCTGTTTGTGTAACCTTCCTTGGGTGTGTCAGAAAAGATGTTGACAAAGGGAGCAAGACTATGGAACCAAAACATCTTACTAAGAACTGTCTGCGGAAAGATACCCACTGGACAAGTCACTGTGGTGTCTCATCTGGCAAGCAAACCTTCTGTGGCTTCTTTTCATGAAGGAACACTACTTGTCATTCAGTAATCCTCCATCACAAAAAATAAAACTGAGAGCTCATGTCAGAAAGGCATGGCTTACTCAGGGGGTTAGAGTTGAGCAACACAGTTGTCTGAAAGAGGAGTAGTAGGAAACCAGAGCATTTTGGTCTGTCTGTCAGTCTGTAATGCAAGGTTGTATTATTGTTCCTCCAGCATAATGTATAAGGATGATTTGTAACCAGGGAGAATCTAGGGTAAATAGCTCTTGCTAGAGCACTTTGCCTTCAGATATCTTAAGAGGTAATCTGTGGCGGGTATGCTTGCTGTAAATCAGAGGCTATGTCTTTGCATTTGGAAGTCACTATTATTATGTTGAAGGGTGTGTACTTACATAGTTCAAGTACGGCATTTGGAAAGAAGTAATTTCACCTCAGAGTGGAAGTTTCCCTGGGGCACAAATCCTCAACAGTGAAATTCTGTACGTGTACTTTGACATACGCATGCCAGTGGGCATGTGCCAAATTATGCCTTTGAAGCCATGGAAGCCTGGCTGTGGGAACCTAGAACCTCGAAGAGTCTCTCAAGAGAGAGGAAACAGAGCCAGCTGGACTCATTTTCTATAGACAGAAATTTAATTGCTAGCTAGTAGCTACTACATCAGAAAAGCAATCAGTTCAGGGGCCTGGAACATGCTGGCGTGAAGCTCTTGTTGGAGGAGTCAGGTGGCAGCCTCACTGTGACCCATCCGGATCCCACTCTTTGCACTTTGTTTTTATCTCCAATATTTACTGTCATGGTAAAGTGTGATCACAGTTCTAAGAACCAACACATAGCTGTTATTAGCCAGCACCTAAGAACAAACTGCAAATACTCTGCTGTTGAGTGCAGGCCGGCTGAGCAAAGAACAACTTGCCTAAAGATAATGTCTATCAGTTCAGCTTACATACAGACAAGAAATTAAATCTTTGTAGTAAAATTAAAGTACAGCTTCTTGTGCAATAAGTGGCTTCTTTTCCCTGACCAGCGGTGGCTGGGCTCTGTCTTCCTCATTCTCTGGGGCCTTGCAGCCCCTGGGAGGCTGTCTCCTCTTTGTGGTAACAGATACCTGTCCTCTCCATCAGCTCTCTTTTTTCACTTCATCCTTCTCACAAATCCAACATCTTCTTTAACTCAGAGAAACCATACATGTGTTATTTTGTCTGCCCACCGAAAGAAATTAAAAAATTGGACTAAAACATTGCCCTAAAAACAGGAATTGTGTATAGAGTGTAATAATAGCTTGATGTTACGGTACTATTAAGATAATGTTTCTGTAGCAAAGTCATTACTTTATAAAAATAGCACTTATGACAGTAATAAAAAGTCCTACTGAGGGAAATTAACCTATGAAAGGGGACTCACGAGGGGCTGGATTATACCTTTATCACTACTCTGAGGTCAGAGCTAATTGGCATACAGCAAAGCTTATGAACTCAGAGTTGATTGCTGCCTTCTGCTTTTCTCTGCTGACAGATGAGCACACCGCTCCCTCTATTACTCCTGTGATTTATTTTTACTTGTAGGCAGATAAGATCAGCGCATCGTAATGTTGGACTCTGTACCAACATGGAGCAAGAGCACCTCCACTACATGGCTTACCATCTGGTCTGAAAATGGAGGTGGGTGTGAATAAAGGAAACATTTCTTCCTCTCCTTTTACATGGGGAACAAAAGTTCTGATCCACAGAGATACGTAGGTGCTTTGCTGATTTGGACCTAATGGGTCAGACTCACAATCATTTTAATGTATCTTCAGGCAACAACTGAGCTGCTGCATACTGCACATCCTCTTACTGCACAGTGCAGACAAGGCAACCAGACCTCTTTCAACACAGGCTAAACTAGCACTGCTGTTCTATGCCCAACATTTTTTTCCCTCCCAGAATAACAGCTCCTGCAGAGAGACCTACACTGGGGAACTGGTTAAGGTTAAACACAATCCAGCAAAAAAAGCAAAACCAAAAAGACCTTCCACATTTTAAACCCGATTATTTCTCCTATCAGGAATGCAATCTCATGACAGCAAAGCTGGTTGTACTGGCTTAATTTGCTGGTATATCTTGGATTTGGATCACATCAGCCTGTGTGTGCCCTGGGTAAGAGTGCACACCAGGACAGTCACTGCCGTTCAACTGAGACACAATGGCTTGTTAAATTGTCATAAACTGATCATAAGTCTGAGTCCCAAATGGCTTACCTGAGGTCACCCAGCAGTTTGAGACACACCCAGCGACTGAACAACATCTCCGGAGTCCTCCAGCCTAGCGTCAAATACAATGGCACTTTTCCTCTCTAATTGCAACCAATTGTCACTGTCTTCTGGTGGGTATAAGCAGGAGAAAACGGATATGGGAATGAGCTGAGACTGTCCAGTCAGCCCTTCCAGCTTCAGCTGAAGCATTCTACCAGGGCTTCATCAGGAAGACTGTGTGGTTCTACCAGGTTCTGCTTCTCCAAAGGCAGCGAGCAATTAGATGGCGTTGGTTAACTCAGCAAAAAGTTCTTGTGATAGGGATAGGTACTGCTGCCAGACAACATATCTCAATGAGAGTGGTTATCAGCTTCAGAAATGAGAAGTGCTTTTTACCCTGGAGAAGTTTGTTCAATTCCTTCCTTCCTGTTGCATTGGAGTGGCTAAGTGGTTAGTGCTATGCAGGGCATGGTTTACCAGCATTCTATAAATGACCTGGGAGAAGTAAAAATGAAGTAGCAGGGCAAAGGGATGCTGTGCTGGAGGAATGCTGCTTTCCACAAGCCATGTAAACTCTAATTAACAGATAAAGGGTTCTATTATTTTCTTGTGTTTAACTCCACCCCCATCTTCTTTTCTCTTTAACCATATGCCTTCTCACCCTCCAGTTTAAAGTCGTGTGTATACATGGCCTGATGAAAGCCTACACAAATCAATGCCAACACTCCCATTGACTTCAGTGGGCTTTGTAAAAAAGCAGAGAGAGAAGAGAATAGGTGATTATTTTTCCTTTCTGAATGACAAGTCCCTCCTAAATAAAACAATCCATATAGTAGTCATAACTGCTTTTTGCAGTGCATGGGCATAGCTACTCCAACCCTCTAAACAGTTAGCAGCAGTTGGTCTCTTTAATGCTTAGAAAATTATTTTAAATAGACTTCACATCTACAAAACAGGATTTTTTTTTAGAGTGTAAGTACCTAGGGTTTGATCCCAGCAGTTGTTACCAGCATATCTGCAGAGACCTCAAAAAGAACAGTCAATTTGCACATGCAGAAGGACTGCCTCAGAGCAGCAGTTGCTGCGTGGTCAAAATCACTTTGATATCCACGAGTAGTCCCCTCAAAGCCATAAATGCGGGGTCATGCTGCTGTTGATGTTCAGCCAGCTATCTAGGCGTGCTCTCAGTTAACGACTCGCCTGGCACTTCTGTACCACATCCCTCAGACAAGAGTGTGCCAGCTCCCCACTCAGCGGCCGGGGAACTGAGCCGTGTGTTCTCAGAGGTACTGAGTAATCACCCCGCCAAATGGAGTACCGTGAGTCGGGGAGGCCTAGGTGGCTTCACAACATCATATACAAATAGAACGTCTGCGTGCAACAAGCCACCGAGTTCAAATCTCAGTCTTGCCTGCAAACTTATGCTGACTATAACACCTTCATCTATCTTCCCTACCCTACGACAGGGCATGAAAGGATTCCTCCACCTCTTCCTCTCGATGCATTGAAGTGTAAAAATCCCAAGGGAATTTAAAAAGTTCTTTTCTTTTCCATCATTTCTGCCTCCACAGTCTGCCTGCTTAACAAAAGCCTAATCCATCGCTTAGACATGGAAAAGAAATCAGTTGTTAATTTAGTGTGGTAGTGTGCTCTGGGTATCCAAACATCTTCACTCCAAAAAGCTGATTACTCTTTTTTAACAATACTTGCACAGAAATGATCCAACTGTATGGAAGTGGAGGTGATATGGAAATTGTTCTTATGCAGAATGGTGCATGGAGTACTGTTTTTATAGTCTGACGACTAAAATATGATCTTTGGTTGTTCTTCAGAACGTCTGCCTGATTAAATATCCCTGAAAAAACATGCATGGGACTGCAATAGAGAAAAATAAAAAGGTTTCTTTTAATCAGTAATTACGTAGCAATTATTACTATTTGTACCCAATGTATAATATCTGGAGAAAGAACAGATGTAATTTATCCTCCAAAAGCCAAAAATGTTTGGCTTAAGCAAAGCCACCTTACACTTTCCTTCACATTTATAACAGAAAAGGAGTCCGCAGATGGGGAGTTGGTGTGCCTCAGCCAAGGGCTGGGAACATACAGCTCAGACATAGGAGCTGCCCATGAAGCTTTCAGTCCATCACCTGGAAGCGGGTGAAAACACCCCTACAGACAGTGTGTGGTTTTCCTACTGTCTCCAGTTGAGGAGTCTTTCCTTTGAGCCGACTGATAAAATCCTTCAGGTTTTAACCTGAAGTATGAGCTCTCACTTTTGTGTAGGTGGCACAGTAACTGCGTGCTGTGTCGCAATGGGCCTTTGCAAAATGCCCTCCGCATGCATTTTGCTGTAGAAGATGAAGGAAATCAGTTGAATCATTTTCATGTGATGGTTGGGGGGAAGATTCTTCGTTAACAGGCTATGAAAAATCACTTTGTTTACTGAGCTACTTACTAAGTTGCAGGGAAAAAAAAAACCTTCATTATAAACTCCAGATGAATTTCTTTAACTCCACGGTGTTTGAATACTTAGGAAATAATACAAGCATGAGTTTGTACTGCCTAGAGTCAGCCAATCTGACTATGTTTTTACCATAGATGCTTTCAGATAAAACAGTTATGAAATTTTTTTTGGTGTCTAACCTTGCTTACAGTCCATTTAAGACATACATGACTTGACTAAAAAAAAAATCAGTCTTTCCATACAGTTGATTAGCACTGAGTTGTGCTCTGGTGACAGGTGGCTATAAAACCAGCTTAGAAACTTTTGGGGGAATCACACAGTATAAAACAGAAACTCTCACAGACACCAGAAGCTTCTCCATTCGTGTAACGATGGCAAATGCATATGCAGGCCCCTGGCAGAGTTGGCCTTGTGAATGCGGGTCAAGGAGAAGTAGGAACTGCACATGGATGGATCTATAGGATGTCCTTCGGGCTCCACAGGCTGAACGTGTGCCCTGGCCTCAACCTGATGCCATGCTGGGATACAAGTTGTTCTCCCAGGAGCTGCTGCCAGCTGGTGAAGAACAGAAGCAGAGGATGCTCAGGAACTCCCAGCCTGGGCCCTGCCCCTACAAACTGGGGGTTGGGAAAGCACTGCAGTATGCACACAGTGGCCCTGCAATTCATGACCCACAAACATTCTAAAGTCAGTGATAGAAGCCTCTCACAGTTCATGGGATCTATCAGCTAAAGACTTAATGGATTTCCTGTCCCTTGTGTGAACAATGTAAATCCATTTTATAAAAAGAGATGCTATTCAGCAGAAACCTTATGGTTTAAACTGAAGTTGATGGGTTGGAGATGGAATGTACCATTAAAACCTACCCGTTTTAAAGTGGTAATAAGCAGACAGATGCATATTTGAATGTTTCTCTTTTTAATTTTTCCAACACCTAATCTCTCGAATGAGAGCAATCAGAAAAGAGGCATTCTAATTCTCTTGTGGGGAAGAGAAGGCGCCAGAGATCAAGTGATAACCACGCTGTGTCTCCAGCCATTCTCAGGAGACTTTTGGCTATGTGTGAACCCAAAACAGAGAAGAGAGTTTTAAGCACGGTGTCTGCCAGAACTTCAGCAGCAGACGCACTTCTGCTCTCATGGCACGAACCCAAACCGTGGACAATCTGTTTCAGAAGGCTTTGCAGAATGTCAGGCTTGCACATTCTGCTTTAGTTTACATAAAGATCTTTCTCACACACATATACCTCGAAGCTAAAAGAACAATGAGATCTTGAAGTTAGTCACTCCAGAGGTAGAAAGTGCCAGACGTGAGGTTACATATGCAACCCAAATTTAGTTCCTCATATGAGTTCATGATTAGACATGTTTTAATTACGTGGCCACATACACTTTTTCCATAAGGACAATGATAACCGAGGTTCGACTTACTGGAGAAGCACAGAAGTAATGAACAACAGGGTATCACCATGTGCTGTGCTGGACAGTCCTAATGAAGGATAACCTTTATCACACTTCAACCAGCCCGCATGGTAAGAAACAGACAACACAGCACAGCTCTGTCCTGCACAGTGGAGACAGGAGGCCATGGAACTGCCCTGAGCCATGTCAGCAGGCTCCTTGCCACCACTGCTCCCTGCTGTAAGGGCATGAAAGGAGAAAAGCAGAGAGGGAAGGCAGCGGGCTGCAGCACAGAGCACGACATGAGGGGAATCGCTGACAAAAAGGGGCAGGCTGCAGCCAAGGTTGCTCCCTAGCCTATGACCTGCTTTGTTTCTGCGGCAATCTGGTTCACATTAGGAGTGCAGCACTGACAAAACTGGTGTGTGGGGGGGTATTGTGTTGTTGTGGGCTTTATGGGGTTTTTTTTTTCTTTCTTTTTTTTTGGGGGGGGGGGGGGGGGGTTGTCATTTGCTGGCAGTTCCGTGCCTTTTGTCACCTCTTCTCTAAATATCTCTTTGTTCAGCCTCGTGCCTTTGAAACTTTACACCCAGGTCTAGCTATCTTTGTATTTCCAGCCCGAGGAACAAAGTAGGCACTAACTGAAAAACAACCGTGGACTCATCTAGGCCTCAAGTTTTCCCCAACACAAGACCCCAGTAATCTCCACCACGCTGTCGGCCTGCTGTCAGAAACACGCCGCACCCTGAGCTGCTGTGGCGTTACGGAAACGCGGTCTGACTGCCACAGCCACCTCGAGGCGCGGCACGGGCTTCCCCAGCCCACCTCAGCTCAGCAGGTGAGCGATGCCAAGGGAAGCCCGGGCGGAGGGCTCCCAGCTCCCCGGGGATTTAATGTCGCCCCTCAAGGCAGCGTTTTCTCTTTGCCACGTCCTCAGAGAGACACCCGGCGAGGGCACCCGAAGCCCCGCCGCCCTGCGGGGACCGGCGTCTGCCGGGATCGCCCTTCAGGGATCGGGACGGGGTGAGCGCCGTTCTGCGCAGAGCTTGGCAAAAGCGGAGCTCCGAGGAGGCTCTCGCCAGCGGCGGCCGACCGCTGCGGGCAGCCCCGGCGGCAGGCAGGCCGCGGCGGGGCCGGGCCGGGCCGGGCGGCCGCGGAGAGGCGGGGCGGGCGCTGAGGCGGGGCGGCGGCTCGCTCCCGCTTGGCGCGCTGCCGCCGCCCGCCAGGCGCCACGGCCGCGGGGCCGGGCAGCGCCCCCAGGTGCGCCTCGCTCCCCGCCGCTCCTCGGCAGCCCGGCCGGCTCCGCGCCGCCGCCCGGCACCGCCTCCGCAGCGCGGCGGGGCAGAGGGAAGGGAGGGCCCGGGCCCGGGAGGGCTCTGAGTCCGAGCCGGCCCCGCACGCAGCCCCCCGTGGCCGAGCTTGACCCGTTGGCGGCGGCGATCGGGGCTCGGTGTGATTTACGCGTTGTTTTCTGCCGAAGGGAGGTTTAAAGATCAGTAATGAAGTCGCACGCTCGGCTGCTCGGGCGTTTGTGGAAAAGCGATTGGCCGGGTCCGATAAATCAGTCCTGCTCCGGCCTGTGTCCCGGTGGTTTCTGCGCTCCAGAATTTTCTCCCTTGCGGAAGGAACCACATCTAACCGGGCGCCGCGTGGAAACGCACCGTGCCAGAAGCCAACGTGCTCATTATAGATTAAAGCGAGCTAAAAGTCGGCTGGAACGACGCAGCGAGAAAAAAAAATCCACGCCGATCCAATGTATCGTGTCATCACACAGATCACGGTCACTCGAAATTCGTGCGTTCCGGGGGACGCCGCAGAAATGCCCTCAGCGCCATGGCCGGCTGGCTGCGGGCTTCCCTCGCGGAGCTGAGGTCAAACCCACGGGAAGAGCTGTGGGAGCCCCGAGCTCTGCTTTCCCGCCCGGCCCCGCTGAGGGGGAGAGGAGAGCGGCGCTTAACAACCTGCGCGCGTTCCCTCCGTTTGGGTTTGAGTCACCGGCGGAGGAAGAGCGCGGTCACTCGTCGCCGTGTTCGTTCCGACGGTGTTTCTGGCTTTGTTTTATTCAAAGCTTAAGTTAAAGAAATGATTCAGAGTTAGCCCTCGATCCGCGTGCTGGATTGCAGCCAGACGCGGTGCTGCGGCTCTTTGGGACTCCGGAAATACCCGGCAGGACCGGGAGGGCAACCGAGGGCTCCCAGTCTGTTGGCTGGGATGGAAGCGCGGTGCCGCGGCTGCAGCCTTTCAGATCTTAATTGTTCTGAACCGGCGGGGTATTTCAGCAGAGCCGACGCGGCAACGGGGGGAGCAATCGCACCTACGGGAGGAGGACGTCGTGGTTTTCGATTTCCTCTCCGTCTCGCACACAAACACCGCGTTTCTGGGTCTGTCTGTGTACACACGCGTAGCGAATTGTGGGTGGCTGCGTATCGCACACACGCGTCCGTAAATTGCTCTAATATGTTTCCACGTTCAGGGGCCGGATCGGCAGCAAATAAATGCTCCCTGATTTAGAGCGCTCCTCAGGTGCCGCAAACACCGATGAACCAAAATCCGCACGTAGGAAATGGGCGCTCCCTTCGCACGCACACGCAGACACACACGGCCAGAGAGAGGGAGAAGAAGAGGGAGGAAAAGAAAGGAAAGGGGAACTCGATTTATTCTCATTTGTTTATCTCTGGATTTTCCCCCCTTTCTGCAAATTCATTTGAATAGCTTTCAAGCTGCAAAATGGAAATGTGGCTCCTGCCCTCTATTTCAGCAGCAGCGTCCTGGCAACAGAGCAATTTTCTATCATCAAGGATAAATGGCATCGAACAGAACATTCTGATAAAAAAGAAAAAAAAAAAAAAAGCTTTAGCCCGAGAAGCCCATGATTGCTGCCCTTCCTGTCTGTCATCCCTTTACAAAATCCTCTCCTCCAAACCTGAGCTGCATGCTGTCAGAGCTAATAACGTCTTCTAAAGAAAAGGGGAAGAAACGGCATTCGTGCACAATGTTCCCATTTATTACATAGAGTGCTTATTTTAAAAAATCGCAAATATATTTGTTTGGTTCACCGCAAATTAAAACCAAGATATAGGAAGTTACGCGATGCAACAATTATTCGTGTCACAGCAGAGCATCAAACCCCCGGATCTTGCTTTTCCATTGGTTAGCGCGTGTGTGCGCGTTGTGTGTGTGTGTGTGTAACGCAGGGAATATCCCTTGTTATGAAAATAAAAATCCACTCCGATCCTCCCGGTAAGGCTGGCTTTTGTTGCTGGAGAGCTAAGGGGGAACAAAACGCGCACTGATGGAGGCAGTGCGGAGCGGGGGGCAGAGCGCAGAGCCGCCCGCAGAGGCCGGTCGGTGTGCGGGGCCGCCGGGCGAGGTGCGGCCGTCCCGGCCCCCCATACTGGCTTCGGCTGAGAGCGCGGCGTGCGCGCCTGTACGGAGAGGGGCTGCAAGGCGTGGAGGAGCCCTGTGAGGCTGTCCGAGCTCTCAGCGCAGGCCGAGGACGTGCGGGAAGACAAGGCCGGGAGGCGCTGCCGGAGCGCCGGGGAGAGGCGATGGCTGCGTGCGGAGGGCACCCGGCCCGCACCTGCGCCTCCTCCCCCGGCCCGTTCCCACCGCCGCTCCGTGACGACGGGAAGATTAACGAGGCCTCTCAGCAGCACCTGTCTGTTTAAGCTGTCGACACAGCCAATTAATACTTTTAATTACCCCTACCGGGAAACTAACCAGAGCCCCTCCGCTTTGGGTCGCCCGCTGCGCTTTCTCACCCGCAAAACGAAGCAGAGCGGCGGAGGGAGGAGCGGCGTGGGGTTGGGGGGGGGGAGGAATTCCTGAAAGACTGGGGATTATTACAGGGGGTCGGGAGGGAGATTTGAGTTTGGGTTTATTTCGCTCCGCTTCCCCCAGAACTCCGGGGCCGGAGGAACGCGCGGCTCTGGCTCTCAGGAGGGCTCCCTGAGCCCATCCCGGCCCGCTCGGCCCACGGGCTCCCCGAACACGCGGCTCCGGCCCGACATCGGGCACCGCTCCCTCCGCCCCGGCGCTGTGCGGAGCCGGGCGCTCCCTTCTGGGAACCCCGTGCCGCTCTCGGGCCTCGCAGCTCTGTCACAGCCGCGGTGTCCCGCGTTAAAACAACGTAAATCCGCGACGGATCCTGAATGTGAATGAGGCATGGGTCGTGTGACTGCTGCTGAGCTGTGCCGCGCCGAATGTGGCTTTAATTAAATGTCTTCCGGCTCTAAAAGATTACACGTTGTGCGAGATATATCCTAGCGTGAAATTCACTTCGGCGATACGAAATGAGGTTACTTATAAATGTCTTCATTTAAAAAGGAAAAGCGCTTCTCCCCGTTCTGCTTTCTGCTTTGTCGAATCGAGCGCTCCGGCGAGGAGGAAGGGCTGGGACCGTATATTTATAGCGGCACGTGTAACAAAACCTGCCCGGGCGGGCGGGCGAGGGCTGCTCGCTGCAATTCGCAGCACGGCGAAGTCAATCCCGAGCTGATTCGTTTCAGCCCCGCTGTCAGAGCCCGCTGCCTCCGCACCCCGCGCTGCGGAGCTCCCGCCTCCTCCCCCCGCATCCCTCCGCGGCTGTGCCGGTGCTGGGCGTGGGTCGGGCAGGTGGGGAGAGTCGGTCAGATCCTCTTACAAAATAAAATCAAATGATATAAAATAATGCAAAATAATTCGAGTCAGGGGGAGGACGGCTCGCTGCGAGCCTCGGACCGCCGGCAAAGAGCGGCTGCACGGGGCCGACGGCACCGCGCTCGGTACGGGGGGACCGAAGCCGCAGCCGGCAGTGTTCTGTTGGTCCGTTCCTTTTTACGCCCTCTGGTCTGGGATCTCGCCTATAGGTGGGTTTCTATAGAGAGATCAGATAATGGATCGCTCCGGATTACCTTGCTAAATTAACTTCTAGATTTGTTTTTATAGTCCGTTGAGACCCTGACAAAAGAGGCTGTAGAGAGATGGAGATGCGAGATAAACCCATCGGGCAATCTCATTACGTGGCAACGAGCGAAGAGCCCTCCTCGCAATCGACTCGAGATAACGAGGCTGCCTGGAGGAACGAGCGAAGCCCGGATATTTACTTCTTTTCCTATTAAATAAACCTCAATAACTGCATTGGCTTTGCGCGGTGTTTACTACATTTTCATTCAGCGTTTGGGTAAATGCATCCCTAAAGGTAGAGTAAATAATTGCACTGATCTCAACAAGGGAAACGTGTAGGCATCTGAAGCGTACTAAAAATAAACGAAGGCGATCAGACTGCGGGGAGAGGACCCCGCGCTCGTTGCCGCAGTTAAAGCCCCTCTCCCCCATCGGGGCCGCCCGGACGGGGCCGCGCTGCGGGCGGTGCGCGGCTCCGGCTTGGGAGCGGGCGGCCGCTGCCGCAGCAGAAATTACAGCCTCTGCCCCGACTTGAAAGAGCCTCGGGTTTCCATCCACCTCTGAGTCCTTCCAAGATGGGCACTTAAGAGCGGTGGTTTTTCTTTTTTTTTTTTTTTTTTTCTCTTTCTTTCTTTCTTTCTTTCTTTTTTTTTTTTTTTAATTGGATGGCGTCTTCTTCTGCTGCCAGAAGAAGAGGTTCATTCTTGTTGTTGTTTTTTCTTTCAATTGAAAAGAAAACAAACCAACACGAGTCCCCGCTAAAACCAACATCTCTATTTCAGCAGCTCCCGCGCCGCCGGGGAAGCAGCCAAAGCGAAACCCCGCGGGCAGAGCTCCGCACACCCGCGGCTGCCCCGGGGGGTGCTCCCCCCTCCCCGCGGCGGACGGACCCCCGGGAGCCCCGTGTCCCGCAGGGAGGGGAGAGCCCTCCGCGGGGTCTCCCCGGGGCCCCCCCTCTGCGTGGGCGCCTACCTGGGCAGGTGCGGGAGGCGGACGGCCCTCTGCCCCGGCTCCGCGGGGTCCCGTCCCCCTCCCGCGGCCCGGAGCCGAATTCCATTTCAAAGCAGATATCCGCCCCCATCCCACACCCCGTCGGGGGAGACAACCAACGACAACAGCAAAACAAAACATTAAGCAAACAAAAAGCCCCAACCCCCGGCTCTCCGCAGAGCCACACATTGAACGAATCTGGCTGTAAGGTTTTAATTACGGCGAAGCCTTCGCTACAAATCTGTACAAGAGACAGTGGCTGGTTCCCTCTGGATCTTTCCCCTTCTGCCTCCCATTATTTTGACCCACGCTCCGACATAGAAAGCGGCGTGTGGGATCCAGCTGCGAGGCCGGGCTTGGGGTTTACCCCTCCGCCCCCGCCACTTCCTTCACACTCGCGGTATGGAAAGCCATCGACGCCTGCCTGTCTGTTTCGATGGTAGCGGCTTGAAATCCAGAGGCTCTCCTTAAAATAGGACGGCAGCGTTCGCTCGCCGCAGGGCAAACGTTTCTGCGCGACCGCTTGGCGTGGCCCGAGGAGCGCTCCGAGAGCCGCGCCACGCGTGCGTGCGATTTTCAGTGTTCACGAGTGTGCCATTTTCACGAGCGTGCGATTTTCGGGGGCGTGGAAGCCGCCGTGCAGCCGGGGAGAAATCCCCGTGCCTCTGCGGTGGGAGCCGCTCCGCAAAAATGCGTCTGGAGCAGCTCGCTGCCAGCAGGAATATTCCTCTGCTTCCCACCTCTCCCCACCCAGCGCTTTTCGGAGACCCCGGCGCTCTGCCCTTTCCTTTGTTCATTCGATTGCGCTGTTAAAAAAGCAGAGGGTCAGGCACTGAGCCTCGTCCTCTCGCCGAACTTGAGCGTTTCTCCATCCCTTTTAAAAGCGATATTGCGAGATTGGATTGCTTGTGGGTTCTCGCGGAAAAAAAAAAACAAAAAAAAACCCGTGCGCACGGATGTCATTCCTGAAAGACGCTCCTTCCCTACTCGGGACGGGACAGAAAACACTCTCCCCGGCCCTCGTGTGAGTGGGGGTGGGGGGATACACGCCGAGCATCCCTCAGCCACCCGGCACCAAACGAGCGCGCTGCTGGGGAGCGCCGTCAGCTGCCGCCCCCCGCCAAACCACGCGCGGAACAACCCGGCACGGGACCCCTCCACTCGCAGAGCCCACCCGCACGGAGCCCTGCGAGGGGGTGAGAAAGAAAAGGAGAATGTTTGTTTTCTCCCGTTGTTACTGTTGAACGCATGAATGAATGAATGAATGAATGAATGAATGGAACAGAAGGTGCTCCGAGGCATATAGGAAGCCTCTGGCCGCTTATATTAACTTCCTTTTATGCCCTAAAAATAGAACCCCGTTTCCTGTTGTTCGTCAGCTCCTTCTAAGCGCTGTGTCTTCTGTGACATCTTTCGACTCGCAAATGCGACTTTAAACCGCTCGTACGCTTTGGTCTTTTGAAAGCCTTACCCACAAACATCATTAAAGCGACGCGGTTTAACGTGACACGGAGCAGCGGCGGCACGAAGTCACCCCGTCCCGGTCACGGGCGGCCCGGTGCGCTCTGCCCGCTCTCCGCCCGTGACCGCG
Organism: Gallus gallus; assembly: GCF_016699485.2. NCBI lineage: Eukaryota > Metazoa > Chordata > Aves > Galliformes > Phasianidae > Gallus > Gallus gallus. Next base: position 24,343,833 of record NC_052533.1, read on the forward strand.
GGGACACGGAGGGCACCGAGGCCGCGCCGCTCCCCGACTCGCAGCCGGTTCGGGGTGCGGAGGCCTCCGTGCCCCTGGGCGAGCGTGGGGGCTTGCGGGGAGCCCAGCAGGGGGAAAGCAAACCGGGGCTCCCCCAGGCTCACCCCTCTGCCTTCAAATCCATTGACTGAGGTCTCATTTCTTCAACCCGTGGCCGGAGCGGGTTGGATCCCCGGCATCCCCGACATGGCCGAGCCCGGGGCCCGTGGGAGAAGAAACACCCCCACATCCGCCGCCTCCCGCACGACACCGAAGTGCGGTCCCTTCTCGCCAGAGGACACGAAGAAAGCAGGGGTTTGAGGAGGAAGAAAAAGAAAACAATAAATATTGACAAGCAGCGTGACTCCTTGCAGCCGAGTCATTAACATCGGCCAATCAACGGCAGCTCCATACCGGGAGATTTGCCTAATTAAATTGGGGGAAACGATCGGTGTGAGGCTGGATGGAGTCAGCTGTCCCGACGAGAGTCGAGGGTGGCTGAGCGCTGCGGGGGGAGCAGCGCGGGGTGCCGGGGGGTCCCTGAGAGCTCCCGCTCACCCGGCGCCCACCGACGGCTCCCGGGGGCACCTGAGCCGGGCCGGGTCCGGCCGGGCGCGCTGCCGCCCTCCGAGGGGAGCAGCTCCGCCGGGCTCCCTCCTCTTCTCCCTGTCCTTTTTGCTCCGCGGTGTCTGACTCAGACTCCTCGACCCTTTCTGCACCTCGGTACTAAAGCAAAGCGCTCTGCACTGCCCAGCCCGTCACGATTCCCGGCTAGCATCCATTGTGCAGAAGGAATCATTTCGAAATAAGGAAGCGCCGTGTCGCAAGCACTCCCCGGACCATTTTCTGACACCTTTTGTTACGCGTGCTCGGGCTGCTGGAGAAAATGCCAATGTGTGCACCTGCGGGAAAGCGCCTTGGTGATGTTAGCAGCGAGCTGGAGGGGAGGCAGCAGTACCGCTGCCGAATGGACCCGTGCCACGAAGCACGTTACCCACGGCCACGCACACAGTGTCCCAGAAGGAACTCTCTCCCTTCTCTCCCCGTTCTCTATATTTTTATCCGCTGTGGGGCTGTGCGCTCCGGCTCAGGTTTCCCTTTCGCGTGTTCAAGTGGAACTCGTGTTAAAGCCGGAGAACAAGGCAGGACACTTCAGCCGCATTCAGAGTCACTGAACCGACTCCGAAAGCTCAAGAAGTGAAACACCGACGAGAGCTGTGGGGGGGGGGGGATACGACCCCCTCCCCCATCCCCGCCCGCTCCGGGAAAAGCCCCCTCGCAGCGCCCGAAGCCGAACGCCGGGCCCGGGGCTCCCCTGGCCGACCCCCGCAACCCCGCGGCCCCCGGCATCAGCGGCTGCACCCCCCGCAGCCCGGGCTGAGGGCTGGGGGAGGCAAACAGCGAAAAGAAATGAAGAATAGGAAATCGAGGGGGGGGAGGTGGCGGGGGGGGGGGGGGGGGGGGAATCAATCCGAAATAATAATAACGAAAAGAATAACCTTCTGAATATTTCCGAGAGCGATGAGTTTAAAAAAAAAAAAAATCATAATAATAAAGGATAGCAAAAAAGATCGAGGAACGCGTCCGCTGGGATAGCCGCGGTGCGAGGCAGTGTCGGGACCTGCGCCGCTCTGGGGCTCTCCGGGCTGCGAGGGCTTCGCGGGCGGCGGCCGCCGATGCCGGCGTTGGTTTTCAAAGCCCGCAGCCTCCATCCGTGCAGCCCCTTCCCGCTGCGGAAACTTTCGGTTTTCGCTACGCCGTGTCCTTCCTACCTCAGTCCTCCGCGCTGGGGTCGGCTGTGGAGCTGTGCTGCCCGAGAGGAGAGTTCAGCGAGGGAAAGGGGAAAAGAGAGGGAGAGGGGAGAGAGGGGAGAGAGATCCTCGGCGGTGCCGGATCAAAGTTAATGTCTTTCCCCGGTCCATCTTTGAGAGAGAAGTGGTAGTACCACCTGGATGCTCGGATATAAATCCCCTTGCAAATAATAAATGGATTAATAATAACAAGGTATGAAGTTCTTTTTATAGAAAAAAGGAGAGAATTGAAACTAAATGCGGCAGTTAGACAACCATTTTGATAAGAGGATAATTGAGGCGACACTGGTGTATAATTAGAGGATAATTTATGCTATATCCACTTTTATTCCACCTCCCAAAATAAACCCAGTCCATAATCATTACAGGCAAATTGTTCTGAATTTTATAGCAGCAATTTGAACAAAGTACTGCAGTTAATCATGGGAGATTTTTGTGTATTCCTGATTAGAAGTCTAATTGCCTCCTTCCAGAAAGTAAAAATAACTGTAAAACGACTCTATTTTTATCATTAACAATGTTGACAATAAAATAAAATCAACCGGAATTGTAATCTAAAGACAAATTTAGGGCGAAGGCGCTTTTCCTTGGGTCGTTTATATCCTAATCAAGCTTTGCCAAAACCGCTAACCGCACGTAGCCATTTGCATATATTTGAAAGCGATTACGGGAGCCGGCTGCTCGCAGGCGGAAAAAGAAATAATAATAATAATGCGGGGGGAAAAGGCGCAGGGAGCGCGCGCGCGGCCGGCGGCGGCGCGCGAGAGCGAAAATAGCGCGCAAATCGGGATCGAAGGGTGAGGGAAGGGGGAAGGGGGGGATTGAGGGCGCGCATCCCCTCGCCCCGCACCTCATCCCGCCCCGCGCGCAGCGCGGAGCGCGCAACGCGCGCTCCTCGTTCTGCGCGGGGCGGGGGGAGGCGGGGAGTTGCGCGCCCCCGCGGGCTGCGCGCGCGGTGGCGCGCCGGGGCGGTGACGTCAGGAGGCTGAGTGACCAATGGGGAAGCGCTGCCCTCCGGAGCCGAACCATTCGACTTGTGGCGTCCCTGCCCTTCACGCCGAAGGCGCGCCGGAGCCCAACTTTGGCAGAAGCCACCTTAAAACCTCCGCCCGGGACTCCGCCAGCCCCCAAAAACACCCGGCGGGGGGATGAGGAGCGGGGACAAAACGCGCCGGGAGTAGCCCTGCCCCCCCCCCCCCCCCCCCCTTCCCCCCCCCCCCGGCTCCGCACACAGCCCTCCCCTTCTCCTCCCCTCCCTCGGTTAACAAGGCCCCTCTCGCACTACGGGAGCCTTAAAAAAATAAACCCGCCGCCTCCAGCGGTGCCGCGGCGGTGGCCGGGCAGGGCGGCCGGGCGCGGGGGGCGAGCCGGAGAGCCTCGCTCTCTGCCTCCCCGCCGTCGATGATGACCATGACCACGATGGCTGACGGGTTGGACGCGCAGGACTCCTCCAAATCCGCCTTCATGGAGTTCGGGCAGCAGCAGCCGCCGCCGCAGCCGCCGCCGCCGCCCCACTCGCAGCAGAGCTCGCCGGCCATGGCCGGAGCGCACTACCCGCTGCACTGCCTGCACTCCGCCGCCGGCTCGCACCCGCACCACCAGCACCACCACCACAGCTCGCCCTACTCCGGCACCGGCGGCTCCTACAACCACCGCTCGCTCGCCGCCTACCCCTACGTGAGCCACTCGCAGCACAGCCCCTACCTGCAGTCCTACCACACCAGCGGCGCGCCCAGCCAGACGCGGCCGGACGACGCAGGTGAGCGGGGCCCGGCGCTCCGGCCTCCCCCCTCGCCTCTCCCCTCCGCCGTACCAAACCCCCCCCCCCTCTCCCCACCCCCCCGAGGCCGGCAGCCCCCGGGCCGCGGGTCGCATCGCGCTGCGGGGCCGTCTCGTCGATGTCCGCGTAACGCCGTTTTTCGCAGGGATCCGATGTTTACGTTCTGCGTGCGGAGGGGCGAAGGGGGGGGAAAGCATTGTTGCGGGTCTCGGGCTGCCGCCTCCTGAGCGCCGGGCGATGAGCCGCGTGCTGCCGAAGGGCCCCGGCTCCCAAACCTTCCGCTTTCGTTTTGGTTTTTTTGTTTTGTTTTGTTTGTTTTCCTAATGATTTGGATCGGTAATTATTTTCCCCCGGGGGGGCCGCGCGGCGTTACGCGGCTGCCGCGGCCCGGGGGGACGGCCGAGTTGGGGGGTTGGGGGGGGGAGGGGGGGGAAATCTGCGGCCGAGCTCCCAGCTGCGGCGTTTCGCTTTGCAGATCAGCAGAAAACGACGGTGATCGAAAACGGCGAGATCAGATTCAACGGGAAAGGGAAAAAGATCCGGAAGCCCCGAACCATTTACTCCAGCCTTCAGCTGCAGGCGTTAAACCACCGCTTCCAGCAGACTCAGTACCTGGCGCTCCCGGAGCGAGCCGAGCTGGCGGCCTCCCTCGGCCTGACCCAGACGCAGGTAATTGCGGCGGCCCCGCACCGCCCGCTGCCCCGGGCCCGGCCCCGCACCGCCGCGCTCGGATCTGTGCGCGCCGCGCAGCGCTCCGCCGCCGGAGGAGCCGAGCGGGGCCCTTCCCTCTGCCCTTCCGCCGCCACAATAAAGTGCTGGAGTTGCCTCTCCGTTCGGATGGGAGCGATCGCGGCGCCGGCGCTGCCCGGCCGGAGGAGGAGAACAAAGCGGAGGCGCTGGGCCCGGTGCGGGGCCGAGAGCGGGGCCACGCAGCGACCTATAGGCGGAGGGGAAGCGGGAACACGTTAGGAGATACCCGGGAGCTCGATGGTTAATTGCGCCTGGATGGAGAACGCCAACGCGGTGCTCGCCGCCGGGCAAAATGTGCGGAGGTGATAAGAGATGCGGGCACCGGAGCGGCCGTGCGCGGAGCGGTGGCGCCGGGCCGGGGCCGAGCGCGGGGCGCAGCCGGGCCGGGCCCACCTCGGCCTCGGGGAGCGGGGCTGGAGGGCCCCGAGCGGTGGCTCAGCGGGAAAGCCGGGCAGATGGCTTTGGGCCGGGGAAGCGGTGGCGAGTAGAGCCCGCGCTTCGCCGTGGCCGGCGGCAGCAGCCGCTTCCAGGCGGCGGGTTTGAAACGCGCCGCAAACGTGCAGCGCGGACGCAGAGCCGGTGGCCGCGGCGATGGGCGCGGGGCGCTCTGCTTCCCCAGCGCAGGTGTACGGGCCCGAGCCCACGGTGCGGATAGACGTAGTCCTAACGGTGCGTCTGCCGAGCCCGTGAGGTCAGATTCACGCCGGGAGCCGCCTTCGTTCGATTTTTGAGACGTACGGCTTCGTAGATACATTTGCCTTCCCTTTCGGTGATTTCTATAATAACTGTGAGTTCCGCGGCCCGACCCGAGTGCTGATCCCAGCCGGGGAGGTGGGACGGGGCCCAGGGCCGTTCCCACAGCCGGCAGTTCTCTGAGAAACGAGGGTTTGCATTTCCTGATGGAGAACTGTGCCAATAAAGCCGCTGCCCGGCCCCGCTGTGCCCCCCCTCCTCCCCCCCCGAGGACCCGCGCACGCTTTGGGATGCGCGATGCGCTCACGGCGCCCTTTGTCCATTGGCTCCTCTCTCCTGGCACCAAACCAGGCGGATGCCCGGGGCTGACAACGGCCGCCAGGTGACGGAATCACCCCGAAATTCGGGACGAGGCGCCGGCAGAGCGCTCTGACTCCCGCCCCACGCGTAGCGCACCCCATCCCCGGGCCGTCCCGGCGCTGCCCCCGCACCCGTCGCCCCCGCGCTCGCACCGCAGCCCCGCACGGCCCCGGTTCCCGCAGCCCTAACGCTCGCCGCCTTTCGCTTGCAGGTGAAGATCTGGTTCCAGAACAAGCGCTCCAAGTTTAAGAAGCTGCTGAAGCAGGGCAGCAACCCCCACGAGAGCGACCCTCTGCCCGGCTCCGCCGCGCTGTCCCCGCGCTCCCCGGCGCTGCCGCCCGTCTGGGACGTTTCGGCGTCTGCCAAGGGGGTCAACATGCCCCCCAACAGCTACATGCCCGGCTATTCCCACTGGTACTCCTCTCCACACCAAGACACAATGCAGAGACCGCAGATGATGTGAACTGTCCGAGACGACCCACGGCCCGAGGACGCCCGGCGCGGCCCGGCCCGAACGGAGCGGCGGTGCGGGGGGGGGTTCGCCTTTTGTTTGTTTCCTTTTTTTGAAGTAACCTCAGCGATCGCTCACGGGCAGAACGAGCCACGTCCCACTGCGGCGCGGGGGAGACGCTTCTCTACGTTCGCTCGGACCGCGGGGCACCGCCGCCTCTTTCTGCGCGGAGCGCGCGGACTTTTGGCTGACTTCGCCCTCCAGAAAGACCCGAACCGCAGCGGGGCCGTCTCTCTGTGTTCCGTGAGCTGTGGACGCTGCGCGGTGAGAGACCGCTCCGAGCTCCCTCACTGTCATTCCCCGAACGCGGAAGGGGGGAAAACGTGAAACGGGGAGAGGAAAGGAGGGGTAACGAAACGAAGAGGGGGGGGGAATTAAAATAAAAAGAACTGGTTGCGAGTGAAAACGTACGGCGAGCTCGGAGCGCGGCCGCGCAGCGCGGACTGCACGCGTACGGGTAGCGGCTGCAGCCCGACGGGAGCCGCGCGGAGTGCCGCCGGGAGCCCCGCACCCTGCGAGCCCCGGCGGACCGACGGCCGGCCGGCCGGTCGGACTGACGGGCGTACAGCCGGACTGACAGCCGGACTGACGGACAGCCGGACCCGCGGAGCAGCCCGGCACCCCGCTCCTGCTGCTGGACCTCCCTCCCGAGCGACCTTTCTGTATATATTGTTGAATTTTAGCTGTACATAATACTTTGTATGGTTTGGTCTCCTTTCATATCTAGAGTAAAAGCCACCGAGCGCCCGCCCGCCTCGCGTCTCTCTGCCCCGCAGCCCGGCCCCTGCCCCGCGCCGGGGAGGGGAGGGGGAACCTCCGGGAGCCCCGCGCGGCCGAGCCCGGGGGCAGCTCGTCCCGTCCCGAGGCCGCCCCACCGCCGTTCCCCGCGCGGAGCGTCGTGCCGCCCCCGGCCCGGAGCCCCCCGACGGCGGCGCCCACCCCGCGGCGGGCACAGCCCCGCAACCCCCGGCCCCGCAACGCCGGGACGACCGCTGCGGGAAGCGACGGCCGCGGGGCCGACGGAGCCCGACGGAGCGCTCCGTCCGATGACGGCTACACACAGGCGTGCAAAGGACACTCACTGTAATTAGACACAAAGCAAAGACTACTTACCCGGAGACCCCGTTTGGGGGGTGGTGTGTTTTTTTTGGGGGGGGTTGGTTGGTGTTTTTTTGTGGTTTGGTTTTGTTTTGTTTGGATCGACATCCCCGCTCCGTCAGTCTTCGGAGTGCTTTAGAGCCGCTCGGTCCTGTCATTTCCTACCATTCGCATTGTTACAGTAGGGAAAAAAAAAAAAAAAAAAAAAAGGCTTTCTTTTCTTTTTTCCCCCTTCCCACTGTGAAACTTTGGGTTCAGAGCTCCCCAGGATCAGCCCCGAACAAAGCCTCCAGCTGCAGCGCCATCCAATTTGAGGCAGACATTGGGGACAATTTAAGGTTTTTATCCACAAGAAGGTTTTTTTCCATTCTCTTAAATGCAGCCATAATTAGAGTAATTTTTCATGTAGCCCGCTGATTACAGCGTTTTTACCGTCAAAGATAATTACCTGTAATTTTCTTCCACTTTTAATACTAAAAAGCCATCTTTATTTAGATTCGGGAACAGGAAAGGCGAAACAAAAGAGGAAAATTATTCTGTTATTCATACACAAATTGCGGAGACGTAGGGCCTAAAATTGAAAATTAACCCAAATTATAACGCTGGAAAGAATGGAAGAGGCTTCGGCGGTACAGCTGCGAGAGGGGCTCCCCGCATTATTCGTACGGCACCGGCGGCGGCCCCGACTGCGGGCCGAGGGGGGAGCGCGGCTCGGGGCGCCGTGAGCGGCCTTCGCGGTGCCGGGTGCGCCGAGCCGGGCCGGGCCGAAGCGGGATGGGCCGGGCCGGGCCGGGCCGGGTTGCTTTTAACCCTTCCGTCGCCGCCCCGAGCGGGCGCTGCGGGCTGCGGGGAAGCCGCCCCCCTCTCTCCTCCCCCCCGCCCCGCGCCCGCACAACCTCCCACGAGGGCAGTGTTTGGGGAAAGCCGGGCGGCGAAAGGGCCGAGGAGTAATAAAAGAGAGCCCGGTGAGAGCGACGCGGTGGGAGAAGCGGCGCGGGCGGGCCGCTCCGCCGGCGGGATGGGCAGCGAGTGACGGCGGGGGCAGAGCCGCGTCCCACCCGCGCGGCCGCCGACTCTCATGAAACAGCGGCATCTATGGACCGAGCGGCAGCACGCCCGCCCGCCCGCCCGCCCGCCCGCATCCCGGCCCCCGCTCGGCCGCCGCCCGCCGCGGGCGCTGCGCGGTGCCCCGCCGCCCGCCGCCCTCCCGCCCGGCCCCGCCGCCCCGCGGACGCGCGCGCGGTTCCCTCCGCTCACGGCCGCGGAGAGCGGAGGCGCGGCGCCGAGGGACCGCGAGGGGAGCGGCGGCGGAGCCCCGGGGGGAGGCGGGGAAGAGGCGCGGAGAGACCCCCGAGCGCGGAGCCCCACACTTACCGTGCCCGGCGGGTCCGGCAAGGCGCGGGGCTGCGCGCGTACGCCGAGCCCGAGCGGTGCGGGGTATTTTTCTGCGGCTCAGGGCAGAAGCGCTTTCCCTATATTCGTGGTTGAGTGAGCACATCCAGGTGTGAAATTGTTTGCACACCCCGGCACCTCTTATATTGCCAGCAAAATTAGCTGTTATTACTGTCACTGTTTAGTGATGGTTAGCTTGATAAAAAAAACGGCTGTAATCAAGACCTGGCGCATCTTTGCAAATTACAGATAATTGTAAACGTCCAGATTATGATAATAGCATCCTAATCCAGCCCGCGATGTAATTATTACGGAGTGTTACATCTGAAACTGTCCAGTAGGGCTCATTCAGCCATTATTCAGCCCCTATTTTTGCACCGCAAATGGGTTGCTGAGTTGAAAATGTACGATTGTAATTTCGCGGGGCACTCAATGAGTAATGGTATAGGGAGAGGGAAACACAAAAGTGAAATGCGAACGGGAGCGATCAAATCAAACTCCGAAGGACAAAAGAGGGTTTGATTCCGAGGGGAAGGAGAGGAGCGGGAATTAAGAAAGGAGCGAATCAGCGCTGCGCGGCTGTGCGGGGCCCGGGGGGAGCGGCGCGGGGCGCTGACGGGCGCCGGGGGGCGACGAGCGGGGCGATGCGGCGGTCCCGGCCCCGCACCGCGGCTCTGCCCGCTGCCCGCGGCCGGCTGCGGCTACCGCGCGTCCCCCGTCGGGGTGCGGAGCGGCCTTCCGCGCTGCCCCGCAGCGGCAGCGGGCAGAGGTCCTTAGCGCGCAACCTGCTCGTCGTCACGCACTGAGCCCAAAGAGCCCGGCTGCCAGGGCTACCTGCGGCCCGCGGGGTTCGCGCGTCGGGGTGGTTCCCTTTCGCCTCCCGATGCGCTGTTGTGAACCCCGGGGACGGTGGGCGCAGGGCCGCTCTGCGGCCGGAGGCTCCATCGGGGACCGGGGAGCGGCGGCCCTTGGAGCGGGGGGCCTTCCTTCGAGCGGGGATGGGTGGAAGCGGTGCGAAGGGTGGGGGAGGTGTGGTCCGCGGGCAGCGCGAGCCCCGCGAAGGGGCCGTGCGGTGCGCACCGAGGAGAGAGCAGAGGTTTCCCGGAGCGGAGGGTGGTGGCTCCGCTGCCCGACCGGGGCCGGGCAGGGGATGCGGAGCCCGGGGAGTCCGCGTTCAGGCAGCCCCCCACCAGGCAGAGCGACGGCACCGAGAGGGCGGCTGCGGGCCCGCACCTGGCAGGGAAAGTACGAGGCCGGGGGCTGGGAGCGGAGCGCGGCCCCGTGGGCACGCAGACGGCAGGGGAGGGCAGGGGCTCGGCCCCCGCCGCCGTGTGAGCGGGCTTTGCGCGGAACAAAGGGCAGCGCTGAGGATGGAACACAGGCTCTCTCTTCCCCCCCACCCCCTCCCACCTCCCCCCCCCAAAAAAAGCAGAGTGGAAGGGCGGCTCCGTGCGAGCTCTACGGTTCTACTTCCACCGCCCCCGCCCGACCCCTCGGGCAGGTCAGTGCACCGCTGCGGGCGGCCGCTCCGAGCGCTGGGAGTAAGAAGGGGGGGTTCCCCTCCGCCCCGACTTTCCCGAAGCAACACATCTCCGTCCTACAGCCACCCCCACAACCACCTCAGTCTATCAATCGCGTGGCACAAATCACGGGAATCTGTAATCGCTGCCACATGCGCGGTGCCCCCGGGGCGGGCACGGAGCGGGGATGGAGGGGGGATGGAGCGGGCACGGAGTGGGCATGGATGGGGGAGAGGGGGCGAGAAGTGCCCGCGGAGCCGCGCTGCGGGTGGGGGGGACACGAGGTTGGGCGAGAGAAGCCGTTCCGTGCCGAGGGGGGCAGAGGTGGCGGGGGAGAGTAGCGGGGATCCGTGGGGGAGGCTTTTCCCTGGTGCCCATGGCTGTGTGTGTGTGTGTGTGTGTGTGTGTCTGACTGTGTGTGTGTGTGTCTGTGTGTGTCTGTGTCAGGCCCTGCGGCTCAGCCCTGGAGCCGCTCGGCACCCACAGGAATGCGGCTCCTCTCGGCTCCCCGAGCTGCCCCGGCTCCTCATGGAAGTGGCCGCCAGGAAAAGAGAAGGGCGGGGATGAGTGAGCGAGGGGGGGGGGGGGGGGGGAAGAAAAAAAAAAAAAGAAAAAAGAAAAAGCAGCAACAACAACAAAAAACCCCAACCCTCCCGAGCCAGCAATCCGCCGTGCCCAAAGAGAGCGTCAGACAAAGGACACTTCATCGCATCACGTCCCATCCCCTTCTCGGGCTCTCTCCGGCCGCCGCCGTGCCCCGGGACGGGCCTCGGGCGCAGAGAGCAGAGCGCAGAGCGCAGAGCACAGAGCGCAGGGCACAGCAGCGTCCCCGCCGGCGCTGGGCTGCGCACCTCGCGGGTAGCGGGGCAGCGGTCAGCCGTCGTGCGATTCCCACCCGAGGCCTCCGGCCGGGGCGCAGTGCCGGCGCTCCCCGCACCGCCGCCGCCCCCGGGCTCCCGGCAGGGGGGGAAGGAGCGAGCGCGGAGGGACCGGCGGGGAGGGACCGACCCGGGGCTGCCACCTCGGGGGGCCGAGCTCGGGGAAAGGGGAAGCTGTGGCTGCGGGTTCCAAAACAAAAATAGTAATAATAAAAAGAATGCCGCTTGACCAAAGCTAAACGAGGAGGTGAAGAAAATGAAAAACTCGTTTTTTTTTTTTTTTTCCCTTCATTTCATTTGATTTTTCGAAGGAGATGAAAGTTGGCCGACGAGACACAGCTGAGCCGCTCCGCAGTCGCTCCCGAAATCCTAAAGCCGGGACCGCTCGCAGAGCCCCGGGCCCTCCTGCCCCGCCGCACCGCTCCCGGCTCGCAGCCCCCGGCCCCGCAGCACGGCCGCCTCCCCGCTGAGCGCCACGGACCGGGAACGGCACGGCGGGTATTCCTCCCTCGGCCCCGCAGCGCCGGACATCGGGAGGTCGCCGCGTACGTTGGCGGTCCTCCATCTTTCCGCCGCCGCCGTCCCACCCCGCGGGGCCCGGGGACGAACCGCTCCGTGCGCGCAGATACAGCGGCAGCCGTGAGAATCCCCGCGGTGGAGGAACCCGCGGGAAGGCGGGGAGAGCGGCCCTCCTTTTGCCCTTCTCTCCCCTCCGGCCCCGCAAAGCGCCTCTCCGTCCCCACCGGGGCTCGGCTTTCTTTTCCCCCTCCTTCCCCCCCCCCCTTTTTTTTTTTTCTCAGAAGGGGTAATTTGGGAACGCTCCTCGTGGTCGAAATAATTTTATTTTATTCAGAATATACAGTTTAATTCCTCTATCTACAATTATTTACAAGGGTTAAAATAACATTGAAAAAAAGTCTCTGGAAAAGTTGAGGTCATAGATTTGAAGGCACCATTGACAGTGTCCACAGCTGAGCCGAAAAAACGTCCGCACGGTATAAAAAAGGGTTCCTTTGAAATGCAATAAGTTACATGCACAAGCTTTACACATTTTAACCTTTTTTTTTTGTTTGTTTGTTTGTCGTTGTCGTCGTCGTTTGTTTGTTTCGTTTCCCTTTAAAAATCCCCCATCCGCATTCCTTTCGTTATTCTTCCTTAACAGTAAAACACAGGAGTCCAGGGAGCGGAATACAAAAGAAGCACGAGGGTTCGGCCCTCAGTAGATCGTCCCGGAGGGCAGCGCCAAGGGATGCTGTAGGGAGCCGTGGGGCTGCAGGTGGGAGCCGAGGGGGCTGGCGGCGGGGTACCAGGCCGAGGGGCTCTCCAGGTAGCTGCCGGGGGACGGGTTGGCGGCGGGCGGGTGCCCGTGCCCGTGGTGGCCGAGGGAGCGCGACGAGCCCTGAGGTTCCCACACCGCCGGCGACTGCGGGGAGTTGCAGGCCATGGGGTCGCTGGAGCTGGGGCTGTGCTCCGGGGGCATCTCCCCGTTCTTCATGATCTTCTTGATCTTGGACCTTTTGTTCTGGAACCAGATTTTCACCTGCGAGAGGGGGGGAGAGCGAAGGGAAACCCACACGGTCAGGGCCGGGCGCGGGCAGCGGGGATCGCTGCGGGACCCCCCCCCCTACCCGGCCCGGCCCGGCCCGGCCCGCAGCGCCCCGAGCCGCGTACCTGCGTCTGCGTGAGTCCCAGCGAGGCGGCCAGCTCGGCCCGCTCGGGCAGGGCGAGGTATTGGGTCTTCTGGAACCTCCTCTGCAACGCCGCCAGCTGAAAGCTGGAATAAATAGTCCGCGGTTTGCGCACTTTCTTTGGCTTGCCGTTCACCATCCTCACCTCGGGCTCCGCCACCTCCTTCTCTGCACGGGCGCAAGGGCGGGAGAGAGACACACACGCAGACGTTAAGGCGCGGGCCGGGCGGCGGCGCCGTCCCGACGGGCCCCCGCGGCTCCCCCCGGGCCGCCCGCTCCGGGGGGCCGCTCCCTCCCTGCCCGCCGGGCTCCCCGCAAGGAAGGGCGCCGCGGGAGCCCCACGCGCGGCCCCGGCTCCCCGCGTTCCGCCGGGAGGGGAAGAGAAGGGAAGGGAAGGGCCCGGCCCGGACAGCGCTCGCTCCTCCGCACCGCTCCGGCACCGCACCGCTCCGGCACCGCACCGCGTCCCGAGCTCCGCCGCGGCCGCTTTCGTCCCGAAGCGAGTGCCGGGCGCTCGGCGTGCTCTCGTTATTTCCTTCCTTCTTTACCCCCACCTATCCTCCTTTGTATTTTTTTAATATATCTTTTCTTACAAAGAAGCAGCGCAGAGCGCTAAAATCGCGGCGCTCTCTGGCACGACCCCCCCGGCCCCGCTCCGATCCCCCCCCTCCCCGAGCGGGGACGGCAGCTCTCCTCGGCTCCGGGGCGCACCACGAGCCGGCCGTGCTCTCGCCCCGCGGAGGGGGAAGGCAGCAGCGGGGCCCGAGTGAGGCTGACCGACGGCCGCCTCTCTCCGGAGCCCTTTCCGACGGGGTTCGCGCTGAGAAAAGCGGACCCGGCGTTCCACTTTTTTAAAAACTTCCTCTCTTTCTTTTCTAATTTTCAAAGGTTTCTTTAATTTTTTTGTCCGTCGATTGCTTTCTATCGTTTCTCTATGATTATTTTTCTTTTTTCCTCGCGGCCGCGGAAGCCCCGTCCCCGCGTCCCTCACCCCGCTCTCACCTGGCTGCCCCGCGGAGCTTTGCCCGCGGCCGTAGGCGCCTCCGTACTGGTGGTAGGGGCTGCCGTAGCCGTAGTCCGCGTAGGCTTTGGCGGGGTAGGTGCCGGCGGAGCCGTTCATGCCGTACTGGTACTGGTAGGGGTTGAGCGCTTTGCCGTAGGAAGCCGAGGTAGGCGAGCAGTAGCCGTGCGGGGCCGCCCCCGTCGGGCTGTAGTAGTCGGAATCCGTAGCCGAGGACTCGGGTAAAGTGGGAGATTCCTGGGACGGGTGGTGCATGGCTGCGGCGCTCTGGAAAGGCGGCTGGAAGTCGGAGGACCTGATGCCGGGGACCCTTCTGTCAAACACTGCTGTCATAGCGCGGATCGCCGGGCTCAGGCGGACATGGCCGGGGGAGGCGGCTCGGCGCGGCGGCTGCGGCAGACTGCTGGCTGGGGCGCAGCATAGGCTTGGTTAAATCCTTAATTGCGCTCTTACGCACAGCAGGGTGGATCGGGTTCCATTGGCCAGAGCAATCGGGAGCAGCGACACCCTAACTCGTCCAACTAGTTTAGCACAACAAAGCTTTGGCTTTAAAAAAAAAAAAAAAAGAAAGAAAAAAAAAGAAAGAAAAAAAAAAAGGGGGGGGGGGGGGGGGGGGAAGTCCCATTCAAGCTCTTTTCAAGTGAATACCGACAGCAACGTCCTAACCGTACGGCGGTGACCGAACGGCTTCGAGATGGGGAACGACCCACGGAACCCCCCGGCCCCCCACGAATCCCCCGGTCCCCTCGCAGCGCTTTGCTCGGGGGTCTGGGGGGGTCCCGTGAGGCTCCACGAGCGTTTTCGCGTTTATGAAAGCTCCCGATTCGCATTGAAACACACCAAGAGGGGAGAGCGAGGGGGGTGCGGGGGGGAAGCCGAGCGCTGTCATAAATTCCAGGGCACTGCACTCCGACACGTCCGGGCAGGACGGTGCCGTCTGAGCGCGGGGAGGAGAGGAGCCGGGATCTGCGATTTGGGGACTGGAACGGCAGCACCAAAACTTTGCTCTTGTTCTATTCCGAGTGAAAGCAGAGGGAAAAGTGTTCGATATTCAAGCAGAAAGGGAAAAATCCTCCAGATGTGCCCCCCCTCCCCCCGAATTATTCTTCTGAGGCGTCCGCAGCCGCTGCAGTCCCATCCGACACCACGCAGCCCCCCGTACTTGCGGGCTTTCGGCCCCCCATCCTCCCGGCCCGAACCCGATTTTCCTGACTTTCCGCTGTTTTTTTCCCCAGCGGTTTTTATTTAACACATCCGGTGGGGAGAGCGCGTTTTCAGAAACAGCCGGCCCCTGCTTTCCTCCCCACAATGCCCGCTTTGTTCCCAGCACACGCTCCCCTCGCCCCGCCGGGGCCCCGCGCCCGCTGCGCCATTTCGGGCCGCGCCGAGCCGAGCCGAGCCGAGCCGGGCCGGGCCGGGCCGGGCCGGGGGGCCCCGCGCTCGCCCGCTCTCGGTCCCGGAGCGCGGCGCGGCGCGGCCGTGCCCGTGACAATAGCGCCACGCTGCGGCCGCGCGTGGGAGCTGCGCCGCGCTACCTGCGGCCCCCCCCGCCCCGCCGCCGCCGCCCGCCCCCTCCGGGCCCAGACTGAGCGGCGGCGGCGGGCGCGGAGCCGGGCGGCCCCGCCAGCGCTGTCCCCGCAGGGCACGGAGAGCGGAGCGCGGGAGCCGCCGCCGGACAACGCGGCGATTGTTCCCGCCCGCGCCGGGGAGATGCCGCGGAGGCGGCGCGGGGGAAGGCCGGGAGCGGGGCGCCGAGCCCCGGCCCCGAGTGGAGGGCTCCGGAGCCCACCGCGGGACGGGGCCGGGCTGCGGGCGCTGTCCCCCGGCACCGCCCTTCCCGTGGCGGCGTGGGAGCGCCCCGCGGCGCGGTGCCCCCCCGCCTTGGGAACCCGAGGGGTTCTCGGAGCGTTTCCGTCCCCGCGCCCGTCGGGGCTTTGTTTGCAGCCAACGAGCGAAATATTTCGGATGAAGCCTCTCAGACTTTTGGACGCAATCTTTCAATTGTTCGGAGAAAAATCTTTTACTTTCTGGAGAAAATATTCGAGCTCGGGCACAAAGTTTTTGCTGGAAACTGTATTTCCATGGAAATTGCTGGCAAAGAATGAAAGGAATTCCCCCCCCCCCCTCCCCCTTAAAAAAAAAAAAGAAAAAAAAGAAAAAAAAAGAAAAAAAAACCCCTCCGCAGTGGAAACATGGATTAACTCATGTTTTACAGCAGCAGAAAATGGAGATTTCCCGAGAACTTGGACAACGGAGGGCTTCCTTCCAGCTCACCGCTCCAGGCTTCGCTCTCAGTACCCGGGGGCAGTTCCAAAGCGAGGGGCAAAGGGGCTGAACGTCCTCATGCCTCGCCTGAGGCTGGAAACAAACGCGGTCTGCTTCAAAGCAAAAATCTCGTGGTGTTCGGTGCCGGGAAGGGGCAGATGCACACAGTGATGAGGGGCAGTGAGCGCCCGAGAGTGTCACGGGGCTGTGGTGAAAGGGGAGAACGCAGGAAGGGATTTGAGGGGGGGGGGGGGGGAAATAAATGAGAACTGGGAGAAGGGAGGAGAAATAAACCTGGCATAAAGTCCAGGTAGAGTGCGCGATTTTCTGTTGGGGTTTGAGCAGCGTTGCGGGGTCAGGAGGGAAGGGGCACTCAGGCACTCGTGGCCCTCTGAGGATCTGTTGGGTTCCCGTGTTCCCCTTCCCTGCCCTGAAGGCAGTTCGCTTTCTGCCACCTGGGCATGGCTGCTGCTGGGCGTATGTTGTTTGGGCTCGCTGGGCTCAGCCTGCCCCAAACCTTATGCTGCACAGAAAAACCGTGGCCTAGGAATTCCTGGTTCCAACAGAACTGGAATTTGTCCTTTAACAAACTCCGTGAAAGTCGTGTTTGTGATGGCCCAAGAGCTGACACAAGGAGCTCGTGCTCCCACCTGCTTCCCCCAAATGGCAGTTCGGATCAGCACATACAGGCCCCTTTTCATAGGAAAGCAGACATTGTCTGGGCTGGGCAGCAAGGCCAGGCCCATCCAGAGGCCCCTTCCCACCTCCAGCCCTTGTCTCACACCATGGGGTAAGGCCGCTGACCTCCCCGAGGCCACAGAGGCCAGCAGGGAAGTTCCCAAGAGGATGCTGGCACTGGTTGCCTTTCCAGAGCTGCTGTGGGGCCGCCGGGGTTGCCCAGCCTAGGCCTGGCATGGCCATGAAGAGTGAGAGGATGAGCAGAGCGGGACTGAGGTGCTGCCTGCAGCTCCGAGGCCTGCAGGAGGAAGGACTCCAGGAAATCCGGCATCCTGCGGGGCCGGACAGCTGGGCTGGGTGACTGCAATGATCTTTTCAGGCCTGAAAATTTATTGCGGCAGCTTTCAGCTCCGGGCAGCCGCAGGCAGTTACCCCTCGAGGAGGAGGAGGGCTGATTCATCTCGCTCTGCTTATTCTCGCCGCCTGTCACTTCTCCTTCAGCCATAACTCACTCCTCGGCCTCAGACAGGAGCGGGGCTGCTGCTCTGTGGGACTTCAGATGGTTAGATAAATCCCTTTGCATCCCGGTGCCGTAGGAATGCTTTCCCAGGTCACTGACGTGCCCGTTAAAAGATGACTGATCAAAGCACCAGAGCTTCCCGGGGCTGCCATCCCCTTCGCTCTGCTGTCGCTGGAGCAGAGCAGGGCACGTTTGCTGGCAGAGGACTTTTGAAAGGCCCACAGCTCATGGATCTTCCCTTGAAACCTTGGCAGTGAAGCTTACCGTTGTCATTTAGGTCTTTTCATAAGTCTCTAATAACTTGTTATCCTGCAGAGGTCGACCAAACTTTTATAGTTTAGACCTGGACAGAGCTGGGGATGATGGCAGTGTTTGGCAAAGCTCTCAGGATGCTTGGTGCTAGAATCAAAGGCAATCAGCACAAATCAGGCAGCATTAAAGCATACAAATCGATGCAGTGATAAAACACAGCAGTGAGGCTGCTCAGGAGGCGAGTGTGAGAAGTGGCATTCAACAAGGAGCCGGGACACCTTGCAGGTTGAAGATCAAAACAGCGAAATCACACCTCTTTTCGTGCCTCTCCTACTCAGTCTTTTTTTTTTTTTTAATAAGTGAATACATACAAGATTTTCCCCGTGATTGCAGTTTTGGGGCTATATTATTTCATTTCACCTCCTTCCATGACTTATCCATCCCTCACTGAAATGCGTGCTGCCGGAATCCGAATGCTGGCTCCTCAGGCAGCACAGGGAGCCTTCCCCTCTGCCTGCAGCTGGGAGCAGCCCTGCAGGGACACTGCCTGTCAGTGCGGTGCTCAGCGCAGTGCTGGTGCTGCCTGCTCCAGGGGCTCAGGGAGGGCACTGCCATAGCCATAGGCACAGCGGAAAAGACTTTCCTTTCTCTGCTCTCCCTGCCTGAATTACATCTTTGTCCCCGCGAGAGGCCCTGCTGGAAGAAACATCAGGATGCTCTGCTTTAACACTCGTTTTACATTCTTGTGAAGATGTTCATTTATTGGAAAAATGGAGGTTATTTTCTTCTTCAGCTCAGATTTCTTCATCACGATGCTCTCTAGCTGGTGACTGAAAAATAGCTCTTGGGGCTGTGTCATTTGTGCTTCTGTGAGCCCGCTAGTTCTTTTATTATTAGGAAAATGCCTTGGCATGGGACGGAGAAATAAGGTGTTTTTCTTAAGAATCAGTCCCTATTTTAAGGCAGGCAAGTACTGTGCGGTAAAATACCACCTGGATGAACACCTACAGAAGGATTTTCATCAAAGACCTTTAGCTGAAAATGCATTTGGGTGAGGAATAGGACACATTTTATCTTTTTTTTTTTCCTTCTTCTTACTAAAAGGGTAAATCAACCTTTGGAAAAAACAAAGGGTTATGACGGCTTCCTCTTGACACGTCCTTTCTCATGGAGATGGACTGCTCTTCCAGGTCAGGTCTTTGGAGCAAACACATAGTGGAAGGACAAGACAGAAATTAGTAAATAAGGTTGTATGGCTTATTTCGAGCACATGACTGCCGTGCTCCTTTCTGGCCTCCAAATCTGTATAGTTTTTGGTAATGTTTTCACCAGTTTTATTAAAAAATGCACTTTTTTTTTGGTTTCTCATATGCTGCCACAAGAAGCACTCATGGTTAACGTGGCATCGCTCTGACTGCAGGCTCCCTCAGTCACAATGGGCATGTGATGATGCCCGTGTTTGGTTTTGGTACTTGCCACCTCTTGAAGGTCTGTGGGCGAATCCTGGGGCTCTTTACAAGAATGTGTAAGGAAGGTGGGGAACCTGCCTGGTAGTGAGAGTTACCTGTCATGACCCACGGAGCTCCGCCAGGTTCCATTAAAGCCAACAGAAGAACTGCTGTCTTCAGCAGGCTGTCTCTCCCAGGCTGTCCTGGGCTTTGCTGCAGTGTTACACAAGGGCCGGCAATTCCCCTTTCTGGCTTTGGAAGAGCAGTTAGATAACATGCAGCAGTTATGAAGGGCAGCAGTCATCTTACAACAATTCTGGGCAACACAATGAGGGTTCTGGTCTGAGTGAAAGGAGGGCGCAGCATGATCCAAGGGTGTGCTGGTGCCAGCATGAGGCTTCCCAGCCGCATTCTGCAGAACTTCAGGAGCCCTTTGTGTTCTCACAAATGTTGGTATAAAAACTGGACACTTCTAAGACCAAAGTGATCTTTGACCAGGATGCCATTAGCGTTACCTTCCACAGGGCCTCAGGGGGGAGAGCTGTAGGGTTCTGTGGGCAGAGTTTGCACTGAGGATCTCTACCGAAGCGTGGTTCTTCTTTTGGTGTGCTATTGGTGGTGAGGAGTGGTTTCAAAGGGAGCAGAGCTCCTCGTTGGGTGCTCAGCATTTCATCTTTTCCCACTCGGGCCTTCTGGAAGTCAAAATAAAAGTGACAGTCACAGACTTCTGCACATTTTGTGTTTACAGTCATAGAATCATAGAATGATAGAATGGTTTGAGTTGGAGGTGACCTATAGGATTGTCTTGTTCCAACCTCCCACTAGACCAGGCTGCTCAAATCCCAACCAGCCCGGCCTTAAACGCTTCCAGGGAAGGGGCATCCACAGCTTCCCTGGGCAACCTGTTTCAGTGTCTCACCACCCTCACAGTAAAGAATTTCTTCCTAATATCTAGTCTAAATGATTACATTATAGTGCTGTTTACTCATCCAATATAAGCCGGGTGCTCTCGGCAAATACAGCGTGTGTGCTCCGAATTTATTCTTTGCAAAGCAGAATTTACACGCCGCAGAAGAAAACACTTCAGCCTCATTTGAATAGGAAATAAAAGGGATTGCATTACTCTATTTCTTTGTAAGCTGAAAAAAATAAATAAAAGGCATTGTCCTCTTTCAGAGTTCAGATTTCATTTTCTTCAAATGAAGTCGTGGTGGTTAGATTTACAAAACCTCTATTCTTTTTTTTTTTTTTTTTTTTCCACAGATCTGCAAATTTCCTATCTTTAAAGAGTTTGCACAGAGTCAGAGAGAGAACAATAGAAACAAAAATCTTCAAGCCAGAAGCTGCAAGCTGGCATGAAAGCGGCAGGAACAAGACTTGAACGCTCCTTAATGCCAGCACAACCACCAATTTATTTCTAGATTCCCTTTTCTCTGAAATTCTGCTCTTTATTTATCATGGCAGAACAGAGCGCAGGGCAGAAAACGCACTTCTGAAGACTTTCTTGGACTCTTGAAAGCTACATCTGAAGACACATAAACTATAATAGAAAACATACACAGAATTATTATTGTGTTTTACATTTTGGCATTTTTGCAAACTTCCATAATTATGTCATTTTAGTACATTAAAACAAACAGCAAGGAAATAGAAAATACTTCTTCCACAGCTGTGTTTACTACCTTAAATGTGTTTTTTTTTCTCAACTAGGCAACCAGTCTGAGATAAGAGGTTTCCCTGCTGTGTAACACAGCATAATCAGGAGCACGCACAGTACCCACCTGGAGTATTCCAACTACAAGAGCAGTGGAAAATTAAAGTAAGAGAATGGAATAGTCAATAGCTTTTTCCAGTGAGACACATTTGACATAGTAATAGACTTACTTTTTAAATATATGAGTGTGCAGAAGACCTCTGAGCATTCATTTAAGTGAAAATCTTGTTTATAGAAGGAAAACAAGAATATTCAACCTTCCCTAAACAAATCCAGGTTTTAATTGAAAGGCTTTAAAGTGCATTTAGACGTAATGCGAAGCATTATTTTGCACTTTCTTTTCTGCTTTTGGGAGCAAATTTCACACAAATGAAAGCTTAATTATTTATTCCAGTCAAATGAATGTATTTTGTCAGAACGGCAAATACCTACTCAGAATCCACACCAACCTCAAAGATTTCCTGAGGAGGTTTAATCTGCTTGAATGTCTTCTTAGAAATGAATTGAAGTTTTTTTTTCCCAGCACCATTTCTAGAGCAGAGTCAGGTTAAAAAATCATTGTAGAGCAGAGTAGGGTTAAAAAATCATTGTAGAAAGATCTCTTTCACTTGAAATTATTGATGCGGCTTTCAGTGTTCAGCCATTGGTGATAAAGGGTCACTACTTTTAAAGCAGTGTGGGCAGACTGGGTAGGGTTTTGGTTCAATGGAAAGTCTATTGGATATTTAAGAAACTTATTTTGCACCATCACTCGGTATTTATTCAGAGTGTTGCAGAAATTAGCAACAGCGATGGTTTTTTTTTTAGATCATATAAAACATACGTTTTTCTTGACTTGAAATTAAATGTCGTACTTCAGCTTTGACTTTTCTTTAAGGTCTTCAGTTCTGTGTAAAGGAAATGTAAAGCACTTTACAATCGCAGAATGAAAATGTGTTTTGAAACACCAGTGTGCAATTTTTAGACTTCCATAGTGTTTTGCCTCATGAACAGTTGGAGAAAAATCCTCTCCAGTGAAGTGATGGAATATCTTACAGTAACCAAGAGTATAGGTTTTGTTAAAAGGCAACTTGGTATGAAAATAACTCATCCGAACCCACTTTGCTATTCAAATTTGGCACTGGAGAAGAGAGTGCGAGCCCCTAAAGCAGATAGGAGCTTTCAGAAATTCTGCCAATCAACTGAAACATTAGGCAACTTTATTTGATTTTTTTTTTTGAGAAGGTTGTAACCTTGAGCATCAATGTAGGCTGTTGCAGCTTCTCAGTAAGTTTCATTAACACGGAGTGCAGCTCACCTTGTTTTGTCACCCAAAAGTCAGGTCCCAGCTCTGAGCACAGACCGTCTGCTCCCATAGCTGAGGTGGAGAAAGATGGATGTGTTGAGGGAAATCACAGTATCATAGAATCACCAAGGCTGGAAAAGACCTCCAAGATCACCCAGTCTAACCGTCCGCCCACCACCAATAGTTCCCACTCAACCATGTCCCTCAGTACAACATCTAAATGTTCACTGACGACCTCCAGGGTCAGTGACTCCACCTTTGGCAGCTCAATCCAGCGCCTGACCACTGTTTCAGATAAGCTTTTTCATATGTCCAACCTGAATCTCCCCTGGCACAACATGAGGCCATTCCTTCTGGTCCTATCATTAGTCACATGGGAGAAGAGACCAGCCTCCATCTCGCCACAACCTCCTTTCAGTCAGCTGTAGAAAGCTCTCAGGTCTCAGTCTCTAGACTAAACAATGCCAGTTCCCTCAGCCGCTCCTCATAAGGAGGAGTTGGACTTGTGCTTTCCTGGGTGAGGCATCACGAGGCAGCTGCATCACTGTGTATCTACTGCTGACACCAAGAACACTGTCAACTGTTAGCATGCCTGTGGATGCTGGTGTAAAGTGCTAACATTATGGCTGCATTCCTGCCAACTATTTATTGGATGTGACCAGTTGCAAAATACAGATCCTTTCTCAAAGGATGTTGGAATTTTTTGGGACTTGTTACCACCACGAGGTAGAACAAATAGACAGGGGGATGGACCTTAACTCTTTACCTGGGAGAGTGTGACTGCACTGTGGTGTGTATTTCCTCAGGGAAGATCACCAAATGAGAGAGCAATGCCCATTTATTTAGGTGAACATTCAAACAACCCTTCCTATTCCATTTGGGAAGAAATGTGGAGTTGTGACTACTTAAAAACCACTTTCTACCGCACAAAGCACCGCTCTACTCACAGAGATACTTAAAGAGGAAATTAACACAACTTCTTGATAAATCTGTTGGATTAAAAAGTGATGTGGCTGGCAAACACAGGTTCCCTTTTAAGCTGTTTGAGCATTTCTGTCATAACAAACATTGTCCCCAAATGGTGGCACCCTTTCCTCTAGCAAATTTTTGAGCGATGCTGGAACACACTCTGCTATGATTCCCTTTCATTTCTGACATCGTTATGTCATTTTGTGGATTTGCACTGACAGCATTTCATTTCGACATCATTATAGCATCTCAGCTGACTTTCCACACTGAGCACACCAAGAGAGTTTTGTGATGAGACTATACTAAGAACAGGTAGAATAAATAGGTTATTAACACTATTGAAAAAGAATTACCCAGCTGAAAATAATTGCTATACGTGAATACAAGTGGGTTTCCTGCTTAATTTTTTTTGCAAAGTTTTTTTTTTTTTTTTTCTTTTTTTTTTAATAGCCAGAAGATTGAGGATAAATTAAAGCTAGCTGTGAGCTGGGGAGTGCAGAGCATGCCATGACAGAGGGAAATAATGTGGGGAAAAACAAGAAAAGCAAACAAAAATAGCTGTAAATTAATACATCTCTTTTTATGCCTCCCTGTGCCATATCTTACAGATCCATCGTCTTACAAGCCAGGGTGTGCAGCAAGCACTCTGCATAGGTGTTAGGAAGAATTTCTTCTCATAAAGTGCGGTAATGCATTGGAATAGGCTGCTCAGGGAAGTGGTGGAGTCACCATCCCTGGACGTGTTCAAGAAACCTGTAGATGTGTCACTGGATGTGGTGGGGATGGGTTGATGGTTGGACTAGGTGATCTTACTGGTCTTTTCCAACCTTAATCCTGTCCTTCTATCTCTGAAGGATCACTGGGTGCCCAGGCCCCTGTGAGGTTATCATGCCAGTCCCACCTGAGATGCTCTGGCAGAGAAAACCTGGGCTGTACCAAAATGCTTGAAGTTCAGAAGGTGTCCATAAGATCACACTTCCATCAGGGAAATGCTTTAATCATATCATTACGTTTTAATTATATCATCACATGGTAGTTTCTACTTATTTATTTATTTAATTTTTATTTTTATTTTTATTTTTATTTTCATTTTATTTTTTTTGGAGCATTTGTGTTGGCGAGGATATCCAGGGCATGCTTAAGAAATAAAATAGGTCAGCATTATTCCGTGTCATTTTAAACTAGCGATCCTGCGTTGGTTACTGCATTTGGTGCAACAAGTAAGGCCAGTCATTTCTTCAAGGCCTTTTGCAGGATTATTCTAGTATCTGTATTGTGTAAGTACCACGCCAATCTTGGTAATATTTTTCCTAGGGTGAAATGAGATAATGAATAGCATTACCTTCCTTGTCTGAGATGGAAAGATGAGGCAGAGGAGACTTGCTGGAGGCCATATGCACATCGGCTCCTTGGGCTCCCACACCCATCCCACTGGGACACCCACTGCTGTCTTCTCTTTGTGAGTGTTCTTGGGCAGAGAGAAAACATCTTCCCCCTTCGGGTTTGTGTGTATGTTTGACATCACCATACTGCAATGAAGTAGCAGGTTGCCAGAAAATAGTGTGTAACTGAAAACGGGAAAGTTCCTTATATGTCAGCCATGCCTGACCAGTGGGACAGGGAGCAGGAGGGAGAGGACTTTGATTTGGGAGCAGGGAGCTGAAATGCAGCCTTTCATGGCTGTGACTGGAAATTTCTTATTTCGTATTTGGGAATCAAGTGATGTGAATCAAAAAAGTTACCTAAGGGCAACGCTAAATTGTCTCACTGAGATAAGAAACACCAACTAAATGTGTAGGTGCACAGGGGCAGCTCTGGAAGCCCTGCAGACCAAGTGCAGGGCTTCTTCTGCATGCCTCATCCAGCAAGCAGCAGCCATCCGTGACATGGATGTGGGAAATGGGAATGTCTCCTGCAGCTTGGCTGATCAGTAGTCACATATTTTGTCACAAGTGTCTTACGGCCTGCAGGAAGTGGCTGCAGGACCTCCAGGTCCACTGGGACTCTCTGTACAACCAAGGGCAGTCTTGGTGTCAGGACAGCCAAAGGGCTCTCAGTTACAGCGTGCTTTGCAGCCAGATTGCAAACAGCTACAGTTCCTCCCTGTGCAAAAATCTCCCAAGCCAGAAAGGGTTTTTGGTGTTTCCATGAACAAGCAAGAGGGTGAACTGTTCTTCTTGTAGCTCCCTTAGGCGAGGGAAGAGTGGCCTTCATCACAGCAGTGTCCCAGGTTTTCCCTAGGATGGCAAAGCTCAAGCAGGGAGAGACCCCTAAGCCCCCGGAGTGCAGCTTGTCCTTTCCCTCGGAGCACACTCCTCTCGGCTGCCTCACCCCAACACAGATGTGCTGCACCCAGCCTTCAGAAATTCATGATTCATAGCTGAGTTTCAGCCCACTGCCAACCAGCGCAGGATTTCCATTGACTTCATTCCCTTCTGCGGCCGCCCTCAGGGTCTCGAATCACATTGCCAAAGGCCAGCTCTCTGCTGGAGCTGTCAAGGATGCCTCATGTCACTGCAACCGGTGGCACATCGCCAGTTGCTGCCATTTTGGGCATGGAAGTCACAAGCTGACTTCACCTTCTTTTTGCCTTGCGCTTCTTTAACTTGGAAAATGAGATTCTGTAATTGAGAATGTAGCTTTTAGATATCAAAGGCAGTTTAAATTAATTAAGTTTGTGAAAAGATGGTTAAAATTAGAACTTACAATGATGTCTCCAGAGTTTTTGCTGATAAGAAATATGTCAGACTTTCTGGAAAACCCTACCTCTGGGATGGCTGCCAAGCGTTTGCTTCTCTATTGCTACCATATTTTGACCTCGAATGGAACTTTCTAATTACATCACAAATATTATTATATCATGCAAATTAAGAAGCTGTTAACATAGCCCAAGATAAAATAGCTGAAAAATAACAGGCTGCAGCCACTTCTCATTACGCTCTGAAAGTCTAGAAAGTTTTGAAGTGCAGCTCCTCAATCCTGTCTCTTTGAATGTCGAAGAGCAGATGACCTCACAGCAAAGAAAGCTGGTTACCTAAGGAAGCTGGCTCATCCACGAGACACAGTTTCTGCTCTCTTGTGTTGGCATCCTTTGTCATAATTTATTAACAGTGATTTGTGTCCTGCTGAGAAAGTTGTGTTTGTGTAATGCCATTGGAGCTCTGTTGGCTGAGACTGAAGGTATTCTGGCTAGTTAGTCACAGCTATCAAATGCTTGGAACTTCGTTTTCGCTCTTTTCTGGCTAAGCATCTTTGACAAATATTTTGCCTCGGGGTTGAAAAAGTCCTAAATAGTCAACAGCATTGTTTGCAGGACTGGACACGCATTTGCAGCCAGACGGTTGTGTGTGATGCGCTCCTGCAGTGGGGACACAATGACATCTGGTGGCCGCTGCGGGCTGGCAGCGGGGCTGGGGAACAACCAGCAGATCCGCTCCTGCGAGGAGAGGGGATGGCTTCCCTCGGGATGGTGGGCGATACGTCGGAATATCAGGGCGTAAATCAAGTGAGACAATGGGAATTGAGAAACATAACATGTAAGATATTCTACTTACATATTATTTGTGTATTGTTACTTGGGAGCAAAACAAACAAACAAACAAAAAACAGCAAACAAACAAACAAACCATTGGCCAAATCCTCAGATGGTGAAAAATTTCCCTATTGTCTTCAGAATTGGCTGTCAGATGAAAAAAGGAGTTAAAGCAACGTACACTGGGCGTAACCACCAGAAATCCTCCAAGAACACCCAACGTGAACAAATGCGCCTCCTCCTCTGCTCCTGAAAAGGAGATACATGTAAGCACAGGTTTCTGACATCTCAACATGACCTGGTTCCTGCACCGCACTGCTGTCCATGCATTTTTCTCTGAGCATAATGCAATCTCTGTAAGTCTTTTGCAGAAAATTTTGCATAATCTACCACAAACACGTGGTGCTCCAGCACTAAGTTACTTCTCCTGCAAATAATGTTATAAATATAACTAAAGAAGGCAACCAAAACTTGTGTTTCTGAAGATGTGAATGCAAGTAATGGGAGAGAGAATAAATTTCCCACCAGCTCACACTTTCTATGTTCAAAGTGTATTATTTGTCTTCTATCAGCTCTGCTCCTACAGTGTTAGTTCTGTTACCTCACCAGGATGCAGCACCTTAGAAAATCATCATACCTGCTTCCTAAAACTGGTAGGCTGTGCCAGTTCGCTTAGTGAGTGGTGCTAGGGTGGGAATGTGATACAGCTACGGCATCATCATAGCACCCAGAAGAGGACCATACTAAGCAGGAAGGAAGCTTTTGCTCCAGCTGATGAAGGCAAATCAATCCCGAGCTGAGGGATGCGGCAGGCACCAGATCCAGTCCAGGGCTGTACCGGTTTCCAGGTGGTGAGAAGACAATCCGGCGTGTAGAAAAGTATTGTACACAGGAGCAAGAACAGTGAAGGTGAGCACTGGGCTGGTGCTCTACATCAAAAACAGTCATCCTGATCCAGGATGACTGGAGGACAGCTGAGTGTCGGTTTTAGTGGGAGATAAGAATGGGCTTACGGTGGAGCATCACCTTGTAGCATTACCTCCATTTGTGATACAAATGAGAAGTCCAAGACTGTGCGAGTATTCTCTTCCTTATTGAGCAGAAAAAGGAATTTGAGCAGAGGGGTAGGGAACTGACCCTAATGTCACAACCCTACTGCTCAACAATGGGCTTTTCACAGTGCTATTTTCAAGGAAGGAAAAAGAAAGAGGAGGGTTTGTGTGGAAGAGAGGACAGAAAGAGAAAAGGCAAAATGTGGAAAAGAAAAAAATGATAAGGTGTAACGAGTTCAGTCTGCTATTATGAAGGTTTGATATTCCTCAGAGCAATAAAATAGAAATCTGTGATTAAAAAAAAATTTAAAAAATCTGATATTCAAATATTACAGAAAATTCTTTACCAGACCATACGCAGCATATTTATCCTTCTGTACATCAGAATCAGACATCCCTGCAGGGGATGCAAGAGTGCTAATAATGGGACAACTGTGGGCTGAATTTCCATCCTCAGATCATTTCAGAGCATCAGAACGTGGCATGTGGTTCCTGACTGCAGCATTCAGGATGCAGGATGAAACAGGAATGCATGCATCTGCTGAGCTGCTTGTTTGAGTGTGCCATCCCGGGCTTTGGATCTGAATGGCTGTATTTTATGGAGAGAAAAAAAGTCAAGAGCAAGAAAACGTTTTCCCTATTTTCTGACTTGTGCACGTTCTTTAAAGAGAGCTACTGTGGTATGTGAACTTTCATGTTCAACACAGTGACACCTAATAATGAATAAAAAAACAAATCACATGCAGATTTCTGGGCTGCTGCCTTAAGTTACCACAGCATCCACAGCTTCTGTAAGTGTTCGTCTATGTTACTGATTTTCTTGCTGCAGCAACCAAGCAAGATACAGCCTCAGAACAGCAACACTTGTGTCCCTGGTTAGTGCTAACACAAACCTGAAGACAACTCCTGCCTTCTACTCTTGCAGGTGGGCACATGTGTGCATGAGTGCCCATGGGTATGTTCTGCATTGATTCTGGGTAATAACCAAACATCCTCTGAAGCCCACCTAGTTATTGCCTTCTTCCAGTGTCTGACTTCCACGTACGTTTCCCATGTACTTGGTTACATATGAACTGTCAAGGAAAAATATTTGTTCAGATAATAGATGTTGTGTTTTTTCATTCAAACCAAAAAAATCTGCTGAATCTCTTGACCAGCAAGAGGACGCTCAGTGGTAACCTACGCTCTCCCTCCAAAAAGAACTGCAGCGCCTGGCTTATTTGTTTTAAGGGATGCTGTGACGTCAAGCTGGGAGCTAAAATAGCAACTGTAAACACGGTTTTTTAACAAACCAAAGACTTGTGAAGATATTTCTATGTTTATCATTTGCAGTGGACAGAGGGGATTATGTTGTGTCTTCATTACAAATCTTCCCTTTGGCCAGTGCATCTTGAACAATGCAGCCTTGTGCTTGCACATAGGAGTCAGGGTAAGAAGATGGTGAGAAATTAATGACTTGCCCATGTTATTTGGCTGCTCTGTGATAATGATGAAATACAGAAAGGCCGTTTGATACTAGAAAAAATGTTCATGAAATCACAGAAAATGAAGTGGAAGGGCAGAGCACCCTACTTAAAACACAGGTTAATAAACATGTTTGTCTTCAGGTATATCCAATGATGCCATGAGCAGTTAAAGACATGAGAGGGGTCCTTCACTTGATTTCTTTTGTTGTCTTGGCTTCAGTACAGAAGTCTGCTTGCATGCATGGATGTATAGAGACTGATCTTCTTCCCATATGGGCAAACTGGCGGGCCACAGAACTCTGCGTGTATGGAGCCACTGTCTCCATCTGAAGACATCTCATGGGCAGGCTTCTGCTCTTCACCTTTGGGTGCCCACTATGAGACACACACTTTCTGGGAGCCACCTTTAGGACACTGAATTCAGCCAGCAGCAGTGCTCAGTACTTCCTTTCCAGCCATACAGCAACTTCTGGGATGACAGGACAAAACTCTCGGACACAAAAACCATGGGTGCTCAGGGAACTCTGCTCTTGCGATTGACCTCTCCTTTTTTCCCTTGGTACATCTCTCACTGTCTTCAATAAGCAGGCAAAAAGATTACTATGTAGTGAATGAACGAACTGTGGAATGGGTAAACAGCATGGCCATGCTGATTATTCTTAGCAGCTTCTAGTCTTTAGCCATGCTCTTTCACCCTGTGGCAATGTACAGATGTCTCTTTCTAGTCCTGCAGCATGAGATGTGATGGATGTACAGAAAACAAAGCCTTTCTGCTAAGTGACCAACAGGCATCTTTTGGCCCTTTCCGATCCTTCTCCATGCTGAAAAGACCAAGCAGAGAAAGGGATAGGATATATGCATAATACCCTCAGTCCTGTAAGCATCCGCCGGTAGGTGGTGTTCAAACGACTTTTGAATGTTTCAGCATATCTTTAGTTCTCTTTGATTCTTCTGAGGTTATATGGGTGGTTACTGGCAGAATTATACAAATACAGTGTTCACAGCTCAGCAATCCTTGGATCCAGATTTGGAGTTTAATGTGGGTGGCATAGGAGTAAATGCCAAGAAGGCCAGGACAGGGCTGTTACTTACAGAAACTCAATGACTCAGTAATAGAGCCTTTGCAAACTGCAATTAAAGAGCCAGAAGTATATTTTGTAACTACTAAAGTGTAAGGGGGAAACCTCAGTTTTTGTAGTGCCGTTTCATTTTCCCTCTTTAATGAATGTTTTAACCTTGCCTTAAGACATATTTCTGTTACTCAGTGTCAGTCAGTCAACCAGCATCTTTCAAGTCTTCTTGTCATTTGCAGCTCTGCTGTTGGAACGAATGTCTGTCAGTCCACTTTAGGGTTAAGACTTCAAACCTCAATAACTGCACGTTCCCTTTGTTAGGAGAGCCTCGACAGTGTCTATAGATAGATTTTGCTAAACTTGCCATTGCTTTTGTGGGTAACTTACCATGTAATGACAAAGTATTGCCCAAAAAGTTATTAAGAACAGCCATCACTTTGACACAGTGTGGATTAATGCTTGAAGTTACGCAAACCTCAAAAACAATATGAGCTATTGGCTAAAGAACTGAATTGAGACCCGGGAATGCCTGCAGTTATTGTCCTGTCTCTGCCACTGTTTTACTGAATGATGGGTGTGCAGTCGGTCTCGGTTTCTCAAGTTTCCCATCTTCTGAATGGGGATGCAGGACTAACAGGCAATCTGGATGTAGCTAAAGGCACATCTTGAAATGCAAGCATGTAAAGCACTCAATGAATACAGGGTACAGTTTATATTGTGGGAACTACTGGGATGAGTTATCACAAAGGAAGAAAAAAATCTGATTACAAGGTTAAACAGGGAAATATGATTTTTGTAAGTTACTTCAGATCACTACAATAACATAACAGTTTTATGTGCACTCATGCATGCATGTATGTGTGTGTGTATGGGTAAACATATGTGTGCTTGGAGAAGTGTATGGGTGTATGTATGTGTCTACACACATACATAAAAAAGGTATATGCATATCTATACATACACTCACAGTTCATGGCATACCTTCTTTTGCTTGCATGACAGCACACGTATCATACACACAATAGCTGAGAAGGATCTCCAGCACTTTCTGGCATCAAGAAAAGGGATCTGTGTTCCACAATCCTAAAGACAACATTGGAATTTGGTCTACACTTTTTCCAATCAATCAGTGGCGTTAAGTATTTCTAAACTGGCTGGAACTTCAGTAACTTCTGTCTGGTAAACCGAAGAGCTGAACTCAGGATCAGACCATCATGTGCATGTATATTTCATGGGATTCAGGGCTTCAGATTTCTCTAAGCTGTTGATGAAAAAAAAAAAAAAAGAAAAAAAAAAACATTGCTATAAGCAGCAGTGGAGAGGGAGGAATGACCCCAAATTTGCATTGCAAACCATCCTGCAGTCATTGACATGACTGAGTTTTCAGGGCAGTCATATCCCATTGGATCTCAGAGCAACTTGCATATTAAATGCAGTCATACCTGGGAAGGCTGGAAAGAAGTGGTATTGTCTGAAGACCTGCTAGACCAAAGGACTTCAGACTTGCAAGGATAATCTTGCCCCGGGCCCTGATGAGGTATAACAATTTTCAAAACATGTCGGAGATGCCTGTGGATTTTAGAGCACTTTGAAATCCAGCTCTTAAATGAGCAGCTTTGCTCCCAGGGCATAACTTTGAAAACAGAATGCAGGAAGACAGTAAATGAGTCAGAGCAAAGCCCTCTGGAAGCTGTGAAGAGCACAGTTTTGATATATGAAACTGAAAAACAGAGGGGATGCGATTCTTGTCCTTTTAAAGAATTTCTGAAGTATTGATCCCCTCCAGTACATCGCATGGTATGCTGGTGTTCGTTCATGTATAGGGAAATGAAAAATGATCGTTGAACACAATATGACTTTACTAGATATTAGTTCTGTTTACTAGATATTAGATATTACTAGATATTAGATTTTTTAAAGGTGGGCTTCATTCTGGGTATCCATTTCTTAAATGACCTGACACGTGAACTACAGACCTGGATGGCATTCTCCAGTTTCTCAGTGTGACCCAGGCAAACGTTTGAACTTCAGAGCTCACAGGAAAATAATCCGTCCTTTAGAACACTATTCTCATCAGAAAGCACAGCGGTACATCATTGCACCATGGAGCACTTTACTTGGAAAACTCATTGTCAAGGGTTTTCAAATATAGATTACCTTTTCTCCTCCGTTAATTGATATAAAAGTGTTATAACTGACATTGGCTCAATAAACAAAACAGGACCACAAGGATGCTGTGACACTTTGTAGCTCCTTTTCCCTACCTGTGGAAAGTCTTCAACCTTTTAAGTCTCCAACCTTTTTTTCCTGAAGAGACCATGACCATAACATATTGGCCTGAAACATTTTTTCCTGCAGATTGCTTTGGCAGTTGAAGGGCTTTGTTCTTCCCACAACACCTACAGTTGCCACTGCTCCACAGCATATAGGAACAAACCAGCATTCAGCTCCTCAGAGTAAAAGCAAATCTCAGTAAAGTAAAAAGTAGACACCGCTTTCACAAACCAGTGGAGCTTGTGATTGCTAACTTACTTGTTTCTCAGTCTGAAAACTGTTCTTGTGGCACCTTGTAAACAACTTTTGTTTTGGTTTAGGAGAAGTGCAAAGCCATAACTCACAAAGCAAGCAGCAATGAACTCATTATTAAAATCCATATTTCACAGATGTGATCTTTTCAATGCAAAGAAATGCAGCATGTCTTTTGATCGCTGCCAGTCCTGCCTTCAGGTGATTTGGGAGGGGGGCGGAGGGAGGAACTGATGAACGCTGATAGTGCTGTTACATGAAACAGGTTCAAGAAAACCCAAGTATTTATGTTAAAGCTCCATTTTTTTTCATGTGGTATCCTACAGCTCCATCCTGAAGCTCTGCCATTAATACGTGATGTTATACCAAGAAACCACAAAGGAAAATCCTGAGTACCAAGAAATGAAACTCCAAAAATTACCAGATCCAGCGAATAATAAAAACAGGATGAAGAACCACCACAGTGATACCCCCCAGTCTGCAGTGTGGCACTGAATTTTGGGGTAGGGAACAACAAATGAGCAGCGGCAGAACGCCACACCGCTCCATGCTGCATTTGTTTTCTTGCTTGATTACAACATCTGGAGGGGGACAAAAGATTCCTATCTATCACCTTACATCGAAGGTGAAGTGTTAAAGTACAAGGTCAGTTAGGTATTCCAATGTTTGGTTGAGGTGTTACATTGCCCTACACAAACTGGGTGCATGCAGAGCGCTACCAAAGATCCAGAAAGAATATGAAACGTGAAAAATGTTTTTCTGATACCATATTTTTATGCCAAAACTATGCACGCTGTTGGAAAACGTATATTTCATTTTAAATGGTTGACAGTGATTAGGATTATTCCAATGCTGAGAGTTTTATAAGAAATGTTTAAAGCTGAGAACCTGCAGCCTCTGACTCTCTGAGCTCTGTGCTTTCATGCTGAAGTGATAAATCCAACCACCTTCAAAGTGCAATAGTCTCATGTTTGGATTCCAGTTTTGCAGCACAGCTCCCATTTCTCCTCCAAAGCGTGTGGCACAGTGCAGCAGCACCTCGCCTTGCCAATACACAGGTCCTCACGGCTGTACAACAGGGTTGATGCTTTGTCCCTTGAGTGTAGATGGTTAAAAAAGATACGGGGTTTTCAGCTGAGATTAGTTACTTGGCGAGGAGAGAGAGGAAAAGAGAACGCGTGTTCCTCCCAGTCCCCTTCACCACAGTGCTGCTGCCAAAACTGCAGCAGCCACACAGAGTGCTGAGGAAACTTTTAAAACTTAATTAGGGAAGAAAGCAAACAAAATAATACTATGGCATATTTACTTAGAGCTGCAGTGCTGCCAGAGAAACCACATAGCTTGCATTTGTAAGCTGTGCTTTTCATATAAAACATATTTAATTAAAACAGGAGACAGGACAATAAGCTTTCTTCTAGCTCCGTTTAAACACATGTTTATGTTGTGTTTTAAATTCCCCTTGGGCTAATGCAAAGCTGGGCTAAAAACTTAGAAGTGATGCAGGCTGGTTGGTTCTATTCCCAGAGTTTGGACTGGGGATCTAAGTGAGCATCACCTGGAGAGCAGGGGGAGCAGCAGTACACCCCTGACTTCAGGGGGTTAAACTGCATTTGTTAAACTGCATTTGTTTTCACACACATGGTCCTTTCTGCAGCTTTTCAAAACATTTATTTATTTGCTTTGGCCATTTTCTCCCCAAACATCAACAACAATTTATTTTTTTCTCTTTTTTTTTTTTGTGTGCTCTGGAAGGGATTTTAACGCATTTGTGGAAGCATCTTTGCAGAGCTTGAAGTTTTATCATGATTTAAAAGCAGACCAGGAAAACAGGGCTTTGCCAACGAATGGTGCACACTTCACACGGTATTTGAAACAACAAAATGTGCTCTTTCAAACTGTGCTCATGTGAGTTAACAGGAGAATATCGCACCTTTCACAGAACTGCAATGCAATTGAACGGAACAGTACATGTGGCTGAGTAACCAAATTGATTAAGAGTGTATTTACCAAAAAGTCATAGAAGACGTAAGATGTGGTGGTTGTAAATCCTGACAATTTAAATCTCTGTTTCCATTTTTTCCATAGAAAAACTGATTTATAACCTAGGCTATCTTCTGGTTCTTTACTTTGAATGTTCCTAGAAATAACAGGTTAAGGACAAAAAGAATCTCCAGCTCATAGTCTGATTTGGCACTGCTGCCTATAAATGAAGGTGTAGCATTTTTCCCCTAAAAATATCTTATTTGCCATTACCCTGAGCTTTGGTGCTCTTTCGTCAGTCCACTCTCAAGTGTTTAATTTTGAATCATTTCACTGAGTTTAATCCTTTTAGAAAATTTCAGCTAAACAGTAGATGTTTCTAAAAATGAGGTTAGACAAAACACTCACAAGTTCTTCGTAATACTTCAGTCTTTTCACAGCCACCTACCTGAGAAGTGCTGATGTCTTTGTCATGGGGCAAGACTTGAAAACTGCCTCTGGAATAGGGAAAAGAAAGTTGTGGAGGGGAAGACGGGGAGATGGAGAGCAGGAGGGTCCATGTTCAGGCCTGCACTCCTCCTCGGATGTGAACCTGCCTACTTTTGGCTCGCTGCAAAGCTCTGTTCATACACATTCAAGTAGAAAGTTGATGGAGTACGGCAGCTAAATTCTCTTTCAGGTTTGCAATTCAACCACCATCTCTCAGGTCTGCAGGAGGCAAGTGGCACTTCCTCAGGAATTGTTTCTTCTGACTGCCAAAGAATGTGTTTTGGATTATAAAGATCATATGTTTCAGATGAAAGAACAAGGAATCCTGCAATGAATGAGCAGAATGGGCAGAAGCTGACCTGAAACACAACTTCCTTTTAACATCAACCTGCCATTCATGCAATTGACTGAAATCCATAAACAGCTGGCTACTTCTCCCTCCCAAAAACATAGTGTAGCTCATTTATTTCTTAAGAAGTACTTTCTATTATTTGGTTTCATCCCACTATGAGATGCACACCTGAGTACTTGAGGCCAACCTGATGAGTTATGTCAAATAGCACCAACTATGGTGTTTCCTTCCCTCGATGAAATGGAGCTTCCAGATGCAAACCATTTCACCCCTGTGCCCTGTCCTGTGCCATGCTGCCCTACCAGCTGGCACACCAAACTCAGTCTGCTTGAGCAACCTGCCTTCACCTGGGCCTACAGTGGACAGGCTGTTGTCTCTCCAGCAAACACAGCCACAGCTGCTATCTTCACTGCTTGCATTCCTCCAAGTCTTGGGGAAAGAGCCAATTCATTTTACAGCAGCATGCACTTGCATGTGCAACTTTTAGGTGGGTTTGGAGCAGAGTGTCCTATACGAGGACTGATTTTGCTTCTGTCAAATCAAGGCCCAAACTTTACCTGACTTTGACAGTGGCAAAATCATTGTATAAAACTCAAATATCAGGAGCTTTTTCTAAGTTGTTTATGAAACTTTTCATTGTACGGTTGCCATAGAATATTTAGCAGGCATTGAACCATCACGACAGATCTTTGGCTTGGCTTCTGAATCAACAATAGTTTGTAAAAAGGAACTGTTATTAATTTATTTGAATATGTAGAGATTTTATTACAAACTTCACTGCTCTGAAATAAGAGGATTTTGTTGTGCTCTGCACACTGCAAAGGCAGGAAGCATAAGACATGACTGTATGGCTCTTTTTGTTCATAGCAGGGAATTAGACACCCTAGGGTTCTGTACTTTAACATTTAACCTACAGTCTTGAAAAGAAAATTGCAGATTATCCTTTTGTTTTGCTTTTAAACAGATGATAATGCAGCTTAGTTTTGTCTGGACAGCCACAGGTTCTGGAAAAGTGCATCACATCATTGCATTCTATATTTAACCATTTATTCTGATTCACATAAAGAAATCTTCTTATGATGCTTTTGCTAATTGTTTAAATTACAGCTATTATAGCAGCTTAATAAATACTTCAGCTTCAGCTTCTCTAGTCAACACATTACTGATAAAAGGAAAAAAATATGGAAGAGTTTCTCCACTCTTCCTGCCTTTTGAGATAGGAATGGAGCACACAACATTGCTACTCTGGTAGATTCACGGGGTCAAAACCTGTCTTCTGCTTGCTATTGGTTGGCTGCTAGCACAGAAGGAATGATAAGCAGCCAGAGCAGAGGGCTGGGACTTTGTATCTATGCTGGACCACAAATTTCTTGGAAGAAGACTGCAATGCCACTCATGCAGTCCTAGCCATGGAAATAAAGATTTGGTATACGAGCTGAACCTTGCTGTCTGACTTTATGTTGCCCTGTAGCAAAGCTGGTATAATCTCCCAGAATCCACAGGTGCTATGGAGTACAGCGCAGAGATATTCTGGTGTCTTTGTAGGATCTGCTCCAATTTCAGCAAAAGCACTGAGCCAGTGCTTGTGAGCCCAGTCGGATACAGAAGAATTACTCATGGATTATCTACATCACAAAAAGACCAGTTCACAAGATCTCACCATATGGAGATACAAAGAATGCTATACAGAAGATGAGCAAAATGGCTTTTAGTCCCAGTGGACAAAAAGACAAGATGTGGGAAAAAAAAAAAAAAGCAGATTGCAGAGCTGGTTGATATACCCTGATTAATATTTGAGCCACAAAGGAAGTGCCCAGTAGAGGGCTTCAGTAGGCCACTGAAGGACTCCCAGGCACACATGCAATGGATGTAGCAAGGAGAAATCTGTCAGGACGCAATGGAAGTAAGGGTGCAGTGTGTAATGTAAGGTCACTACAAGAAAAAATATTTAAATTAGCTTTCCAGATAAATGCAGCCTGATGTAGTTCAGAGGAACTGCATCATCACAAATACAACTGAAGAAACAAATATGTTTTTTTTTTACACAAATATTTAAAAAATTTGAACATCTTGATGGACACAGGTGAGGACAAAATGCAGCAAGTTTAGGAATCCTTCCTAATAGAAATGTCTGCAGAAATACGGCTTGCAAATATAGCAACCCCAATTGATTTAGGGGTTAGGACTGCCCAGCAGGTACTGGGAGAACTGGACAGAGGCAGTGAGGAGAATGGGAACTGGACGAGCTGTCTGTGCCTTCCATCACTTCTGAGTTAGATACTGGGAACCTCAGCATTCCTTCCCTGAAGTGCCTAGAAGAATAAATAAACTTCAAATATGTTAGGGAGTGAAATAGTTTTTAGTTTGCTCTTTTCTGTGTCGCTTGGGCATAATGACAAGGCTTTTGACAAGGCAGTATATTTTTATTACATTTCTCAGTATCCTGGGGGAAGTTCAATGCTCCCGAGGCCTATGGAAATGTTTCCCTTTTGTTCTGAAGTCAATTATTTGGGCGGCTGGCAGGAGCTTAACGGGGCACCATCATTATGCTGCGGATGTTCATTGCTGCTGCCGCTGCCTGAGTTTCAGCCCCTTTTTCTTTATTCAAAATACCCATGACTGTTGATACTTGAAGATTTTTCCATGTGGGTGGGTTGGGTATGATGTTAAACAGCTGAGAAAACTTCACTGCAAGCTGCAGAGCTGTCTGTGGGAGGCAGCAGAAAGCGGGAGCTTGGCGATAGTGGTGGAGTGGCACAAGGCCCTGGCAGACCTAGCCTTAAAAATTCAGATAAACTGAACTGAAGCTGAGTAAGCTTGGTTTTAGTAGACAAATTCATTTGCTCCAAATTCTACCTAGGTGTAAAATGAATTCTTTCCTCTGGTAGTATCAGAAATAGCGTTGTCAGCAGGAGTTGGGGGGTGATTGCCCCTCTGTACTCAGCACTGGTGAGGCCGCACCTCGAGTACTGTGTTCAGTTTTGGGTCTCTCACTGCAAGAAAGACATGCAGGCCCTGGAGTAAGTCCAGAGAAAGGCAACAGAGCTGTGAGGGGTCTGGAACACAAGTCTGATGGTGAGCAGCTGAGGGAGCTGGGGTTGTTCAGTCTGGAGGAGGCTCAGGGAAGACCTTATTGCTCCCTATGATGACCTGAAAGGAGGCTGTGGTGAAGTTGCAGTTGGCCTCTTCTCCTACGTAACAGCAACAGGATGAGAGAGAATGGCCTTAAGTTGCAACAAGGGGGGTTCCGGTCGGAGAAGTTAAAAAGCTTCTCTTAAAGAAAGGTGATGCACTGCACAGGCTGCCCATGGAGGTGGTGGAATCACCATCCCTGGAGGTGGTAAACTTTTACATGAGGCACTGAGGGGTGTGGTCAGTGGGCATGGTGGGGATGGGTTGGTGGTTGGGCTAGATGATCTTAGAGGTCTTTTCCAACCGTAGTATTTCTGTGAAAACAGAGCTAAGGGATGAGAGAACTGGCCAAAGCTGCACTACGGCTGTTCAGACTGGAGCGTGGTAAAGTTTCTTTATTGTTCACTTCAACATACTTCCTAGGGTAGAGGTTACTGCCCCATGCCTGCCAGTTCAAGACGGATTTAACAACGCCCTCGGAATATGCTTCAACTTTCACTTAGCCCTACGGTTGCAGGGGTGAACCGCACGCCCCCTCCACCCGCTGAAGACACCCCCAGCGCCTTCCGCGACCGCCGCGCACCGGGCCCTTCCGCCGAGGGCGGAGCGCGGCCCCGGGGCCCCGCCTGACGGCTTCTGCGCCGCCGCCATGCCGGGCGGGCTGGGGACGCAGGCGGGTGGTGCACGGGGCCTCTACCGGCGGATCCTGCTGCTGCACCGGGCGCTGCCACCCGCCCTGCGGGAGCTGGGCGACCGCTACGTCAAGGAGGAGTTCAGGAAGCACAAGGCCGCGGGGCCCGCCGAGGCACAGCGCTTCCTGCGGGAATGGGAGGCAAGTGCCCGGTGAAGCGGAGTTCAGCGGCTGCCCGGCCCGGCCCCGCGGGTGGCGGGGGAGGCTGCGGCGGGTCAGGCCGCCCTGGGCACACTGGCAGCCCGGGCGGCGCTCGCTGGCCGTGCCCAGCCCGGTAGTCCCCTCGCTGCCGCAGCCCGTGCTTGTGGCGGGGGCACTCCGCTCCCCGCACAGGTGCGTGCCCCGCTGGTAGCCCAGGGCCTGGCCAGGGCAGCGCTGGGGTCTGTCGTTGCCTTGTAGGCGTGTGACCACAACTGTGCGCACACCAAGATGTAACAATTATATAATTAGCTATCTATGCGTGTACAACATTCGAAATTATGGGGTGTAATTTGCATATATGTTACATAAATATGTATATATATAGCTACACGTGTAGCTAGTTGTATAATTACAATTAACTAAATATACATGTATAAATAGCTTCCACATGCACTTGTATTTCATTTTTGATTGGTATTGTTGCCTTTACAGAGCAGTTCCTAAGGCAGCAAGCCTGATGGAGTTCAAACAGTGTTTGGGCAAAGCTATCAGGCACAGAGTTTGGATTTTGGGTGCTCATGTGTGAAACCAGGAGCTGGACTCAGTGGTTCTTATGGATCCCTTCCAACTTGGGGTATTCTGTGATTCTGTGACATTTCAGAAGCACCAGAAGGGAGGGACTCTTTAGGTGGCCGGGTGCAGTCAGGTGCTGACAGATCAGTAAGCCCTAGAAAAGTCCAGAGCAGGGAAATGTTACGGATACTCCATGAAGGAAAAGAGCTTTCAGTTAGAGCATCCAAACGATGATGAGAGACATACCCATATGAACCGGCAGCGTGCCCTTGCGGCCCAGAAAGCCAACCATATCCTAGGCTGTTAAAAGAAGCATGGCCAGCAGGGCAAGGGAGGTGCTACTGCCCCTCTGCTCTGAGCTGTGAGACCCCACCTGGAGTACTGCATCCAGATGTGGAGTCCTGAGTACAGGAGAGACATGGACCTGTTGGAGTGCATCCAGAGGATGGCCACAGAAATGATCCAAAGGAGGGAACACCTCTCCTATAAGGACAGGCTGAGAGAGCTGGGGCTATTCAGCCTGGAGAAGAGAAGGCTCTGGGGAGGCCTGAGAGTGAGCTTTCAGTATCTAAAGGGAGTACAAGAAGGAAGAGGATGGACTCTCCAGCAAGGTCTGTCAGGACAAGGGGAGGTGGTTTCAAACTAAAAGAGGGGAGATTTAGATTGGACATAAGAATAAGCTTTTTTCACAGTAAGGGTGGTGAGGCACTGGCGCAAGTTGCCCAGAGAGGTGGTGGATGCCCTGTCTGTGGAGACAGTCAAGGTCAGGCTGGACGGGGCTCTGATCTAACTGTAGGTTTCCCTGTTCATTGCAGGGGAGTTAAACTAGATGACCTTTAAGGGTCCCTTCCGACTCAAAAGATTCTAGGATTTTATAGACAATTAAGCTTCCAGTTAATTTTCATACTCATTGAAATATTAGGTTTTTTGTCTTTTTATTCTCAAAATTATTTTCCTTGCTGTGGAGGAAAATTGCGTTCTGTTCTTTGCTCTGTGTTGGGAGCTGTTCAGAGCAGGTGGTATGCAGGGCTGCAGGCTGATGGATGGAGGGGTGCTGGAGGAGACCTGGCCCAGCCATCTGTCTGTTAGCTATGGAGTAGCTAAAATGCAGGGAGTAGTGCTGATCCCTTAACCCAACACGGGTGTAAGGAGTGGGGAGGAAGAGTACTGGCTGGTATCC
This sequence comes from Gallus gallus, assembly GCF_016699485.2. Classification (NCBI taxonomy): domain Eukaryota; kingdom Metazoa; phylum Chordata; class Aves; order Galliformes; family Phasianidae; genus Gallus; species Gallus gallus. Next base: position 24,384,671 of record NC_052533.1, read on the forward strand.
TCCATAGAGGAAAGGAAGAAGTCCATTTTATTTGGCACTTACCAACTGATTGAGGCTGAAATTGGAAATTTTGTATCTGCTTTGCAAGTGGCTGATGCTATTATAATTCTCAGTTGCAATTTGATAGTGCTCAGATGTTTCTGCTTTGCTGTTTCCAGTTTTAGCATGAGCTAAAAAGATGAGTTACAGGTTACTATTTTCAGTGGTAAAATCTTTCTTAACATACTTTTTTTAAAAGGAAGACAGTGTTTACATTGAGATATTTTTAGCCATTTCTGTGAAGTGAACAAATAGGGAACACCTTTCTCAGTTTAAAAATGTTTTAGAAGTAAATTACAGAGAAAACTGGGAAAAATGAAATTATGAGGAACGGAATGTGAATTCTGAAGCCTGGCATGCATTGCTATTAGTTATGATACATTCAAAGAAATGAAACTAATTTAATAACTGTTTTGAGTGCATGAGCAGTAAGAACTTTGCAAATACGCCTTTCTCTTAACAAGATGCTGGGATGTATTAGCACATGGTTAATGTGGCTCTTCTCATCTTTCCTTTAATCTTTTGTTTCCGGGATTTTTCTCTCCCAGATTATTATCTGTTTCAAGGGTGGAATTTCCAAATCAGACCTTCACATTTCTGGCCTTTGGGACTGTGCCTCTCACAGCATGCTGTGCTTTGTGGGCCCTGAAGGCCTGAAGCAGGTAGCTGAAGTACTCTGTAGAAGACCTGGATTAGGCAAGAACAAGATGCTAATGGTGGTGGTGGGCTGATGGTTGGACTAGATGGAATTAGTGGTCTTTTCCAACCTTAATGATTCTGTGATTCTTGTTAAAACTTCTACGGTGCTTTATGGATAGGGTCAGACCTTGTGTGTGGGAAAGTGCCTGAATATGCTCTTCTGCAAAACAGAAATTGAGCTGAGCTCTTAGTAAGATATGGGATGTGTTGAGGGTCATTGGCTTGAGTGCATAGTCTGCGTTTGTAAGGTTGTTGTCCTCTTATTTGATCTGTATTTACTAATTATTTAGTAAACTGCCTAGCATTTTAATCAGACATTAGAGTTGCTCCAAACGTTTTTTCACCATGCTGTTTAATTCATGATGCTGCTTCAAGGGAACTGAACGCATGGATTGTTTATCTGGGAAAATAAACTGAGCAGATTCCCTTTATATCTTGTGAAACGTGGTGAAAACTGTAACCTTTTGTTTTTAAATGTGCTAAGAAGAACCATTAGAGGAATTTTATTTTTACAGGACGTTCAAGCCACTGTAGCTTTTAAAATTGCTGCTGTTCTTTAATATTAGGTTCTGTTACCCTGCAGTAAGGAAGAACCCAAATCTCAGTGAAGAGCCAGAATGGACCTTCTAATTCTCAAATGGGTGCAGTCATTTTGAACATACTTACAGTGCACAGAAGCACAAGTAGAACACTGAAGAGAGATTTCTTAGATTAAGTTTAAACAGAAATTGAAATAAGTGTTCAAAAGACCCCCAGATAGTATTACCTCGGTATGTGGATGATTCTGGAAGAATTCCTGTGCTGCCCTAATATTGCTGCAGTATCACTTTCCATTAACAGAGATGGGAAAAGAACTCCTTGTTTGGTTTATAGAGAAAGGGGGAAATTTGTTGTTCTATCACAATTTGTGTTGGTGGAAAAGGCCATTTTATGGCAAATCCAGACCGACTTGTTTGAGTTTACAAAATAGGTGAAGTGTGCTTTGAATATTCTTGGAAGAGTTCTTTAGAGAATCAGAACTGGTAGAAATACTCTGCAGGTGTATGCACACTTGTATAAAAGTAGAAAAACATGAAAACTGTGTTTTTCCTATCATTTCTGTTGGATTAATGCTTTGCTTCTTGAAACCCACTGGCAAATATTACAGGGAGTTGCAAAGAAAGCAGGCTTTGTTGTTCAGGAATCATGGCTGTTCAGGTAGATTCAAATTAAGTGTATCAATTATTAATATATGCTCCTTCCTATTTTCTAAATATTTAATATTTTAATTAAAATAATTGGTACTCATTTACAGGAGGTGGCTGATATAATTAGATTGATAGTGATTATTACCTTGGAATGCTATTGAATTAATGCTGACAGATATGGTAAGTGAATTAGTTCAACAGTCTTCTAAATCGTATGGTTGCTGATGAGAATGCTTACATAAGAATAGGTAATATTAAGGCAATATTGATTGCTTCATTCCAGGTTACAAATGATATAATGTAGAATATTCAGCTAAGTAATTTAAGTATTTGTTTGTTTTACATCATTTAAGTGATTCTTCTTTTAATTTTGAAATAGGTAATTTCATCCTTGCCTTGTTTAAAAAGTCTGACCTTGTAGACTGGAAGGTCTGGACTACCTTGAGATGAGCAGAATCATTCTGCAGAATTACACGACATTTTCTCACATCAGAGAGGTAGAATAAATTGCCTTTGAAATGCTTTGGCCTCTCTTCACTCAGAAAGCCTTTTTATAAGCTTTCAAATTAACTGAGACTGATTGGGGAGCTGGCATCTGCTGCTGTACGCTCAGGAGAAAGGTGACTTTTTCATTCCTGTTAATATGGCTGGGCATTATATTGGCAAAATTAAGATGGAACTGTATCTCTCTGTCTGGGAACTGGTCACTTAGCCTCTCAAGAATGGCTAATTTTTCTAGTTAACGTGATATCAGAAATGATCAAAGTAATTGTCATTCATCAAATTTGCTTTCAGTTTTGCCCGGCACTTGCAGTGTTTGATTTGCTGGAATGATCTGTGGCATGGACCCATGATATCACTCAGGACACAGCTGTTGTGAAGCATCTCTTTCTGCTGGTGACTGGGTATCACAAATGTTTTGCTTCTTATTTCTTTTGGCTAGTATGATCTTCCTTCCCCCTTCTTGATTTATTTTGAAGCTTCTGGCATTCAAAAGCACACTGAGAAGCTGAAATGAGAATTTGAAGAGCAAACGTCCAAACAAATTGACTGGGCAGACGAGGAATGGTCACCAGTACTGGAATCAGACTGGGACAGGAACATGTGGGTTGCCTTTTCAGCAAGTGTACAGGCTGCATAAGTCTGAAACTGCTGCTAACTTTCTGTGTTATGCTGTAAGTTTCTGTAAAGTACATTATATAAGTGGTCTTCTCTTTGCCTGACAAAGAAGTACATTTTTTTGGAAGTGAAATATGACTTCGAGGTTTTTGCCATTTTATGACTTTAATGAAAATTGTGAAATAGGATTTAAGAGTAATATTTCATTGTAACATTACCGGATACATTGGAATTTGCTTTTAGTGTTTTTTATGACTATCTGGGTGAAAACCTTCTTATTAAGAGTAAATTCCTATTGAGACTTACATATTTAGCTGCTACTTAGGGTAGCCACCGAGTCTTAATTTGTGAGCACTGAATTGGAGACAGTTTCCTTTATTTTCTTTGATATCTCTCAAGAAGCAGGAAGGAATTTCTCACTTTTCTGAAAGCTGAATAGTTATGGCTGATAAATGAAAGAGCATGTGGGATTTGAACATGGCCGGATGCAGGGAATCATCCTGCTGCCCTGACCTTGCACACGGGGTGACCTGTTCTGGAGCCAGATCTGAAGTCTGCCTGTGTAAGATGGCAGCTTTTCTTTGGGGCACCCAGGGTTTGGTGAGTTCCCTGAACCAGCTTTTGTGTGCAAAGATCCCTCTGACAAAAACAAACATACAAACAAAAAAACCCACCAACAACCAAAAAGCAACAAAAAAATGACAAGTAAACCAAATAGCCGAAGAACCAAAATGGATCCCTGTAACATTTCTTGGTAATGAAATTCCTTGGCTTTACTCCCATCCTTCCAGTGCTCCTTCAAGTGTAGGATTAGAAGCAGGAGTGGGAGCCCACTTCTCTTCTGCTAAAGCTCCAACAGCCTGGGGATTTCCTGACACAAAGGAGCAGCCTGGCATGTGTGGGGTCTGCACCTCATGGGAATGGGCGTTGAGTGCTTGTCAGCTAGAGAACAGTGTTTTCTCCATCAGATTCCTCTGCCCACTCTGACGCCAGCAGTTCCTTGTGTATTTCTGGCTCTGGGTTGGTGTGGTATGCCGTTTGATTAAGTTGCTCGGTTTAACTTGTATGGAAATATACCACTTTTTTTTTTTTTTTTTTCCTGTTTCAGTAATAGTGTGGTCTGGACTTAGTGGAACTAAGACTTAAAGGCAAAACTGAGGTCTTGTTTTAGACCTTTACTTTATTTTTCAAATTCAGAAGCTTTGACATTGGTATTCTTAATGCTTCTATCATGTTACCATGCCGGTTGTGCGACCAGATAATGTGCATCTCAGGGTCCTGAAGGAACTGGCAGATGTGGTTGCCAAGCCACTCTCCATCATATTTGTAAAAGCCATAACTGTCGAGTGAAGTCCCTGGTGACTGGAAAAGAGGAAACATGACCTGGGGCACTACAGGCTGGTGAGCCTCACATCTATGCCTGGGAAGAGCATGGAGCAGATCCTCCTGTAGCTATGGTAAGGCACATACATGATGAGGAGATGATCTAAGACAGCCGGCATGGCTTCACCAAGGGCAGATCTTGCCTGACCACTCTGGTGGCCTTCTTGGACAAAGTGACAGCGTCAGTGGACAAAGAAAGAGCATCTACCTGGACTTGTGCAGGGCTTTTGATATTGTCCCACACCAAGCCCTTATCTCTAAGTTGGAAAGATACAGATTTGAAGAGTGGACTATTTACTGGACAAGGAATTGGTTATATGATCACAGCCAGAGAGCTGTCAAAGGCTCCATGTCCAGGTGGAGGCCATTCACTAGTGGTGTCCCTCGGGTCAGTCTTGGGACTGGTGTTCTTCAACATCTTTAACAATGGCATGGATAGTGGGATTGAGTGCCCCCTCAACAAGTTTGCTGATGACATGAAGCTGAGTGGTGCAGTTGATATGGCAGAAGGAGGGGATGTCATCCAAAGGGATCTGGACAAGCTTGAGAAGCGGGCCAATGTGAACTGAATGAGGTTCAACAAGGACAGGTTCAAGGTTTTGTGCTTAGGTTGGGACAATCTCAGTTATGAGTACAGACTCAGGGAGGAGAACTCATTGAGAGCAACCCTGCTGAGAAGGGATTGAGGGGTTCTAGTGGATGAAAAGCCGGACGTGAGCCAGCAGTGTGCAATTGCAGCCTGGAAGGCCAATAGTTTCCTGGGCCTCATCAAAGGAGGAGTGGCCAGCAGGGAGAGGGAGGTGATTGTTCACCTCTGCTCTGCCCTTGCAAGGCCCCATCTGGAGTACTGTGTCCAGGCTTGGTGTCCATAACATAGATGTTGGAGTGGATCCAGAGGAGGGCCACAAAAATTATCAGAGAGCTGGAGCACCTCTCCTATGAAGAAAGGTTGAGGGAACTGGGCTTGTTTTGCCTGGAGAAGAGAAGGCTCCAGAGAAACCTCACTGGAGCCTTCCAGTACTTAAAGGGAGCTTATGAACAGAAGGAAGACTGGCTTCTTACACAGTCTGATAATAATAGGACAAGGGAGAGTGTCTATAAACTAGAAGAGGGGAGATTTAGATTAGATGTTAGGAAGAAATTCCTCACTCAGAAGATGGTGTGGCATTGGCACAGGCTGCCCAGAGAAGCTGTGGATGCCCCATCCCTGGACGTGTTCAAGTCCAGGTTGGATGGGGCTCTGGGCAGTCTGAGCTGGTGAGTGGCAGCCCTGTCTACAGCAAGATGTTGGACCTAGATGATCATTAAGATCTCTTTCAACTCAAACCATTGTTTGGTTCTATGATAATATGTGTTGTTGTGTCTGTGCGTATAGCTAGTGCAATGGCTGTCCTGATAGCTGTGCCAGTCTGCTAGAAGCAGTTTTTATTTGCAACTGTTTTGACACAGCAAGAAGCACTGTACGAACTACTGGGGACACAGCAGATGGTCGTGGCTGCCAGTCACCTCAGGTTATTGTAAATTGTGGAGTAAATGCCACTGAAGTGGTGGAACTTTATATAAATACGTGGTGTGCAAATAGTTTTATAAATCTTAGATAATTTGGTCATTGTATACATTCACAAAGTATATGCAGTGTCTATGATATTTTGTGTGGGATTAATTAAGCCTGAACTGTACGGGAAGTTTTATTAATTATAACTTGGGTAGAGAAGCTGAGATTGCTGTATAAGCAGGTTGAATCTTTAATACACGTGACAGTTCACTCCTTGCATTCAATAGCACTTGCTTGGGAGATGAGCAAGGATGGTTATGTTAATGCTTGCAGATCCATATGCATCAGAGCAAGTTCTGTGGCTGCCTGCTTGTGGAAACTTTTGATGAATCCAGCTTTGTATCAGCCAACTTGTGATTAGGTGTCTTAATAGGAGCGTGGCAAAAATGTCAGATGTTGTAGCAACACACACAGGAATGGGATGTTTGCAGAGTTATGATTTTAAAAGGTAATTCAGGTTTCCATCTAGTGGCGGTATAAAATTCTATCTAAGCCAAGGGATGCACAGCAAATACATAGCTGTGGTATGTGAAGCATTGTAATACTTGTGTATGTGGTTGAAACTTAGGAAATAAAAAGCCTAAGGATGTAAATTATACACTTAACAGCACGTAACTCTGAGAGCCTCCAGATTTCTTTTTTTTTATATTGAAGTTGTAATAATCAGGGATCAGTTATATTAATGGTATGCGTTCAGACAGTACTCTCTGACTCTAGTGGTTTATTCAATTGCCGCAAATTAATCTGATTCTGCTTTATCAGCGTTCTGTGAGAGACATTTCAAAAGGTTTAATTTGATACAGGTCTGGAAATCCTTACCAGGTTAAGTTTGCAGGTGGAGAAAATACCTCGGTAACATATCCACCAGTCTTTTGGCCTTGTATTTTAAGACAGTGTAGCAGGTCAAACAGACAGATCAAGTTTAAACTGCATTTGTAAATTTATAAGAATTTCTGGTTGTTTATGTTTAATTGATACCTTCCTTCTAGCATTTGTTTGGCACTTGTTTGAATACTGCCAGATTGTAGTGTTTATAAGCGTGGTAGGTGTTACTATGTTTTCAATGCATTTCCACTGTCAACACTGTATAAACACTGCCAACTTTCCACAAGTGCTGTCAAGTAGTGTATTTTGTAATTACTGCAGTAATATTATGAGTGCTGTAATTGCATGCACTGTATGGATATGCTTTTCTGCTCTGTTTGTGCGCAGACACAGAATTGATATTTATCTGTGAATTAAAATGGAATCTGCTGCATATCTAAATCTTGGTTTCAGAATTGTTCTTTCACATTTCAGCATCATACCAGGTATCTGCACAAGTCGTTCTGTACAGATGGGAGGAGTTTTAAAGCCCTGAATTTGTGCAGCACGTCTAATTGTACAGCTGATATGTTTGGTCCCATCAGGGCTCCCTTATACAGCTTACTAATGTTAGGGTCAGTTTCGACAAGACACCAAACCTTAGATTTCAGCTTCATCATCTTGTCTTTTGTAGCATCTTTATCAATCTTTATTTTGTTTTAGCTGTGTTTCACAGTGCCAGAAGCTTTGTGTGTTTTAAGACTGAAGCTGATTCTAAGTACTTACGTCTTCTAATTGATATTCTACTATTCATACTGCAGCTCACTCCTGGAAGACACTGAGCAGCAAATTTCTGGCAAAACATTTTTATTTCTGTGTCTGGAAGCTGCTAATTAAAAACTACATTTTTTTTGGAAGGGTATGGTATGAAACATTTATTTAATCTTAGAGTCTGACAACATTTGAATTTATTGGTTTTTAAAGGTCATTTCCAGAACTTAATGTCAATGAGATTTTTTAAATGAACTGTTCATTGTACAGAAGTAAGTTACAAGTAATACTACAAACAGACTTTACTGAGTTGTATTTTTAGGCTTAGTGACATGTGGGGAGCTTGAGTGCTGATAATATGCTCATTTCTTGTTGCAGAGGTACTAGTGAGAAACAGAGCAGACAAAGGCAAAAGACAGCATGATGCTCTTTTTACCTTACCAGGCTAAACCTCTAGGTTGATCTTGTACCCGTCTTTCAAGAATGGCTAGTGCAGTAGAATCATAGAATCATTTGAGTTGGAAGGGGCCCTTAAAGGTCTCCTAGTCCAACTCCCCTGCAGTGCACCTACAGCTCGATCAGATTGCTCAGAGTGTGGTCCAGCCAGACCTCGACTGTCTCCAGGGATGGGGCATCCACCATCTCTCTGGGCACCCTGTGCCAGTGCCTCACTGCCTTTATCATAAAAAGCATTTTCCTTGTATCCAATATAAATATCCCCTCTCTTAGTTTAAAACCATTTCCCAAAGTAGATGCACATTCCCTTGTTACATGCGATTTCCTGAATGATACAAAATTGATGCACTAATTTTATGCTTTTTTTTCCTTCCTGAATTATTCTTATCCACAATTTGGAAGGAATTAACAGGTGATTAGGTCACTGCAATATGATCTCTTTCTCTTTATTCTTTTTACATTTTTCTTTTCTGAATTTGAACCAGAGGAAGCATGATGAAAGGGTAGGAACTTAAGACAACTCCCCATGACTGTTGCTTCCTTGTAGCAGTCGTGACTGAAGATACTGAATACTGTTGGTAGTATTAAAACCTGCATAGAATAAATCAGAGCAACTGGTTTGTTTTCTCTAGACCACAAAATGCCACTGAGCTCCTAATCACGCTTTTGCCTTTTTCAGTTGCACAGTGGAAGGCATATGGGCTATGTAATTGACTTGAGTTTGTGTGCTGTTTGAGGTATAGTAATACCATCTGTGTAGTCTGTCTTCATGGAAGAATTCGTACTACATTTGCAATCTTTCAGGCTTTGTCACCTTCTGACTTCTGTCTATAGTGCCCTCACTTGTAGTTTGATGGCTGATTTTAGACTTTGGTGATACATCAGAAGTGATTATCCTTCATAAGACTGCAGTTTTTGAAGTGTACGCATGATGGCAGCAAATATCTACATTTATAAGGCACATTTATCTACTAGAAACAAGTAGGATTTTGAATCTTCTAATATAAATTAGTTGGAATTTTCACAGTGTGAATTCTTGTTATTTATTGAAAACTATAAATTCATTAAAATACTGCTGAAGATTTTGAGAAGGCTTTTTTAATTCAAAAATTATACCGTATTTTCTACCTGGTGTGGCCATAATCATACTTAGTGGTGTTTTCTGGTTTAGATTTGCATCAGAATAGTTTGCTACTCCGGCAGCAAAAGCTGATACCTACGCAGGTAGTTTGCCATATTTGGTGGTGGCCCTCTGATCCCTTGTTGGAGAAAAGGGGACGCACACCACTCTGGTATCCCTCTTTGTGTTTCCCTGGCATTCTACCTGCTGACTCCTGATAGTGCTGAAATTTGCTGGTTTTAACCTGTTTGAGAAACCTGTCTTATCTCTCCATAGAGACATCTCTCGTAATCTGCTCCTACCTCCCTCACGTTACTCAGATTACTTCTCCCAGCTGGATCTGTAGATGAGTCAAACCTGCTACAGCAAACTAATCTGACATAAACACCCTGCACTATCTGCTGCTACACTGAAGTGAAAAAATCCTCACCACATTTGAGGAACTTAACAACTGCTGGTGTGTAACTACCCTTCTGACAGACATTGTCATGGTAAGAGTCCCTTTTTTACCTGGAGCTGGACAGTTCTTGGAGTTCTTCAAACTCATTGTTGTACTCATTGTCTTGTGATCAAACAGTTGAGTGTCATTGGTTTTCTTCTGTTCTTCCTCTTTAGGCCTTTCTCTGATATGTTTATTAGCTAAATGCTTTCTCCTTCCATAATAGATGCATGTTTTTGGCATACTGTATTGCATTTTGTTCTTTATTTCTTTTTCCTGTGCCAGTCATTCTTTCTGAGTTCTTGTTATCTAGATCACTAGTAAGTTTTCCAGCAAGTGTTCTTGGTCTGATGAAAGGGCCCATTGTGCCCCTATCCCTGAACATGCCTCATCTACATATTGGGTGTACACGGAGGTGCAATTCCTATGCGCAGCAGCTCTCTGCTTTCCAGCCACAGGCATCTGCTGCTGTGGGAGCAGGTAGGGAGTCCTCCTCATTGGAGCCGTGAAGACACCTCAAGTCTTGCTTCGCCTCAAGCATCATGTGGAAAACATAGGTCAGCTTTAGGCCATGGTACCAGCATGTTGCTTTGTTCTGCTTTGTTCTGAAATTTCATGTCTTGCTCTGTGTAGTTATTTCATTTATCGTAGTTTGCATTTGTTTTAATGTGTAGAATTCATTTGAAGGTGTCTGGCAGAATATGATATCCAGTTGTTTGCTGGACCTCTTGAATTTTTAAATTCAATTGGTTGTTGGCAGCGAAGCATACCTGTGAGCTTTTTAACAGTCATTGTGGTGAGTTACTGTAAGAGTTGGAGAGCCATGATGTGAAAAGTTTTAATGAAACAGTGAATGTGTATTGTGTCCTTAGTGGTTTAAAGAAAGGAGATCTTGTATAGCTGTGTTTGGTTTTTTTTTTTTCTCACTGGTTCTGCTGCTGATTTTAATTGATGAAAAGAAACTCAATGGACAGTGTTAGGTTCATGGGCAGTACTACCTTTGTTGTACCTGAAAGAAGTTTCGTTGTTAAGAAAAAGCATTGTGCTCTCCATCAAGAAGGAAGTGAAAGCTGCTTTGTGAAAAATGTGAGCAGTGATGATTATTATCTTTTTAAGATTGGTGAATGAGGTGCCTGTCTGCCAGCAGATGCCACCCTAAAGCAGGAGACTGGTTTCCCAAAATTGACCAGCTAGAGGAAAATAGTTGTGGTGGCTCTTTCTTAGAAATGTTTCTTAGAAATGTTGGTGGCAGTTTGCCTGTATCGTCTTTGTTTTCCTTGGTAAGAACAGTCCATGCTGCAAACAGTTAAATATTTATCTTTTAAAATGGAGCTGTATAAGATTTTGTTTCCTGCTGATGGGATAAACCCTATATCAGGGAAGTGGCAGCAAAGAGAGTAAGGTGCTTCTGTTCTTCTTCGGTATTCTAATTGAATAAGGTGGTGACTGGAAGTCTTGGGACTTGAGAAGTGTCACTGGAGGGATTCTGTGTGGCAGAAAGGTGCCTGTGTCAGGATTGCTGAGAACCTGTAACAAGGCAATGACTTAGATGCACAAGGCTGTGTGAATTTTAGTAAGACACACCCTTACAAAACCTTCAGAGATGTGTTGAAAAGAAGATGGCCAAGTTGTAGACCTGTCTACCAAGAAAGACATACTGGGATGCATTCATGAAACAGCAGAGGTTGTCTGTATCTCAAAACTCAAGATGTGAAATAAGATTTAACTAATGAATTGGTCAAAACAAGGATGTGACTGCTACCTTGTTTCTCCCTGAGTTGGTGGTGGCACAGCCGTGGTGACAGGACACTGAGATGCTTTAGGCTGGAAGGTGGCCAGATCAGAGCATGGTGAGTGAAGCTGGAGGAGCAAAATCGATCATGACGAGGTGTTGGCTGCCTGGATGGTGAAATAGGACCCCAGCAAACAGATTCACTGAAGAGCTTTCAGTGGGGCAAACAATGCTTAAACAGTTACTGTATTTCTGGTACAGAGTATGTTGGACAAAAGAATGTGTTTCCAGCATGCTGCAGTTTGTAGCACTGCTGGCAGAGGTAGGGAAGGCATCTGTTAAATGCTTGCTAGTTTTCTTACTGTTTCATTTTGGCTTGCTAAGTAGAATCCCATCACACTTTCAGAGGTTATTGAAGGTGTGCTTGATTCCATGTAAATGTTGATCTGATACTTTGTGGCTGCTGTTGCAAAATGTGCATTGTATTTCAAGTAGAAAGGAGGTTTTCTTCTTCTTTCCTCTTGCTTATTGGACAAGCAAAGCTTTGATGGCTGTTTTAGTGAGGAAAATGATAAATGCCTTCTGTTTCTTTTCTGGAAATCTCTGCCACTGAAGTTTTGAGTTTGTTACGGAAGAGTGAGATGGAAACTTGCTGTAAAAACTAGATTATACATACATTCACAGAAAGCTGGTATTCTGATATGGCTTCAGTAAGTCAGCTGAAAGGAAATATTCCCCTTCTTGCACGCTCATGCCCTGGGCTTGCTCTTCTGAATGCTGAGCAGTGCAGCCTCTCAATCCCTCCTCGTGCAGCCTGTGCTTCAGCCACCGCTTTGCTGAGGTTGCCTCTGTCAGACTCTCTGCATATGCATTCTGTTTAAATGGATGGCCCAAACTGCTCTGACTGGATAGTCCAAGTGAGATCCAGCTGAGACTGCTTGGACCAAAGGGCCTGAGTGAGATCCAGCGTGTAGCTCTCCCAGTCTGGCATCTGCTATGATGCTGTGCTAGTCTCATGTGGCAGAAAAAGCTTCTTGTATTGGTTTTTGTTGCATTGCCTTTGGGTTTTCAAATGGGCAGCTGCATTACTTTTGACTGGGAGTTGATGAAATGTTCATTTTCTTAGATGCTGTGGAGTTTTTTTGCATGTTCTTAAGCACTGGGCTAAAATTACTGCAATACACTCTGGCAGAATCCTGAGGTTCTGCTGCTTGGAGGGGGCTGAGAATTTGTTTCTTCTTGCTTTTAATACATTTTTCCATTTGGGATTTAGATGATATATCTTGTATTAATCAGATAAGAGTTTGGGAAGTTTTGGGAACTAGAGATAGTTTCCTTTTTTTTTTATTGTTTAAGTGAAATCTTTCATGTTTAACCATTACCTGAAAAGAATATTCATGTCTTTAATGAGATTAATTGCATGTGATGTGTAAGCGTGTAGCAGCAGCAAGTCACTTCTGCTTTTACTTCACAGCATTCAAAAATAGATGTTTGACAGAATTTTTAGATTAGTTTTAATTTCTGCTAGTGATACAGAACCTTGGTGTTATTTTGTTTTCCCAAGGTTACAATTTTACCCCTGCTTTTTTATTTGAAGAGCTTACTGTTGAAAGTGCCTGTTACTGTGGTGCGTATAGCGCTTGATCTTTTGACATCCAAACTGTAATAATATTAGGCCTACCCTTATGGTTTCGGAGAAAAGATATAACTTACAGTTTTCCAGTGTTAACTGGGAAAACTCCCAGAGCTTCTGGAGTTTAAGCAAAATTAATGAGAGTGATAAAAGCCAGAAAGCCATAATTTAAATCTGCATTCACTGTGGGCTGGTACTGAAGTGCAAGTGTGAACTCTTGAGATACATGTCAGCATCCCCTGTGGTACAGCCCATTGCTTCTTTGCCATCCAAGAATAACGGCCCAAAGAGCTGAAAATCACACTGCCTGATTTCACTCCGTTATTTGTTCAGTTCGTATGTAATGTAATTATGTAGACGTGATGTTGGCTGCATCTTTCGACAACATTTAGTGTGCTTTAATTTGTGAGATTTTATGTTATGGAACCAACGTCAGTCGTATAAATTACATATGTGGCTGAAATGAGGGTTAACGTGCTAAGCAGTATGAAGTGCAGCTGCTGGAAAAACCTTTATGGCAGTGGGCAAGGACTTGGAAAGCAGGGTCATACTGGATGTGGGTGCTGACTCCATCCTTAAGTTCTGTTATTTTTTTCATGTTTTGTTTGGGCACTTATTTGCACAAATACACACTTCTAATGCACAGCAACAGATAAAGGTAGGATTAAATTAAGCATCTGCATTTGTATCGACTTCTTGTTTGAAAATCAATTCCGTGACATTGATGACTTCGTTCCAGTTAGTTGACACCATTACAGTTTTAGGACGCATTAGCTAAACTGGAATCAAACAGTGCTTCATCTGAATTTATTCAATAGGCTAGCAGAAAGCATGCAACAGCATTAATGGTTTTAATTGTAAATAATAGCACGAATGAGCTCTTTGAATTAATTTGGCTTCATGTTTTCTTTTCACCCTCAGGTGTTCTCATTCAGTTTCGCCAGATGAATTCTCACGACCCCTTGTGCTATTTAGCCATCCCATTTGCTGATTAGGGCCTTTGGTACGGCCGTGGATCCATCAGAGGCACATGTTAACTAAGTTACTCACCAGAGGTTTCCTTTTTCCTTAGTAATGTCACTTTACTGTTTGTTTTCATTTGTGAATAGACTGCTTGTAGGCAGTGTTGTGGAGGGGAGATGGGATCCTAACGATATTTCAGATAGATGTGATAGTTTTGACAGCAGCAGTGGCAGAACTTTCCCAGGGCAGTTCTACACCCACCGAATGCAATAAAAAACTGTACTGCATTCTGCAAAGAAAGGTGTTTTTTTTTTTTTTGTTTGTTTGTTTTTTGCAAAGCTATTGTTTTTAAAATCACTCCTATAGTGGATACAACAAGCAGTTACAAGGAGATCTGTTTGGGATTTTTCTCCTAAATGAATACAGTAGAAGGCAGATGATCCCATTGCTCTTCTGTGGGAAAGGAGAAAAAAAAAAAAAAGAAAGATTTACAAGGATATGCATGCAAACCTGTATAATAGCCTTATAGGGCTAATATAGCTTACTTCTAATAATACAGCTTACTTTCTGTAGCATAAATCATATTTAACTGAATTAAACATAAAAAATCACTGGACCTTTTAGACTAGACATGTTAAAACGATTGTAATTAAAACCCCCTAAGTTACCATCAGTATGTTTCAAGGGTAAGTAGCAGTTTCAAGGGTGTCGTAGATGATGCAAACGTTATTTAAGATTATTTGCTGGTGTCTTCAGGTAACTTATTTGAGAGTTTTTCCTGTTAGCAGTCTTGGTCTAACTCTATGGTAAATTCTGTGCCTAAAAAGTGGTCACTTAGCTGGGAGTTTAAGTTAAATAGGTGTTTCTAAAGGCTGTTGTACGGAGTGTAGAATGAGAGAAGAAGCCATTGTGATTATGATGGAACTGCCTACTTGTGAGCAGATGTACATAAGATCTTTTCCATTTTTTTTCTTGATTAGCAGATGAAAGTCATTGACGTGTAGGCAGCTCGGAAGTACTTCGAGTTTTTATTGTTAAAACAGCGTTGTATTGCTTTAGACAGCTTCAGTCATTGTAAAGCCATGCTAACGTAGGCTGAGATAATTCCTTGGTGTTGAGAAGTCTTGAAACACAAACTGAGATATCTGGATAGTTTAAAAATTCTCTGAATGGTAGAAACCTTGAGCGAGGCAACCCATTTTTATTCACATTCACAGTGGATGGCAGATAGAGATTTTTCTAGAACTTGATATGTAGTCAGTTTGAAAACTCCTCTCTTCCAGGTCATTGTACGCAGTAGAAGAAGGACATGTTTATCATTCACACTAATGAAAAAATATCTTCGTGTTAATGTGAAGAGAGCATTTGAACAGATGCAGATGTGCCATACCAAAATGATTAAATGGTACCGCTTAACTCAGAGCACAGGTACTTTATCTCAGGAATTTCAGTGCATGGGTAGAACTGATGTGCTGCACTTTCCATTTCTGCTGTCATCCATACAGGGAAGCTCTTCCTGCTCCAAATGTCAATGCCTTACCCGAAGCTGAACAACGTAGCACTCGGCTGTTGAAGTGCCTGGGAGGTTGGCAGCCTCAGAGCAGATCTAAGCCAGTCTGAGTGATCTCAGCATGGTGTATTTGCTTTTGTGAAATGTTGCCTCACTTATTTTTAAAGATCTTTTGAATTGTAAAGCAAATTAACCTATGTTCCAGTTCAGCCATACCAAGTGCATGAAATTTTTTCAGAGTAAGCAGACAGTCTGAATTATTGTTGTGAAAGCTTAACGTTTTCTTGGCTGAGTTTTCATTCATCTCAAAGTAAATACAACCCCATTTGACTTACTTGGTTTCCGTACCTTGTTTTTTGTCTCATATAATAATTCAAAGGAAGCCACCTCTCATGTTAAGAACACCTTGTACATGAGCAGAAACAAAAAAGAAGCAATAAAACAAGATTTAGATGAGTTCATTTTGAAGTATGTGTTGTACAGAGATTATAGGAGAATGTGTTCAGGCTTGAATTTGTATGTATTTGATTTTCCCCAAAACAGTAGAGAATAATTTATGGAGTTTTTCAGAAGTGCTTTCAAATTAGTTCTTTCTACAGGTACTTTCTTGAATTTGGAAACCTGTTCCGCAGCTCAGGATTTGGACTCAGTGATCCCTGTGTATCCCTTCCAACTCAGGATATTCTGTGATTCCATAATAAATAAAGTGAAATTTTCTTGCTCCTTTTGCACTTCCTCTTTCCAATCTTTTGCTCTTCTGTGACGGCTCAGCCCTTACTTGCTGTAATGTGAAAGATGCTTTAAAAATCCTCTTTGGATAGAAAGATAGAGAGTGGCTTGTGGATGATGACAGAGTTTTTTTTGTTCCCCAAATCTGGAGGTTTTGACACAGTAGAGATGTGTCCTTTACAGCAGCACTTAAATATACTAATGTTGCATCTGCTTTCTTCACTGAAGAGTTCTGGCAATTTCTGAAATAGTTCAGAGCTTGTACTGAAATCTGCAGACCACAAGTTAAAAACCACATTAGATTTGTATGCTTCTGAGTTTCTCAATCTCCACAAACAGGGGAAAAAAAAAAGCAAACAGGAAAAAAAACAAAACAAAACCAAAAACAGCACAATATTAGGGTCATGTTTAGAAAGGCAACTTAATTTCTCTGACCTTTTCATCTGCACTATTATATCAGAAGACTTTCTGGCTGCATGCTTGTTATATTACCATAATTTAGGAAAATAAAGCAGAGCAGAGGACCTTCCATTACAATTTTGAGAGCTGTAAAACAAAAAGAAAGGAAGTGCTGTGATATGTTCTATTACTTAGAGAGTATAGAGTATTTTTTTACGCAGTTTATTTAATGGAAGGAAGTTTATGTATGTACACAGTGTATTTCTTATCTAAAATGTGAACGTCATCTAGCATCTTCTGGTGCTCAGCAGCAAGAACTTGAAAAGAACTTGCCCAGAATGTAGCACAGAGACTATTGGGTTCATTCTTTTGCCTTTTAACAAGTACACATTAGTAGTGTGAATAAATTGCCTTTACCGCAGTGCGATTTTACAGATATAAACCAGTATGTTGTCAGTTGCTTTAAGGAAAATATTTTATCAGCATGCATTTATTGTCATGGAAATGATGTATTGCTGCTATTTAAAAACAACAGAGACTGCATTTTAACTGGATGATTCTGGTTAGCTACATGGAGTTATTTCTCCAGAGTAGGACTTAAAAATTCCTAGACTGGATGACATACTTGCTTAAGTAACACCCCTATAAGAATTCACCTGTGTTTCCCAGCAGCAGTATGTTTTTTATTCTTGAAAGCATAGGAGTCCCCTTGTATGTGGGCTTTCTTTTATTGACAGCTAGTCACCTTCATTGTGCTGTATGAAGAACACACGTTGCAGTGTGTGTGTGCGCCATTTTGTTGGTGAGGTGGGTCAATTATCTTCAGTGACCTATTGCTTGTCTGCCCTAAATATCACTGCAGGGTGTACATTTCAGCCTGTGTTACTAGAGGAAGGTGGTGGAGACACTGTCCCCAGAGGTTTTGAAGAAACAGGTGGATGTGGCACTGAGGGCCATGGTCAGTGGGCATGGTGGCGATGGGTTGAGGTTGGACTAGGTGATCTTAGTGGTCTTTTCCAACCTTAACGATTTCACGTTTCTATGATTTTCAGCTGCCAAATTTGCTTTGGAACAGGGAGTATAGAATATGTTCAACTGAAACTGGGGATGCTTCTGTCCATTCTGAGGGACAGATCTGATGTTTATGCTAATGACCTTCTGGTCTGCTTATTAAATATTGCCCATGAGGTTTTACCTAATTCATTCAATCACATTATTCTTCTGTGGGTCAATTGCAGTGAAAAATCCAGTGCACCCTCAGCAGAAATGTTATTTGTGGTGTCATTGAAATCAATGCAAGACGCTTATTTGCAGATGAAATTTCTGTTTATACTTGAGATTTTTTTATTGTTGTTCTGTTGGATTAAAGTTTTGGTTCTAATGAGCGTATAGGAATATGAGTAATGGAAAAATAAGGATACCAAGTCTCTTTTGGATATGTATGCTTATGCTTCGTTGGGTATAAATTGAATAGAACGTGCATGGAAGACCTTTCAGTAGTATCATCAATTGGGATATATAGTCCTCTGCAGCTGGCAGTCTGGAAACTGATGTGGTTGTCTTGGAAACAGGCTTTATTTTGCCTTTGCAAATACCTAGATATGAAATCATTGTCTTCTTTGAAAATCTGGAAGTAATACTTCTCAAAGAAATAACAGCAAATTTAAGGTGCTTGTCCTCTGAAGAACTGATGATGTTTGTATTGTGTGCTTTAATTGTAGTCGTGTGATTATAGTTCTAAAACAGACTGTAGTTTTCTTTAACCTAAAACATCTGTTCTTATTGCTGATATTTATCTTGGAATTTGTTGCAGTAAAGCACTTTGCCAGGATTTTCTAGCTTAATATGTGGATAGAAATATTGCAGCATAACTAATGTGCTGAACAGGTTACATTCTAAAATATATGTATTGATGCTATCATTTCAGGTCTTATCCCTTGCTCTGCTTTATATGAACAGCACGTGAGGAATCCTTGACTTTTCTGTGAAGCTGTAGCACAGGAGTTGCCAACCAAAGTACCAGGAGTAGAGAAAAGTGCTCAGGACCACAGGAGAGCTGCCATGCACTGCATGAAGTCTGAAATCAGACCCGGGCTGATAAATAAGCATCTTTCACATTGCTGAGGATTTAGTAGGATTATATAAAAATGTGAGACAATGCTCTTGAAAGAAGTGTGACTTCTTTGGTCCTTTGCTTATTTGTCCCGTCACAGCAGCCTTAGGGTTTGTCAATAGTAATGGTGTAATTTCATCATAATTCTTACAGATAAGGTCTAGACTAAATTTTTTTCTGTGTGTGTGTTCTGTTCTTCAGTTCTTATGTTATTAAATTCAGTGGGGTTTTGATGTATTTCTCTTCCAAGTATTTTTGTCTCTAGTACCAATTTAAAGAGCCTTCTAAACATCGGTCTGTGCTTCAGAGAAGGGTTTTTTTTTTCTTTTTTTTTTTTCCTCTTTCATTCTTTTATGGCTTATTTTGAGGGGAACTTACAGCTTGAATTTTGCAGTCTGTCCACAGGAAAGAGGAGCATCACAGGAGCTCAGCAAGGCACTGGAACTCAGTTTTGTGACCATCTCTTTGGTCTTACTTCCAGTCCATTGTTCATGTTCCATTTCCTGTGCTGTGTTTACATTTCAGTTTGATCTCTTTTCAGAACTGAATCGGTCAATTTATTTCTTCTTAGGAGTTTTTCTATCAAGCATGTCACAAATCATAGAATCATAGAATAGCTTGGGTTGGAAGGGACCTTGAGCAACATCAAGTTCCAGCCTTCCCCCCTCCCGCTACAGGCAGGGCTGCCAGCTGCTAGATCAAGTACTAGATCAGATTGCCCAGGGCTCCATCCAGCCTGGCCTTAAACACCTCCAGGGATGAGGCATCCGCAGACTCTCTGGGCAGCCTGTTCCAGCACCTCACCATTCTCTCAGTAAAAAACTTGCCTCGACTTCTAATCTAAATCTCCCCTCCTTTAGTTTAAAACCATCCCCCCTTGTCCTATCACTATGTACTCATGTAAAAAGTTTATTTCCCTCCTGTTTGTAATCTCCCTTTCAAGATTGGAAGGCTGCAGTGAGGTTTCCAAGCAGCCTTCTCTTTTGCAGGCTGAACAAGCCCAGTTCCTTCAGCTGATCTTCACAGGAGAGATGCTCTAGCCCTTGGATCATCCTCATGGTCCTTGCATGCTGAATATTCTGTTCTCCTTCACTAGAATGAGCTCAAATTTTCTCTTTAAGACCTGAGATGAAACTTATTAACCTAAGTGGAGATGATCTTAAAGGCTGTGACTGCTATCAGATGATGCAAAAAGCTTTTTGAGAGCTAAATTTTGGCTTTGATACATAAAACTTATGTTGGTATTGTACATCCAGAAAGCAATGATTAATCACAGCTTGCTTTTCCACAAATGACACCTAGGTCACTCTGATATACTCTAATGGGGCAATTGGTATATGTTTACCTTGATGGTCAAGCCACAAACTTTCCACTTTTACCTCATCATGTGATCTCATAAGTCTTATATGAAAAAGGAAATTAAAATAACATATCATCTGAGCTGTAAGCGAAGCTGAATTGGTTCTTGAACCTTTTTCACATTTCTCTAAATAAATGTCATTTCTTCCAGTTTAACAATATTAGTAAACTGTGTTAAAAAAGGAGTCCATTTGTACCTTCCTGATCAAATAATAATTCTCCGTGCTGATTACTAAGTAGTACATAATTACATTCCCTGGCTCCATTTTAGCTGAACAATTTTTCATTCTCTCCTTCCAAGCTGCAAACGAGTAAGCAACCAAACACACCAAGCTCGTATGGTACCAGCTCAGTCTGGGTGCAGTATGGGCATCTCTGCGTTACTGCGGTCACTGCCCTGAAGTTTTGGTTGGTTTAGCATCCGTCCCGAATCTCATGGGAAAACTTGATGTTCTTGAAGTTCTCCTGGCTTTTCCTTCCTGATGAACTTTTAGAAAACTTTTTGAAGTTTTCTGGTTGTTTCCAGTCTTTACAACGCAATGACTTTGTACTGCAGAAATCTGTTTTAGCCCTGTGCATTAGAAATGGTGACGTGGTCTTTTACCCCCCAGAAATGAAAATGCTATCAAATTCAAACTTTTCTGAGGATAAAGAGGAACTGAAAATCTGTTGGTCACGTGTTTCACTTGAAGGTGTTGCTGAGTCTGACCTCAGCAGGGTTCCCAAACAGGAAACAGACTCCAGAGGAGGGATTACAGATTCATTCAAGGATAAAAGGTATTTTTTTGATCTTTTTTCTTTCAAAAAAAGTCCAACTAACGAATGCATTCTTTTTACCAGAAGAAAGAGAGTTGATTGAAGCCAGTGAGAGAAAGGAATGTAGTGATGAGACCCACATGTCTGAAGGACGGTTTATCAGCTCATCATGTGTTGAAGAAGAAGTGTGTCACCCTGCACAGCCCAGGTCTACATGTTTAGTTTCTCTTAGACACATAACATTCATCAGTTTTACAAAATTCTATTGCAAGTGGTAGAATTTGTTCTTCGTGTAGCTTGTGGCTAGAGCTCCTCATTAATTACAGTTTGGTCTGTTAATTAGAAAAGATAGGATTTTGTTCAACCTGCATTTTCTTTTGGGGCATGAGATGTCTTCAGTGGGATGGGTTCTCAGCTGCTCCCTGATGTTGGACTTGTCTTGGATTTGGTCTTATAAGGTACCCGGCCTGTTTTATAAGTGTTCATGGTTTTGCATATAGCAAACCTCTGAACAAAACTTACATATTTAACACACTGTGTATGGGAACTGTTGAATCATGGCCTGAACCTCTGATCACCTGAGGCGAGCACTGAGTCAGCCGCGGGAGCACAGGTGAAGGCAATTCACCTGTGTGATCAGAAGGGGGTGGAGCCAGGCTCCACCTCTCCTAGACCCCATTTAAGGGCTGGCATCCACTAAGGAAGGATCTCTCTCTGGAGATCTCTCCTCTTGGAGTCTTTTTGGTGAGCCTGGGACATGGGTAGGCTTTCCATTCGTCCCTGATTATCCCTTTCTAATGCGATAATCTCTCTAGCCTAATATCTGTATACTTATTGACCCTACACACTGACTTCTGTGTAACTTTCTATCTTTAGCTTCTCTTTTATTAAGAGAAAACATCAAGAATGTCCGAAATTTGAAATGTAAAAGAAACAGCAGATTTTCTGGCTTGTATGAGCTTTCTGAAGGTAGTAAGTAGATCTCTAAGCATTTTTAGCCAAATTGCTCTCATGGAATGTATCTCATGAGGCAGGTGAATGAATATGGCATTGCGTGCATGAGCAGCACTGGGACTCTGCTCCATATCCTCTCACTACCCAAGAGCCGGAGTTCATAGTTTGCTTAACTTGAGCAGTAGAGGTTTGCATGTGCGTGCAAGGAGAACTAGGATTTTATTTAAGGTGTACTGAGAGCAAAACTGTGTGAACACAGGACATAAAGAAGGTTTGCTTGCTTACCTTTGCTGTTTTAATTTTGCAGAGCTCTGCCTCTTCTATTCAGTATTAGGCATTTTATTAATGGATGCCGTACTATGGCGTTGGTAGTGAAGGAGATGCTAGATCAAGAACACATAAGAAAAAAACATTGACTTCTGTCATAAATCAGCCTGTCATTTTTTTTTCTTGTATATAAGTGCTAAATTCATAGCTTAGCCATAGTTTTATGAAGAGAGCTTATTTCTAGTGCTTTATTTAAATGGAGCAGGATTCTCCTGGAGAAGCCTCATTGCAGCTTCTGAATTTAAGTGTTGTTTGTTGCATTAGAACTGAAACGTTTGGTCTCCTGCCATTCAGATGTCGATGATGTCCGTGGCTGTGTGTGGAATCTGAGAGCATCTCCCAGCAGGAGCAGCGTTACACCAGTGGCATGAGTCACTGCGGCCCTCCTCTGGAAATGCTCCAACGGGTCCACATTTCTCCTGTACTGAGGACTCCAGATTTGGGCACCGTCCTAATGCTCTGGAATTTTATGAGCCATATCCCCCATTTAAACACTACTTTCCTGAATATTTTGTCTGTAACTGGTACTTAATTAGCTTAACAGAAAACAAAACAAGTCAGCTACAGAAATCTGTCTGAATGTGTATCGAAACATAAATCCAGCATCTCTGTGCAAACCAAGCTGAGGCCATTGCTTGCTGTGCTGTCCACTGACATTATCGTTTCTTCACACTACAGCCCTGGCAGCAGGTGTAACATTTCACAACAGAACAAGAATTTGAAAGGCTGCTATTTGGAGTTGACTTCCAATGAGTGATGTGAGTGGCCTGCCAGGCCAGGCTTGTTTTCAGGTATCACCTTGAGGAATGGGTTTAAAATCATTTCATAGCATTTCTCACTGTCCGGCTGAGATGTTGAACAGGGCACTGAGCAGCTGCCTCTGCCCTGGCCCAGTGATATTGTTGTTTGCTCAGTGTTGTCATTAATTTGGCTGCAAGTGAAGATGGTTGTTTGGAAGAGATGAAGGCATCAGCTCTATATAATGTTCTACACGTTAAGCCTATCTTTGAAGAGGATGCCGAAGAAGACAGAGAAGATGGTTGCCATTCTTCCTGGTGCAGATGGAAATTGAATTTTTATTTAATCTTATAATTACATCATACATTTTGCTCAATGTTTCCTATCAGGATATCAGGTGAATGCCTGTCAGCATGTACTGGGCAGGATGGCAGTCTGTCCATCTGGTTGTTAGGGAGCAGAGCTTTTCTTTGGGTGGCTGGGGCTTTTATTTTTGTATTTGATTTCTTCTCAACCTTGTAAGCAACAAGCTGACACCCTTTCCTTAATGAGTGGCATTTTAAAACCTCAGCTGTCACCCATCCCTGTGTCATTCTGATAAAACAGAGGAAAGCTGTGTATTCACTTCAGGTGGTGAACTTCTTGGGGAAAAAAGGTGGTTATTGATTACAGAAATACTTCCTGAATTTCTTTAGCAGACAGCTACAGAATCCACATCATTCAGTCTCATGCTGTAGCATCGAGGCAGCCTGATGGTTGGGCTCAGCTGCTCTCCTCTGCTGCCTCATGTACGCTGAGCATGGCTCTGCTGTGCCTGCAGGCTGGTTTGTCTCCAGCTTTGTGTCTCCTCTCTCACGTCCTGTGAGCAGAGTGTGAACTGTAACTGGAATAAGATGCCCTTGGAAAATCTGTCGTAGGTTTGGATCACAGTTGCCAGAGGAGGTTTGTTGTATTTGGAAGATGTAGTTATATGTAAAACAAAAAAGAAAGGAAAAAGTGATTTTCCTTGTTTGAGAAGGCTGAGCAGGGGTTTGTTTTGGCTCTGCTGTTAGAGGAGGTGCTATTGGTAGAGTTACACTCTGTAAGTTCTAAGGAAAGCTAAAGCAAAAACTCCTTATCATTGCCTGCTACAGATTGTGATCACCAGATTTTGTTGTATATTCCTGAAGGAGCAAACGTCAGCTTCCTCCCCCTTCCCTGTTATGTTTTTAAACTTATTTCTGAACTTCATCTGGAGTTCCGCATTACAGTTCACGTGCAGGTAGAAGATGGTGCATTTTCTGCATAGAAGCTGAATCTTAAATGACAGAACTATGTCCCAGCAAAGGATGGAGTGCTTTGCTGAGGGCACTGCTTCCAAGGCAGAGATTCTTTAACACCGATGGCCTTTCTGTGTTAGTAACAACTTGAGATACGCTGTGTATCTGTTTTGTTTTATCTGTTCTCTTTCAGTAGCCATATATCATGCTTTGCAGCAGGTGAGATCCCACTGACTGGTGTGTGTGCTTCCCTTCAGAAGATCAGTGGGGAGGTTCACTTGGGGCAGTGCAGCTTAGCCTTTCCAAAAGGAACATGGCCAAGAGAAGTTCTCATTCAGAAGACCCTCTGGTCTTTGTGTCTTCAGTGGGCATTTGAGGTGGTTCTTTCTGAAAGAAATGGACTTTCTGTCTTTTGGTGTTAGTGGATTTGCATAGGTTGTGGAAGAGTACTGCAGTATGGTAAAATGGTATTAAAAGAAGTTGATGTGAATCCTGCAGATGTCATTTTTGTGACCTTTATATCCTCTCTTCACAGAACTATGCAGCGCTGTTATGGCAACAAATTAATGAGGACAAACAGAGCTCGAAAAAAAAGGCTGTATTTGGGATCCAACTCACAGAAGAGAAGCTCAGTGACTTCCGTGATGAGCAGATTGGGCAGCTGAAGGAGCTGATGGACGAGGCTACCAAACCTAAGCAAAAAATCACCACTTCTGAAGACTCAGAACACAAAAGCTGAAAGATTCAGATTTGTCTTAATGCATGTAGAAGCATTTTGAAACTTCCTTTTCCAGCTGGGGTAGAATGTGATTTCTGTGGAATGATGGCTGCTGCTGATGCCATAACCTGTCTGAAGGTGGTACCTCTGACTTGTTTTGCAATCGTGACTGGTAAAATGGAATAATCGTGACAATTTTATGTCAATTACAATGTTTTTGTTTTCCTAATGGAAGGTGGAGACTTAAAGAATTTGGTAACATTGATCTGATGTTTTAAAAATAGAAGGTTTTAATTTTAATCTAAGGACTCACAGAGCAGAACTTCTGTCTGTTTTTACATCATCCTCTGCTGTGATGGAAAAGGTACAGCTAAGATTTGTTTTTCTGATGTGGATTCAATAAACAAAGAACAGAAGTATCGTTCTGAAGTGCATTCATTTCAAAGGAAAGAAGTGAGGAGTATTAGAAACATACTGTTGTTAATTCTTCTTCAGCTTCATTGTGAAATGTGTTATAAAATAAAAGATGCAATTCATTGTTAAATTGATTTTGAAGAAATCATTGGTTTATGAAGGAAATTCTTTATTTTCTTCACAGCTGTGATTCATACCTAAACTTCTTAAAAACTATTCACTATTTTGTTCTGTTATAGTTGAAGTTCAAGTAATCTTTAAAAGCTTTGTGTCCCATACAACTCATTGTTTTATGTTGGGTGGAATTTATGAGCACCTCAATTACGGAAGTTATCCACTTCATGATGCAGTGCAACAAATATCAGTGATTAGCCTTCATCTGGACCATGCATGCCTACTGTAATACACTGTTGCAACTAAAAAAACCCAATCCTACTTTGTCTGCTAAGAAAGCAATTTACTGTGCAAAAGGCAGCTTTCATTTCATATTCCAAACTGAGTTTTATATTATTCTTTTTCTGGACCTTTTGCTGTCCATTACCCATGGAGTGTTTGAGACAACAATTTCCACTTTAGGAATAACAGCTTTGACAAGTAAGCGCGTTTCCATTTGTCTGAGGTTGTAACAACATGCTGTTTGCCAGAGCTACGCACCTCGTTCTTAACAGGGCAGATCTGAGGGGCAGACTGCTTATCCCTCCCATACCTGTCTTCCCAATTCTGAAGCCTTTGCTGTGATTTTAGGTTGCAGGTTGCTCATTTCTATTAAAAGGTCAACTTCAAGACTCCAGCGTAAGGTATGCTTGCAGTTGCTGCAGTACATCTTCCTCTGGCAGCTCTACTGTTTGTGCTGTAAGAGCAGCCTTTAGCGTCAAGGGATGGTTGCAGAGTGCCTAATCCAAACAGAGATTTAAGGGCAGAGATGATACCCAGGCTGCAGGGCTGGGGTTTCTGAATCTTGGGTCTTGACACTTCAAGGTTGGAGAGAATGGCAGCTCCTTTCTGACCTGCTTACCTCGGCCTCTCCTCAGTAACAATGTGGGAAGCAGATGGGATGTGTGCAGAAAGCCTGAAAACTCTCTCCAATGCTGTTCTTCACATGTAACTAAAGCTTTTTATACTTCAAAGGCTATAAAGATCTAATCCAACTCTGGAATTTAAGGCATAAGGTTATATTGTGTTGCACTTACCTTCAGATTGACAGTAACCAGTAGTTTCCTCACTGGATCTACTCAATTCGAAAACAGTGTTCAGGTGTTTGGCAGCTGAGTTTGGACCCACTCCTTGACTGCTATACACTTGTCTAATTTCAGCATCCACATTGTTTCAAATTTCTTTGGAATACTATGATATGGGACCATGTTTTAGGCATTTTGTGAGTTTAATTAAGCTAGTTAGAAAATACAAAACTAGAAACTAATACTTCTGTATCTGCTCATATGTATGTAGATAACACACGTTTCTGGAGGCTAAATTAATTCATAACGAAAAATTGCTCTTTGGTATGAAAAATTCAAGCTTGAAATGAGATCTAAGTGAGTTGGAAATCGGGTAAACATCTGCACACTCACCATTTTCTATTAACTGTTCTCTTTCATTCCCAGTACCAGTCACTGTTCTGTGCTGCATTTGTATTCTTGCTGCTTAAAACAACTTTTACAAAAGCCAGAATTCCACATGAAGGAGCAAAATGCCTTTAAAGATGGCTGACTCCAACACAGCCAGTGCAAGCAGTAAGACATACTGTGATCCAGGCAGCAAATAAATGTATGCATTTATTAATGGCCATTAGTTGAGGAAGGCAGGGAGTGACGGACACTTTTATTTTGAAGGTGTGGGATACTTTTAATGGGGAATTTTACACAGTATTGGATGGATAATTAACAAAGGAAAACATCCATCAAAATTACTTCAGAACTGTGAGCAGTTGGTGATTTGAAGTGGCAAAATACTTGCCTAGGGAAAAGATAGTAATTACCTTATGAAAAATATAATGAATTATAATGAAAAAAAAAAACACAATGAAAGGTAATTACAACCACATTAGAAATGAGTACAAAGTTTTAAACTGTGCCTTTATGTTTTGTATTAACCGTTTGCTTTTATGCAGGTAAAGGTTGAAAAGCTGCTACCACCCTTACAAGAACACTTTCACCCCATTCAGCTCATCCATTGAAGATGACCCTTTGTGTTTGGGTGATCCTTCATTCATTGGCCATCAAGAGCTAAAAGTGAGTGACGAAGTTCATTGGTTAACTTGGCGGGACCTTGTGTGTGCTCACACCCGGACTGATTGCCTGGCAGCTGGGAGGATGTGTAAGTGAGTGGAAGGTTGTGGTGGCTGGACAAGATGTGGGCTGAGGTTGTATCAGCAAGTAGGTGGCTTTGAGAAACGTCTCTCTGAAAATTATCACACTTTGGGTATGCAAAATGCAGCTATAGATCTCAAGAAGAGCAACAAAACAGTCATTCCTCCAGTGTTTTATTACTTCAGGGTTGTGAGTTCGTCTTCTTTTTTTCTTTTAACTGACTGCCTAGCAGAAGCCATTAGTAACTTTTCTTTCTTTCTTAAAAAAATAAATACCATAATGAAAAGAGAATTGATGAAGGAGTTACATTTCTCAGACATTTAGAGTTGCTTAAATCTTTTTGAATTACTAGTGGGCTTTCTGTTTTTTTTCTTGGATCTCTATTTATGAGCAGCTGGTTATTCACTGATGATTCAGTAGCCAAAATTTCACTGGCTCTTAGATAGCAGCACTGAAAAGTCAGTGTAGGAGCAATGTTAGACCTTCACCGACTGTTGTAATCTGCCTTATTCACAGAGCCACGGAATTGCAGGGGGTTGGAAGGGACCTCAAGAGATCATCAAGTCCAACCCCCTGCTAAAGCAGGTACTCTACGCAGTTCACACAGGAGAGTGTCCAGACAGCTCTTGGATATCTCCATAGAAGGAGACTCCACGTCCTCTCCAGACAACCTGTTCCAGTGCTTCGTCACTCTTACTGTAAAGAAGTTCTTCCACACGTTAGCACAGAACTTCCTATGTTCAAGTTTCAGGCCATTACTCCTTGTCCCATTACTGTTTACTCTGTAGCCAAAGCAATAGCGAAAGATCTCACAGGCGATATGTTGCTTGTAACACATCTTGAGGACTACAGTTGTAATGCCCATAGACATCCCAAGATCATCATTTGCAGCTTATATTTGATGCATGCCTTGCTGTCTGCTTCTTTCAGAGAAACAGCTGTGATTGCTGTGGAGAAGGATGTGTTTTATGGATTGCTATTGGTAATATGTTGCAAAGATCGAGCTTCTCTCAGGCTGTGGCTGCCTTGACATGCAGTGATGGCTCAGGTAAATACCTGAACAATTACAGCTTCTCATTTAGCTGTAACAGTTTTGACAAATTACAGATTATTACAGAATAAAGAGATGACATTACCTAATTTAAAAGCACAGAAGAACTCAGTTCCTTTAAAAAAAGTAGTTCAGTTATATGTATATAAACATAAAGCCTTTTTTTTTCACTGATTGTATGCTTGTAAAAGAAGGCCATTTTCAGTTCCCATACAGGTAAGGAGCTTTACATTTATATAATCAACTTTCCATTTACATTCACCCGAAGATGTAATCCAAGTACCAGAAATGCTTTCAAAGACGCAGCCTCTCAGGGGAACACAACCCTTTTCATACAATTGAAAGTATCATCAAAGCCGTTGATTCACAGTGCTTTCAAACAATCCATTAGGGCAGTACAGTAATTTCATATATCGCCTTTTTGGCCAGATGATTTGTGTTTACAGCTACCAGAAGTTGAATTGTTTTTTTTTCTTCCAGTGCACGTATTCTGCATGGGCGGTGTTGGAAGTGAGTGATGATACTTGAGAATGATCTACTCATGTTCATGGTGGCTATGGGCCTGCTGCTTTAAAACCATAGCCTCGGTAGGAGTGTTTTCTGTGGTTCCGATGGCCACAGCTTTGCTCTGGAAGCAGCCTCAACAGGGCTGAGTCCTTCCAGCTATTCCAGTGTT